>NC_134280.1:27329766-27632073 GCF_949628215.1 Phalacrocorax aristotelis
TCCTGAAAGATAATCTAATTGTCCCAGGAGCTGCACACCACAGCACCCTGAAACCCCTTGCTGAATAAAAGCATCTGTCCAGAGCTTAATTAACAAAAAGTTACGCATTTAGGACTACTTAAGAAAGTTCAGATCAGTCAATCAGGAGCGTACCTCTGAGTTCACATGGTCATTAGTGGTTCTATTGAAGATCTAAGCTATTGCAACAAAGAAGCAGAGGGAGCATTTATAAACTTTGGCAGAAGGAAGCAGATGTGATTTTTGTGTGTTATGTATAGCGCGATTCACTTGCTGGACCACAGGTAGATCAATAAATACTGTTTAAATGAAAATCTTTGACCCTGCCCATGCTCATCATTTTGTTATTTAACTTGTTAAAGAGAAATTTCTTTTATAAAATAGGAGTTACCATGTGAATCTAATTCTTGACAGTACTCAAACCTACCATGCTGCACAGGAGTCAAAATGTCACAAAATGTTATTAACAACATAAAAAATAATGCCCCATGCAGGTTATCCAGCTGCCAGAAATACATATAACAGCACAATTGTCGTGGTGTAGACAGCGCCTGGATGCCAATTTGTCTATTTTTATTTTTATGCCTACAGTCACCACTATGGATCACAAGGGCCATTCCATAGCAGAAGTGGGTTGGCAACTAAGAAAGCTGAAACAGGTCCAACAACCTGTTAGGAAATGGGGCCACAAGATAAGTAAAGCCATTGGGTCATAGTCACTCTCTGTCAGAAACAGAAAGGTCTGAGTAGGGAAAGAGGATATAGTAAAGACAGAAGAATTAAAATAAAAACATAATTTTTTCTACTGTGAAAAATAATATCCTTACTGTGATAGGGAGCTGCTAGCACAAAAGGAGAAAGTAGGAGCAGCAGTGTTTACAACTTTTCTCAAAGACACACAGAAAAGTTGATGTCTCTGATAAAATTGTTTTCCGGATCTAAATTCATAGACTTCAGTAATACAAAAATTTCACATGCTGTCCAACAGCAAACTACACATTTAAGAAATTCTAGTTCAATGTTTGTTCTTTGCCTGACCTGTTATATGGCCTCAAGTAACCTAACCACAAAAAAATGAGTGCAGCACTAGAGAAAAGACCTCTAAGGAGTGGGGACATGAAGGGGAGACTCAGTGTAGAGGCAGGACCTCAGCAGGTGGGAGATGTCCCTGGCTCCAGGCAGAGCTGGCACACAGGTGTGTGCTCTGCAGAGGCAATACCCACATGGGAGCTCTGCTTTTGGCCCATTGTGGGCAGTGCAAAGTAGATAAGCTCTGCTGAATCAGTGCTTAGCTCTGCACAACAACGTAAGGTGTCCCTGCAAAGGTGACTGTGATAAAACCACCGTGAGGTGGCTCTGAATGGAGTCTGATAAGCATGGTAGGGCTTTCCAAGTACAACCAGGGCAAGGGCAATGCTAGTAAGAGGCTGAATCAAATAACAAGCAAAACATTATTAATTTTATCAGACAGTTTTCATTGCAAAAAATGAGGAGCCCCCTACTCTAGAGTTGCAGACAGGATTGTGACTGGCCTCAATTCTCTGCTGAGAGGTGGAAGAACGTAAAACTCCCTGACAACAAAACAGTCACTGTCCACTGGGGAGATGCCATGGGAGCTGCAACAGTAGCCTGTAAGTAGATACATTTCAAGGACTGATACTGTATGGAGTATTTACATGAAGATGCTTGTGCAGAGAAATTTATGGTGGAAGTTTAAAGCACACTAAAATCCCCATGTGGACATCTCGTCATAGTTGATATTTGAAAGTGGAGCACAATATGAGGCAGGAGGAAATAAGACTCTGCTTTTCTTCAGCTGTGGAATTCTGCACAGGGCAATTACACTAGAACTGATTCTATTCTCAGTCAAACAGAGCTTAGGAGAGAGGCAGTTTAATCAAATCTTACTTAGTTCTAGTTCAGTAGTCCATGCCCAGGAAAAAAAAACAAAAAACAAGAAAAGCCCCAACATCATGTACAAAACCAACATCATTAGATGAAAAGACTTGAATCAAAATTCCTAGTCCAAGATGCATGTTAAAATCACATTCTTTCGCTCATGCGTTAGGGACATACACTGCAAAGTCATGCTACTTTTAAATCTATTCATAGACTATATATTCTCTGAAAAGTAAATACAACACATTTCTTTCGAAGGTACCTTTATAAGCAAAGACAGTTCATCTCCTTAAAGAAGGCTTTTTTTCAGTATCTTGCCTATATTCCTTGCTATGGTGTAAAAGAAAAGAAAAGAAAAGAAAAGAAAATCACTGCATTTCTCTCTCTTTTTTTATTCTTCTTTTGTCTTTAATTTTTTTCTTGTATAGTTCTTGCCATTTTCTGAACATAAATGTCTAGATCAGTGAAGAGATCCTTGACCCTCCACTAATCATTAGCATTTTGAGACAGATTCAAGTCAATGACCTATGGATTAAAAGCACTATAGCCTGTTCGCAATCTACCAAGACAGTTTGCCCTAGTGTTAAGTGTCATTTAGCAAAAAGGTCCTCTAGTTTGTGATCTTCTACATTTATTGTTTCAAAAGGAATTAATCCTAAAATAATTAATGCCAGTTTATATTTTTATCATGTATCTATAGGCTTCTGTTCACTCTATCTATAAATATAATGGGATTCACTCTTTTCTATCCTTCATGGTTCAATCCCTGTAATTGTAATTCACGGTCAAGATATCTGTCAACACATTGCCCCTTTTGCTGGTTGATAGTTCATACAACAATGGAAGCTATCTGCCAAGCAGCACCTGTCTTTTTAATAATTCAAGATATTAAATAAATAAAATGGAGTATGTACCTGCTGCCTTATTTTCTTTAAGCTCACTCATACCTCTCATACACATTTCATGATAAAAACTGTAGGTTAAGAGACACTGATTTGTCATCACCACAGAAAGTGAAGTTGCAACCAGGGAAAACTTCGCTTTTCTAACTTACTGTTTCCCTACAAGAGGAAAGACAACTTTAAGCCACTGTCACTATGTGTGACAGTTGCTTAAGTTAGCCAAGGTACAGGCATAAAGTCAATATATTTATACTGTCTGTGCTTTTAAACAATTATAATGAAATTCAGATCCCTTCCTATGGAATTAAGTTCAACACAGTCTTTTTTAGAATATCAATTATTTTGACTTTTTAATAAATAACGTCATGGTTTTAGCTGGGATAGAGTTAATTTTCTTCACTGCAGCTGGCAGAGTGCTGTGCTTTGGACTTAGTATGAAAGCAATATTGATAACACACCTATGTTTTGGTTGTTGCTGGGCAGTGCTTGTACTAGTCAAGGACTATTCCAGCTTCCCATGCTCTGCCGGGTGCACAAGAAGCCGGGAGGGGAGGGGGCACAGCTAAGAGAGCGGATTCAAGCTGGCCAAAGGGATGTTCCATATCATGTAATGTCATGCCCAGTGGGTTAACTGGGAGGAGCTGGCCAGGGGAGGCAGGCAGCAATCGCGGCTCAGGGACGGGCAGCGTCGGTTGGCGGGTGGTGAGCAGTTGTATTGGTTCTGTTTCTGTTTTTTTTTCCCTTTTTCCCTTTTCCTTTTTATTATATTATTGTTATTATTCTCATAATCACTATTATTATCATCATTATTATTTTGTTTTAATTATTAAACTGTTCTTATCTCAGCCCAAAAGTTTTTTTTTTTCTTTTGCTTTTCTGATTCTCTCCCCCATCCCACAGGGGTGGGGGGAGCAAGTGAGCAGCTGCGTGGTGTTTAGTTGCCAACTGGGGCTGAACCATGTAAAAATCTCTACGCCCTGTATGTTATTTCTATTGGTTTATTTTCCTTAACTTTTCAATTGAGATAGCTTACTGCATAAAGTTCAGACCTAGGTGTCGAGCACAGCAAAGTTAGAAATTTGACTGTTACATCTAGGATGATGATGTAACTGTTCTGCTATGGTCTCCATCACAGAAGTATTGTGATTACTCACAATATACCTACAAAGCGTAGTTTGAAACAGAAAACTACTTTTTGCTGTTTTAGAGGTGGGAAACTGACCCACAGGGACCAAATCCAGATCTTCAAGAGCTGCTTGAAGGTCTTCATACAACCATGTTGACTGCAATGTTGTGTGGCCACTTTGAGCCTCTGACCTGGCAGGTTGTCCAGTGCCATAGATGGAGTTTTTAGTGCAGAAATGATCATGAATATAAACCTTTTGTGCTCTAGGCCCTGAGCATGAAGACATCTTTCCATTTCATTTTTTAATATCTACTTTGAATTTTGTTTTTCAATAAGCATATATTTGAATAATCAAACATTTATTTTTATCAAGAGGGAGTCTGAAATGTGAGAATTCACTGTTCTGTACTTTCCCCCCAAGCAATCTGTGGAAAGGCAATAGCTGTATTTCACAGATAACATGGCCTTTAGCAGCTCAGTCTGCTTCTTCTGACCAGCAATACTGTCACACATAGTTTCGATATCAGAATTGACAGCAGCAGGTATCCACTTCAATGCATTTTCCTCTTACTATTTCAGACATGTTATATGTGGTTAGATAATACATGTTGCAACCTATCAAAAAGCAAAAATGATTTTGATAACTGAAGAATGGTTATAAAAAAAACCCCCAAACAGACAATTAGTCATGTAGGTAAGAGCCAGACCTGATGTGCATGGGGGGCGGGGAGGGGTTTGCAGAGATTGAGATGACAATCTTCCTTACATACAGCCTCTTCCAGCTTGAGGGTTTTCAGAGCACCTCCAGGGTTACAGCAGAAGCATTACTCAATTACTGCACTGCGATGTAGATGATTTCAGTAGCATAAATGGGTTCGGATGGTCAAAATGCTAGCACAGCCTTATCACCCTATGATACGAGGCAGTTAAATGAGGTTTGAGGTTCTGAGTAAAGAGATATCAGTCTGCCGATTTCCCTGGCAAACTACTGTTAGCAATCATTTTAGCCTGTTACGTAAGATCATGCTAGGGTTTTTTTTTCAGATGGTGTTGAAGATAACAGCTCTTTTGGAGAGATGACAAAATGAAACACCCACAAAGAGAAAGGAGCAAAACAGCACTGGCAGAAGCAGCACCTCGTGTCTCTGAGACCATCTCTGACGTGCAGACCATAGGCCAGAGAAAAAAGACACTTCCCATTGCCTTATCGGTCCCTCTAGGTACAGCAAATGCCTTCTAGTCTTAAACCGAAGTTGCTTTTTTGGGTGACTGTTCACAGCATCATGGGCAAGAGTCACAGATGACAGTAAAAGGGGTGATGTCATTTGGTTCCCTTTGATATGCCTCTCCTCACTCCAGCAAGGCCCAGGTGGCACTGACGAGTGTAGGAGGCAGCTGGATGGGACATCCGTGATGATAAAAGAATACTTCTTTTGCTCCATCTGCACTTTTAGCACCAATATCAAATGATATTGCCCTAAGGGCAATTCCTGAATAAATTTCACCTTTTTGTTGACTAATTTCTGACATACCACTTTTAGTGTCCAGGTTCCTGACTTTGCCTTCTTCAAACAGCAAGCTGTTTATGTAATGTGCACAACTGGATTCTTAGCTCCTGCTTGAAGACTTGGAGGCTACTGCTTTTGGGACCCTTGAGAGACCTTGTGCTTCTCATTTCTGGAGCTGCTTGTACGCAGATCTCCAAATGAGCCTGCACAGGCTTACCTCTGAATCTGGCCCTAAACCATCTTAATGAGTTACCTCATGTGATCAGCAAAATAAACTAATGAAGCTGCTACTTTGAAAACTTAAGGGTTTTGCTAAAGACTGGAGACTCTGGGCTCATTAGGAAGGATTTAGGAAGAAGTGAAGAACCCACATGCAAATCCATCCACTTCTCTGCAACCTGATGCTGGAAGCACATAAACTCAGAGCGCCTGGAATTTTGCTTCTGTGTCCTGAATCACTGCAGTCTGAGCAGAGGTGCCTAAGTACCCCTCAGCTAAACAGGATGTGGAAAAAGTTAGGCAGAGGTATGCCGTCAGTACTCTGAGGCTGCCTCCTGGCTCTGCTCAGAACATGCCAGTGCAGCAGGAGAGAAGGACTCCTTACTGCACAGCAGTTGCACCAACTGTTGGAGAGGAGAGGGAAGGAAAGGCAGTGCTGATGCTCTCACTCTCCTCTTTCACAGAAGGTTAGTGGTCATCCAGGAGACTTGTGTTCAGCACCCTCCTACCCAGTTCTACCTTCCAGAAGAGTGTTTTCAGCATTGGCCTAAGGTTATCTGAGGCGAAAACAAAGATTCTTTTCCTCTCCTGTTGAACTGCTTTTGAGCTACTCAACATCAAAAATAAGAGGGGAAGAAGTGGGGGATCTCAGAGATGGATTGAGGTGAAACAAGGTAATATACCCTTATAGCTTATATCCCTAGGGTATTCCTCTAAGCAGCATTCTGGGTGAACTACGTTTCAAGGACTAATCTAAGACATGCCTGTAGTCCTTGAAGTACGGACCAAACCTCTGTGCTCCTTCTTGAACCCCTGTGCAAAGGTCCTTCACCCAGCAGGAAGGGGAGTTATGCTGCTTCTCATGTAACTTAGGCGGTCACGTGCATTCTCACTTTCTTGCTCAGCAAATTTGCCTTCTGGGCTGCTTTATAGCCCACACAAAATTCCTTGGGGATGCATAGATGAAGCCTGCAAAACCTCTGCACAGGTATTGCCAGAAGCATGCCCATGATTCTGTGGATTTGCACCATGCAGCATCATTAGCAATTAGACTGCAAGTTGCTTGGGCTAAAGACCCTGTCAGCGACTAGTTTTGTCAATTAGTGTGTGCAGCTATGGCATTTGAATGAATCATAATGCAGTATCAGACTGCCATGTGGCATCACCAGGCTACCATGTCAGGCAAAACATTTTATATCACAAAACAAATTAAACGGAAGTGGAAAGAGGCCTTGGCATATTTAAAGAAAAGAATGTTTTTACTCCTGCTGTAAAAGGAGAGAAAAAAAAAAAAAAGAAAAAGAGATTGATTGCCCAAGTGTGCACATATAAAGCTGTCATTTACAGGAACGAAGCAAAAATAAACTCCCTTGCTACTACTGACATAGTCTAATAACCTGCATTGCTTAATGTAGAATCTGCACCGAGCTAATGACTTCAGGTCTTGCTGACCCTGTATGGCTCAGTTCCCAGAGTCCTACTGAGCATATGGGGAAAATAGCCAGGTTTTGTACAAACACAAATGTTTGCTTGAGCTGAGCCCAGGACCAATACAGTCTAACCATCATCTTGGGAAAGGAAGTTCTGTTGCCAAGTAAAAATTTAATCTGGAAGCTGAGAGTCAGTAAGAAATAGAGTTGTTTCCTTAGACAGTCCTTCTCTACTATGAAAATGACATCCACGGTAAGAGGAGCAGATTGTAAAAAATTGTACTATGATGATATCTAAATACCTCCTAAAAAAAGATTTATGATTTTGGTCTAGTCCTGAAGGGAATTTGCAGAACTGCAGGACCACTGGCACTGATGTGAGGATTGCAGACAGCACAAATCAGGCTCTAAATAATGGATCAAAAAGAGGAGCCTCAAAAGCTACTTTTTATTGCTCGCTGGGGAATAGCACAGACTATTATAAAATACTGCAGGTTGTGAAGCTCCAATAGCATCATGTAGTTTAAAAGGAAAAAAGCCCCAAGGAAGATGGGGAGAGCTCAGTGGCAGCGAGCTGGTAGAGCTACACCTCAGCATAGTAGGGGACAGTGGTACATGGGGCAGGTATGGCGGGACGTCCTGGAGGTGGCCATGTCCCAGCCTTGTGCAGTGTTCAGCACCCTGCCCCTCAACCTTGTACAACATAATGTAAACTTGCAACGCCTGGGTGATTCAGCTGGTCCCTGGCAGTACTACGTTCTTCTCAAAATAAAGCAAAGTTAACTATATGACGTGGCTAAACAAAAGCAATCATGGGATGATGATATTCAGGTATATTCAGTTGGTTGCTGCTACCATGTTCTATCTGAGCATGGTCACACCAGGAACCACCTCTGTTCCTTGTGTCAGCAGGGGCAGGCATCATCAGCATGAGACAGCCTTTGTTAGTTCAAACCGTATTACAAAATGCAAGACAGACCTATCCCAAATCAAAGCTCTACAGCACGTTTATTTATAGCTTCTGGGGTCTTTTCCCAATTGATTATAGGTTGGAAAAAACCAATAAATTTACAAGATCATATATGTCCAAATATAAATTAAATACCAGATCAAATATAAATTAAAATACAGCAGAGAAGAGTTGTTCATTTTCACCTGAAACTTAAACAGGCCAATAGCAGTGAATGCTTGGCTATCTCCAAGCAAACCAAGATCTTGCTTGCCAGACTCAATCTCTGGTGACCAGCTCTGTGCAGCTACATGCAAGATTCAGTAAGAAAACAGATGGTACACTGGAGCTTTGCTTCATGGAGAATAATAGATGAGTAGATAGAGCCTCTCAATCTCAGAGTGGCACACAGGGTGATCAGAATCCTAATCACAACCACGCTGTGATAAAAGACTGGATGAAGAATGAATTAAGGTGGTTTGGTCTTTTTTATCAATAAAAGTAATAGCAAGATGTATTTCTTAGAATTCTTTAAGCAGAAGACGACTCACAGGAGTGATACATACTGCTTATAAAGCAGCGTGAAGTGGGATAAATCACACTGTCCATTTAATGGTTGTGCATTTGCTGCCTCTGTATTATCAGCAAGATTATTCCCTACATTCTGGCAAAATGGATAAGAATATATAAAAAATATATAGACCAAAATTCTCCTTCTGGCATCTCTTGGCCGTTACTGTGAAGGCTGGCACAGGTTAGAAAACAAATCATTTATTTTATGTTGCACTATTTTGTTATTATGATACATTATAGACTAATGCAGGAGTCTGTCATCTAGAAATATTTGAGCAAGATTTCCATATTTGAAAAACAATTTCATGTCAAGAAGGTAATAACAAGTGAAATAACATCAATATAACCAGAATATTAGGACAACCTAAAAGTAATGATATTGCAGCCTAAGGTATTAGAAGGAAACAGTTTAAATTATTCAGCAAGTGAACTGATGTCATGTGGTCAGTGCAGTACATGTTTCACATATCCCAATTAGAATTAATGTAATAATAAGGATTGATTATTAAGTAATAAATGCTGGCCAAACAAATTACTGTAAACATAAGTCAAATCTGCTAGGACAGCATATCTCTCCCCCTCTGGTTTGCAGAACAGACCTTGACATAAAGCAGAACCGAGCAAGCAATTCTTCACAAATATTTTCTGACTTCTTTGGCCACCTTGCAAATATAGATTAAGCTATCTCAGAAGTCATTGAAAAATTTGTGCACGCTGTTTTCTCTGTGTTACTGTACAAGATGTGACTATAATAGAAAAAAATATTTCTTTGGGCTTACCTATATGAGACTGCACCACAGTTACCTACGCTGGTTATAATTAAATGTGATAAACTATATAGGGAAGTTGCACGTTTTTCTGTGTATTGCAGCACCAAATTCATTAGGTAAAAGCAGACTCATTGATGGACTTCTCGGGTTTTTTACTGGAAGTAAATAACGGTTTATGCTACAGAGATTTTAATACTGAATTGAGTCCCTTCACAAATGGTGTTTCAACTAGTATAACAAACGGCAAGGCCTTGCAGCTTTCATGAAATGCCATTAACACCTTCTTGTCTCTCAAACGGTGTCAGCTAGTACAAAGTTGTGCTACAAAACAGTTAGTGGCAGACAATTTGTCCTAACCACTTCTTTCTAATTCATTGGAAATAGTGTATTTTCATCCTCAGACACAAGCTTATCTTGCCCACAGATGTAAAAATGAAGCTGAATCTTGGATCCATGGGTTCATACCAAAAGGATTTATTAGCTAAAACAAGACCCTTCATTCACCCCACAACCTTCAGACTGTGGGACGAGATTCAGTCTTGTTTCATATACAAGCACTGACAGAAAACCTATCAACCACCTGTATAAGCCCCTTCAAGTCCTTCACATTTGTTGTTTTCACCTTTTTTGAGTGATTAGTGCCCATTAAACAGAGCTTCTGGCATGGCACTATTGCTGACCTGCTCTCAGACATTGTTCTTCCATTGCTTTGTGTCATGCAAACCTTCAGGCTGCATAAAGTTATAAATCCAACAGTCGAAAGAGGTTTATCACTAAGAAGCAACCATAGAAATGGAAACAGAAGAATGTCCACCTCGTGGTGGACAGCACTGCTATGGAAAGGGAGGTCCCTGTTGCTGATGTGGATCAAAAGACAGTGCAATACAGCTTATATAGACAAAAATTTTTATTTTTATTGCATTAATATTTGGCATTAGATCACATAAAGAATTAAATTTGAAATATTCAAGACCTATTAAAAAATTAACAATGGAATACATAATTGATTAGAAGGTAAATATATCCATGCAAGACTTAAAGTAGCATAGAGAGTACATTCCCCACTTCAGGATGTTAAAGGTGAAAAAAATGGACGTCATTATTACAAATGTCTGTCCACATCGTATATTGTCCAGTCAGCACGCGTAACAAATACTTGATGAGATGGGAATCCACTGGGCTTTTTCAAATAAAGCTTACCTCCAACGTTACAGTAAAGTCATTGGAAGTCATTGGTAAAGATGACAAGCTTGAAAGACACTACCTGTTGTTTCTAAATATTCAAATAACAAATAAAGGAATACGAGACCGCTGCTTGATGCCCTAGATACTTCACAATTCATGACCACTTAGTAGAGAACTTAACTGAGATACAGTGCTTTTGAGACACTTGTTAAAACACACATTGCTCTCACCAAACCTTTCTCCTCTCTGTCTCTTGGCATACTGTGCAGTGCTACCCTCCATCAGATTTATATGCAGTATACTCCTAGATCTTGAGATAAACTAACAGGCGTCTGAAAGAGACCCCAAATGAAATATTCATGAACTGTCATAACATTCATTACCATTTTATGATTCTCTTTACTTGGTCGAACAACAACGCTTTCTAGCACTCTATTAAATCAGCTAGCAAACTTTATAAATCACCAGCTAAACTACACGAATCTGTCACTTCTTAATGTACTGTCTGGGCTCCAAAAATACTGGAGCACATGGCAAAGTCATACTACTTATATGGCTCTCTTTGCTGTCATTCTTCAACATTGATTTTTCTGGGTAAACTCTCCCTGTATTAGAAATCTACCATCTTTTTACGTTTGAGTTTAGTAGAGATATAGGCTGAAGAAACAGGTAAAATATAGCAAATATTTATTTTTGCAATGGTGAAAATATACTTAGCTTAAAATAATTCTTTTTTTGCTGACCTATAGCGAATAGAACGGGGACGTTCAGATCCAGCTAAAGCTTTGCAAGGCTGCTAATGCTGGACTGAAAGTTAACTCAGGCTGCTGGAAGATGATGCTAAATCCTAGTGAAGGAAAGTGGAAGTGACTAGAATTGCTGAGGACATAGATGACCTAGAGAAGAATCAGACCTGTCCATTTCCATTAACATTGTCACCTCTCATTTCAGGGCCTTCTGGGCAGAGATCTTCCTGGCTGTCTGTAGTACACTTTTTCCACCTATCTCTGCAGGCTGACAATAGCCCTCATACCAACTTTTATCAATGACTTGCTGCCCAGGACCAACATGGTCCTTTTACCTGTTGTACTCGTCGGAGTCAACACCACACACCTCATCATCTTCCTGGTTTCTTCCCTGGTTACACTGGGTTTTGCTTAGCCTGGCTCTCCATGTTGCTTGCTAAAATCCAGAATCTACATAGTTCTCAGTCATGACAAATTTTAAGCATTTCTGTCATGGTTGACTTGGGCCACATCAGCCTAGTCAAATAATGTAACTGAGAAAAAAAAGTTATTGAATAACAAAAACAAACATCTGAATCTAAACTGAAATAAATATCAACTACCTCCTCAATTTATTGGCTGTAATTGCACCTGACACTTGCAATATTTTCAACAGTATCTGTTCCATTGATAATATTCTACAAGGTCACGGTTACAATAAACTTCGTGTTCTGAAACTTTCTGTATCTGAACCTTTGGCCTTCTACTATGTGCTGGGTTTTACTGATTTGTGTGACTTTTACCTCTGAAGCATATTTTGAAGCTAATTCCTTTCCTCTGAGGAGCTCGTAGATAACCTAGAAATTATTTACACACAAGGTTAGTCTTTTGATGCCAGTCATCCATTCCTGTGCATGAAGTTAAGCGCTAGTTTAAGTGCTTTGCCAGGCTAGAGAAACAGAGCTGGGTTCAGGGCCCCTGACAACAGCAGGAGACATTTACAGAGGCAAAACAACCTTGGGATTAGGCCAAGAGTATTTATAACCATTACAGGAATATTTGACATGTCTATATATTTATGTATCCATTTAACAATATATGCCAAAGGCAGAAAATTTCAGAGTAGATTGTAAAACAGTGGTAAATTTATTGAAAGTTATAAGAGCTTTTGATTGTTAGCACAGAAACATGCTAAATGATATGAAGTATCACTTGAATTTCAAGGTCAGAAAAGAAACATTTTCTCTGTGGTGCTTTTTCTTTTGTACCTGTTGATATACTAGCTTTCTCTTTAAAAAAAGTTGAAATTAAATCTTTTCATTAGTGCTTCAAGTTTTGTACTTCTTTCTTGTCAGTAACATGTAGCAGACCAGAGATTTGGCTTTAGAGTTTATTCTGAACAATCTGCAAGAAACTCCAGACCTCATTTAATAAAAAGCAGCTAAGTCCAGTCTGGCATCGTTGAGAGCAATGGCAATACTCTTGTTATCTTAAATAGGGGCATATTTTATTTTTGGTGATTAAATGCTATCACAAAATGTTCTAACATCTTTTCTATTTTTTATAAACACTTCTCTGTAGAGCATGTTTCCAAAAGACGAGCATAGAAGGGTGTAAGAGCTTTCCCTGGGTCGGGTCTGGCTTCCTTTGAAGAAGCCTGTGGTTTACATTAGAGATGTAGTAAGTAATGAGGAACGTGTATCTACTGCCACCTGAACTCTAGCTGTTCAACTTTTTAACTTGGGAGGAACATTTGCTTTGCAGATACCTTTCCAAATGTGAGTTATTATAGCTTATGGCAACAGAACCGAGTGTTGCTGAAGTTAGCAAAGCAATATGGCAGAGACACTAAACGAACTAAGCATCACAAGATGGAAATGATTGCAAATTTTCCATTGGATTTTTTTTCCAGAGGAGAATTTGTTTTGATTAACCAAACATTTCTACAGAGGATAAGCTTTTTCCTCAAAAGATCTCAGGTTATGAAATTTTTATTTTTAAAAAGTTTATTAAAAAAGACCCCCAGCTTTTTGTTCATGAAACCTCACTTTCCTGCTCCTACACCTATTGTATTGCACTAATGTCAAACTTGGTAGCACATTACGCAAGTAGTGGCCTCTGCAGGTATTTGACCGAACACGGCAATTTTACGCATAAAGTGCAACAAAGGAGAATAAAACTCAACATGAGAATTAACAGCTGAAGTTTATTGTTTTAGCTAAACTTAAAGAGCACTGCTTTTCAATTCAAGATACTTTGTGTGAGCATTCTGATTTATTATTGACATTATGGATGTGACAGCTTTATAAACCATCAAACACTCCAATGGAGATAATTCATTATGGGTCAAAAGCTGATTTGGTGTAAATTGTCATATTCCGTAGGCTCCAGCTGAAATTTAATGCAATGATATAAAAATTCTCTGGTGCACAATACAATACGTCATAATGATACCAAAATTATCCTGGTGTCCAAATAACTTCCATTTTGCTTTAGGCATTTAATTGTTTTGTAACAATATTATTATTTCACTTCCTGAAGCAATGACCAGACTTGCTAAGGACTTGCTTTTTCAATTCTGGGTGGCAAAAGAAACCAACCCAAAGCCAAACAGCAACAATTTAGAAGATTTGCTTGTAAGTCTCCATCAGACATAATGACAGCTTGGAAGTTGCTTTTGTTAGGGATAGAACATCTTGCTGACAGTATCTCACACCAATTTGTATTGTTAAAATCAAATATTTATAATCTAGATGAAGAAGGTGAGACTCAGGTGCTCAAATGTGTTTGCCTAGTGACATCTGAGACATCCTAGGGTATCAGTGACATCCATGCAGGACTGGCAATGGGATGCAGTGCACAGGAGAGATCCAAGTTGCTCCGAAGGATACCCCAGCCATCTGGAATGACATGACACTGGGTGCCTGTTTTTGGGGTATCTGAATTGCTTCTATAAGGCACGCAACGTTATATCATTAATCCTCGCAGTCACTGGGTAGTTGGGCAAGCACTTTCTACTAGATTATAAGAGAAGGAGCTATGAAGACCATGTTTTCCTTCTGATAGGCACATCTTGACGTAGGCAGGTTAGTTATGGACCTTGTCCAGATACCTAGTAATATAAGATAATGTCATGCCTGCACACTAACAAACCAAAATATAGAGTGCCTTACTTGGGTAAAATCACAGGGGAGTGAAACATATGAAAGTCACAGGATTGTATACCATGTCTGAAGTAACTATTTTTCCTTAATCCTGCAAAGCTCTAGCTAGGGAAATTTTGTGTCTCTGCTTGAACCCTTAGGAGAAAAGGAGCATTATTCCCATCCGAATTCAGCTAATTTTACCAGGAAATCTAGTTTAGCAAAGCCCCCAAGACCCTTTTCCTCTCAGTGGAAGCAGGTGCTCTGAATTCCCTTCTGAAGGAGCCCAAGTTAAGCTTTACCCAGTTGCTTTCTGGAAGGCTTCCATTTAGGGATGAGATCTCAAGGTCAGGTAACCTAATATCATTCTTGATGACCAAGCAACAAAAAGTGTAGGGATTTTTTGTGATTACAGGAAGGATTTTCAAGTCTGCTTTGGTGCCCTACCTACTTTGTTACCCACTGCATCTTTCATCTCCTATGAGAAAAACTGTTTTATTAAAGTGCAAATTCTTTCACATGACACTGGGGAGACTGCCTTACATCAGTCTCCCACAGCAGTAGAACAAAATGTAACAGTCTAGACTCTGCTTTCAGTTATATCAGCTTGGATTTTGAGTCACCAGTGGATATAATGAAATTATACAACATATGTATTATGATAATTGGCTGTAATTATAGTGCTTAGAGATAATCAGATGAAGAATTACTTGAAATATAGTAGTATAATCAATAAACAGTACGTAGGAAAACAATTAGATAACCTTTTAGGAAAAGGGTTTTTTTAAAAAACCAAACCAAAACAAAACAAAACACAAGACCCATGGATTTTACTTTAGGAGTTTTGGATTTATGGAATTCTGGCTTAAGAATGTGATCAGCACTTCTTAAATAGACACTCTAGGGCTCAGAAACGTGACAGATTTGTATCACAACTATGCCTAGATGGAAAGGTGGGAGTGAGATAACTTTGCAAGAGTAAAATAATTAATTCTTCTTTGACCATTGTCTAACAAAAAAATTCACTAAATGAAATTAATTGTAAACAAATTGAGAGTACAAGAGAATCTCCAGCATCAGGCGTTGTTTGATAAGAACTTTGATGTACATGGGCAAGATGGACAGCATAAGGCCAGCTGAACCTCCGAGACCTTTATACCGCTCTACTTTGATATGGGCACAGATAAGCCTCTGCAGTTTATACTTGCAGCACTGGTTCTTAAGGCTCATTTTGCAAGTGCACATAGGGATGTTCTCCTGGCTTTAGGCCCATCCTGCCTGACTTCTAGTCATGATCCATTAGCCAGATAAAAAGAAACTTGGGAGAAGAGACGAAGGAAGAAGGGGAGGCCATAAAAAGAAGGGGAGCTGGCCTAAATCCAGACAGCATGTTCTCAAAGGCTTCTTTAGGGTGGCTTTGTGATTGCTTCAGTGCCAGCCATGAGTACTATTAAACTTTCAGCAAGACCGAGATTCTGGCCCAAAGTTTGATCTGCTTTGCTTAGCATATCTCTCTCTTCAGATTTTCAGCACAACAGATGTCTATCTCCAGCTTCAGATGTCTGAATGCCTTCCAAACCAGCAACATCAGAGAACAACTTCTCTCAAAGTTCCAGAATAAAAGCTACAAAAACAGGGAGCAGATCACTACCAGCACTGGGCTGGTAAATGAATGGGATGCCATTCTTTGATCACCATATGGCATTACATTAATTGATAGTTTTCAGGATCAATCAGGTCTGCACCAAAATCACTACATAATAGCAATATTTTCATAAAACTATTCAATTAATACAAATATTTTAAACATTGTTATTTAACATACCTCCAGATACCTCAGACTATCAAGCCCATATCTAACTCATGGGCTTCAGCTTCCCTCCTACAAACTTTCATGAAGTGACAACAAACATGGTGCAACACCATTCCACTATCACCTCTCCAGATTAAGTAACACAAAAAGTTCTCACAATCCTAAGAAAATAATTTTGGTCTTTGATGAGACACTTGGTGAGAGGGCACTCAATTCATAACACAGTCTTTATTAGTTGGCAGTGCTCCATGGAGAAGAGGAGCAGTTGTTAACAACAGCCATCCTTTCCACACAACTGAATTGCCTCCACTGCCAATTCAAGACTGCGTTGTCCAGGCTGCAGCTGCCCACGTCCACTTCACTGTCCTCGCCCCTGCCATCCTCCTGTCCTTGTCCTCAGAATTTCCCCTGCCTATTTACTGCTTTCACTAACATATTTTTCCACCTATATTCCATCCTTATTTTTTCCAAATTAAAACATCACTTTTATGAGCATTTCAAATTTTCTCCACTCTTTGTATCAAATATTTTAGAATGCTAAAATAGCTGTTAGAAAAATCTTTTTTAAGTTAAACATTCTGTATATAACAAAGGTAATTTTAAGACATTAACCTAGACTCAGATCTCTTATTGGAAGACAGCCCTTTTGTTAGTGCAGCAGAGCAAAGGAAACCTAGGAGTCCCCCATATATGAAAGATGCTACAATTATGTTTCTAAATACCATTTGATCTGTTTCCCAGAGTTACAATATTCATTTTTCTCCTCTTACTTCCTAGTTTTGATTTATATGATGAGATTTACCTGAAGGCAAGAAGCATAAGTTACAAATGATATTTTCAGATGTTAAAACAAATAGCTGAGTAGGTAGGTAAACAAGTTTGCAGCACATTTTCAATTCTTCATATTTGCTTTCTTCCTCCCCATACAATTCAGAAGCTCTATTAAAGTATGCTGATTTTTTTATTTCCTAAAAAAGCCTTGTGTAATCCATTTACAAATACATAAACCTCAAATGTGCATAAATTAGTGTCCATAACAACTTGCAATAGCCAAGATCTGACACCTGAAAATTAAATAGACTGAACCTGGACTAAGTCCCTCAAGTTCTATATATCACAAAGCGATGCCATAATCTGTACAACAGTAAATATCAGGGGAGTGGAAACATGTCTCTCATTTCACTCCACATGACTGGGCTTAACTTCTTAGTGTGGTGATTTTGGTCTTTTCACTAATTTGGGCAGTAATAAGGTTCTTATACATTAACTGGCTAGAACTGGTCTCCTGATAAATGCAGTTCAGGAGTTGTCAGGAGTTGAGTCCCAATAGTTGTTGAACATTCTGAATCCAATTGAACAGAGTGTTTAAGCACATATTATTTAACTTTAAGCATGGGAGCAAATCCTTTATTTAAGCTATAGCTCTTGGTGCCTTGAAGAACTAAATTCTGTTTTCCTAAACTCGCAAGCAATATAATCAGTGAACAAATAACTCAGTCAGGTGATACTAGTCAAGCCATGAAGAATGAACAGCAACAATAAAGACTACTTGTTCCAGCAAGGCTGTTTCCTTTCAGCTTACAACCTCTCTGCTTTGCAACTGTCATCTTATATCCATGTTTTCTCCAGAGCTAGTTCATTCCTAAAATACAGTGCAAAACAATATTAATTTCCTGAACAGCTCTCCTCCTTGGATGAGGCAGATGTGTTTCAGTTCTATACTGGCTGTCAGCTTCAATTATTCTAGAGACAGCCAAATTCTCACTACAATCACAGTTGTCATGCTAGTTGACTTGGTGAGAGCATGCCTGGTCTGTGAGATGACATACATATCCCTGCATTCTCCCACCTTTCCTAAGGATCCAAAACAAATTCTCCTTTAAAAAACTGTTTAAACCAGAACTTGAAGAATTTTTGCAGAGCCAGTTATTTTTATTGAGCATGGTTTTGGGGTAAATAGTGACCTCAGTACTGCTTTGTTTCAAAGATTTCAATATATTGAGGTCCTAATGAAAAGAATAGGCTTAACTGCTACCCTCCTCATCAGAAGAGCCCTAGAAAGCAGGATTTACTAGCCTAGGAACAGCAACATTTTAATGCAAATAACATCTGAACTGAAGCAGGTTTTAATTCTGGTGGCTGAGATTGAATTGATGCATCACCACCTGTACCATTCCTGAATAGGTATGAAAAGACCTGTAGTCTTTTCATAGCCTGATGAACATTACGTTATGTATATTACATAAGCCTGCTACAGAGGGTTTGGGGTTGTGTCGTCTCCCCTGCCCTGTAAAATGCTTTCTAGAATACATGTTGAGTATTTATGCTTTTGCCTCCCAGTTGTTGAATGCTGTCCTGTGACATTGGTTAAAAAATTAAAAGAGAGAGACTCCAAAAATCTGTATTTAAAGTGTAACTGAATTAGATATTTTCTCAAAACTATGCATTCCATCAATAGTTTTTTCATTGCTTCCAGCCAATACAAGCACAAGTTTGTTCAGTTAGCTTCTGGCTATGATCCAGTCAGATGGTTAGATGCTTGAATGAACTCGAAGAAATATTTTTACAGTGTGAAGAATTAATCACTTGGGGGAAAAAAATATTCCGTTTTGATTCTTGGCTACAGTACTTATCTTAAATTGCTTAGTCACGTGAAAGTATAATTTCACTAGCTGGCAGATATCCCTTTGAAATTTCACTTGCAACATGCTTTAGCTCACCAGCTTCAACCCCTACATAAGGTCATCTACACAGCTGTTTAAATAAGAATATACACCACGATAACTCGCAGTATGCTCCAATCATGCAGAAATGTGAGTGAACAACTTATTGATTGTAGTGTCTGACATGACCTGCTCGTAATTTAGAAATCAATAGCCTGGATTTTTCCTCTCTTCCCCACCCGCCTTTCCCCCAGATTCCAGCAATATCTCTGCATTCAAATAATGCTGATGTTGGATTCCGATCCCAATTTTGCAACACAAGCATTTCTCTAACAAATAATTTCACACATTCTACTTTGGCCCCAAGGTCTGGATGGTGGTTGTGGAAGGAATGTCTGAAATAGTACAGAAATAATGTTTAATAGAGACCTGAAAACAAGGCAAGGATATAGTAGAATTTGGCTGATATTAAAATCATAACTGGCATAGGAAGAAAATATGCAGCTGACAACACTGTTCAAACTATTGACGCCTCATCATTTCACCCAGTTGACAGAATAGCTACAGAGCATGATCTCCTCCCTTCCTACGTTACCACACAGCAGGGAAGCCCTTAGCCCTTTGCAAGATGCTATTTTTGAACTTTAGCACCATTATACCTAATTAACATTTCCCGGTTAGCCTCTTGCTAGATACTACTGGTCTTTTTCAGTAGATTTACGGTATGTTACGGGGCTTAAAAACATTTGATGTTATTGCTGAAGAGGGAAACGGGGCATACAGACAAAGTAATGGAGGAAATCAAATATTTAAATAACACATGTAAAAGACTTCAGGCATCTTACATGGCATCTCGGAAAAGAGTCAATTATGGGGCACAGAAAGAATCTAATAATAACCAAAGTAGGCCAAATGCAAACACTGTCATCCTGGCAAAAATTTGAAAGAAGCTATTTAAATAGCAGTGAAGGAAGACAAATATGCACACTCTGAACATGCATACCCCAGAGTACCCTTACTGAATCATGTTATGAGAGTATGATTTACCAAGCGGGGAATTCTGAATTCAGATACAGCTACATTTCACCTGAAAGGCCTGCCAAACCCAAGCTGCTTTGCACTTCAAAACCACCACAAAGAGACTCAGAAAAAAAAAAAATCACGGCAAGTGCTTTTGTACTTACCTGATTCTTTATACTGGCTAAAAAAAGAACAATGCACAATGTTGCATCACATCTGCTAGGTTTAAAATGCAGAGGTGGCAGCTAAAAGCAGAAGGAACAGTAATCAGAAGAGAATAATACTGCAGGAAACATAAAACAAGGATCCAAGTTCCAGCAAGTATTCAGAAATACACAGTTTGCTTCCTTGCAGCTTCAAGTACTGAGGGTTTTGCATGCATATTAAGGTACTGACAAAATACCAATATATTCCGAGACAAAACACAAGCATAAGAACCCTCAGTGAGACACATTAGGAGTTACTCAGTGAATGTCGAAAAACAGGGCTGTCAAAAGCCTTTATTTTTTTAAGTATAAGCTTTTTTAAAATAAACATACATTTTAAAAACCAGCATTTTTGGAAAGAATCTAGTTCTAGTACAACAGGTATAAAAGTTTATCCTTCATTTAAAGTACTGTTCACTAGCCTACAGTCTTTTAAGCACTGTATAAATTACCACATCGGTGTACAAGGATATAAATTTGCTTTCCTGAAAGAGGTCAACATATTAAACTTCAGGCAACACATTTATACCATTCTGGGCTTTTGTGACAAAAAAAAAATCAGTGACTCCAGGAATTATTTTCCATGGACTAGTTGTTTTCATTGTAAGACTTCCCCCCCCCCAAATTCTATCTTTTGGGATAAAAGTCTATCTACACCTTAACTGGCTTTCGCTATCTGCTCTCACTTTCATTCTGTGGTGCCTGGGCTAGGTTTTGGAGGGCTCTGGCACATGCCCAGGCAGCAATGCTGTCCCTCGCTCTCCCAGGGATGTTCCAGGGCTTAAACACACCATTTCCCAGAAGTCTAAGTTTTATGCACTGAGGGTTGTAGTTTAACACATAGGCTGCACACACTGCCCTTTGCAAAGGTTTCTATGCTTTTTCTCAAAACTAGAGAGCTTAAACGTTCTTATGGAGTCAGTGTGGTAAATTGGATCAACTCAATGATATAACTTATGATACAAGACTACCACAGGATTTTTGAGGCACAGCTAAGGGGGAAACTTTGGAGTGGAAGTGAGATGCCATTTTGGGAGCAGGAAAGGGATGTGAGAATTTAAAGTGGGAAAAAAAGTCATAGAGTCATAGCTGCTCTCCTCGCAACCCAGACAAAACCTGGAAAATATTTCCCCCCGGTTCCTCCTTACTTTGCACTAATCTTCTGAGTCTGTAGAGCAATACAGAACACTGTATTCCGATGCCTCTTTTTCTTTTTACCAGGGAGTCTATTTACTTGCCCCATATTTATTTCCTCTGATCTGCAATACTGTGGCTAACCTTCATTGTCCTGCTGCAAAGTATCTCTTCCTTTCTCCTCCCCACTTTTTCATATAGTTAAGAGAATTAACTTGGCCTATCAGAAACCATTAGCATTAAAAAATAATAATAATAAAAATGTTCTCTTCTTTTATGGGTTTATCAGTTAATCTTACCTGCAAAGTAGTAGAGACATTCCACTACCTCTGCGTCTGCCTCTCAATGCTTTTCCACAATGACTGAAGATACAAAGTTTAATTATCCTAGAATGGAAAACATAGCTCTGCACCACAGCCTTACTACAAAGGTATTGAATGCTAAAGCAACCTGATTAAGTTGTACTGTAGAGACCTCAAACATGCTATATTCTAATCCCAAGACTGGGTTTGCTTTTTTCTTCTTTAAAATAAGCTTTGATAATACTCAATTTCTCACTTCTGTACAGTAAACTAAACCTTGCAATAGTCAAAATAAGTCCCAATCTGATTGCTGCAAACATTTCAAAATATAGCGTTCCACAGTCACGCCCCCATCCCCGTCCCACCACTGTCTCGCACTTGTATTTGACTGGTGCTTTTCAACACGTGGAAACATTCTCTTTCAAACACACTTCTCATCTTTCAGTGAAAACCTTGCCTAGGCCAGATGCTGTGGTTCTCTTTTGCATTTATTTAATTGGTTGCCATTTAACACGACATAGTTAACACATGATTACAAATGCAAATCTACCCCCTTTGCAATCGTTTCTTTCAAGACACAAATGCTTGTGCCTCATCCTGACTAGTAGAGACTAGAAACAACTATTTGTTTCCTGGAATAAGTTTTTAGGGAAGGTCTATATTTGCATTCACTGTCATTCATTAGATCAAGCTAATTGGCAATTAACTCCCTTTGAAAAGGAAACAAATGTTTAGTCTAAGCAAATCCTGGTCTGTGTATGTGTGTGCTTAAGAAACTGCAGTTAAATTCTATGAGTGCATTTCATCAGGTAGAAAGAGAGTGAAGCATCACCTACAACAGAACGAAAGTGGGACAGAACAAAAGGGCATATAAGAAGCACCAGTTGCTGTAGTTCCCCTTCTGAGGGTGTATATGGCTGTTTTTCCACTGTTTCAACACCCTTTGTAATGAAGGAGGGCTCGCACTTGAGGCCCTACAGAAGTGAGTTCTGAAGCAGTGCTTTCAAAGAGTAAAGTGTCAGCAAAGCTGAGGTAAATGAGTATTTCTTTCAGCAGTAAGGCCAACTTAAGCGTCTCTGTCCTTCTTAACCCATGCTCTTCTCTCTA
The DNA here is from genome assembly GCF_949628215.1 of Phalacrocorax aristotelis. NCBI lineage: Eukaryota > Metazoa > Chordata > Aves > Suliformes > Phalacrocoracidae > Phalacrocorax > Phalacrocorax aristotelis. The sequence continues at coordinate 27,352,459 of NC_134280.1, forward strand.
GTGCGATACCGCAGCTGGTGTGGCTGCATGGTGAATGAAATCAGGGCAGTGATCCCATTTCGGAAAATTGCTTAAAAACAACAATAGCCCCTACAGGTACCATTGTAAAGGAAGGACTTAGATGGAGAGAGTATAATACATGACAAATGATCTTTTCTCCCTAAAGACAGATCTTGGAAAGCCTTACCGTGAGGGAGGTTTCAGCATGTGCCATGGCTATGCAGACCCACAGGCAGGACCCATGTTGGGGAGCTGGTGAGGGGGCCCTGGCATGCAGCAGTATGAAGTGCAGCAGCAGCAGTCAGAGAGCTGTCCGGGAGCTGCGAGGAGAAGCGAGCTGTGCTTCAGCATCCCCCATTTCTGCTTTTTCCAGCTGAACTGCAGTGACAGAGCACTAAGCTGTCTGTCAACAGAAAGAGGGATTTTTTTTTTCCTGGTTGCATAAGGAAGCAGTCAGACCTTGCTGTTCTCATGATTTGTCTCCAGCTCAGCTGACTAAAATGTAGAAGTCAGGAGCTAACATCTTTCTTATCAATTTTCTGATCATTTTTATAGGTGGTGTAAACTACATTGAAGCTATCCCTTCCCAATTCACTGCAGTGGGCTGTGAGTCTGCAACAGAGCTCAGTCCGTCTTATGTAGCCAGTTTCAAATATTTGTTACATAAAATTATTAGCTGATAATATTTATTTAATGCCTTAATGTAGCACCAGTAGATTATACCATCCTACTACATAATTATTAACAGTCCAGAGGATCCTTTAGTCGTTAATGACACAGAATATTTGGATACTGCAGCAGTGTTGCTTGAATGACTCTTTAAAAGCAGTATTATATCAGAGATTTACAATTTACATTACCACTGATGGTCTCTCTTCAGCCTTTACACAGAATTCCAATTAATGTCAAAGAAGAGTAATCACACATGAAATTAATGGAGAATATACCCCTTAAAATTTAATGTGTACACGAGATATTCTTATTGACTGTGGTCTTACTTAATTTTTATACTAGAACATTAACTATAATTTGCAGAATAAGGAGTTTCTGAGTCCTGTGTGTCCATCCCCCCCATTCCTCCCCCGAAAGAAAATGAGGCTCTGCTCTTCAAGCTAGTGTAGCCTTGCTCCTTGCTGAGCTCAGAAAGGGTACTGGAGGCTGTAGAGAAAATGTTGCACTGAATTCCCCAAACAACTTTTAAAAACTCAAAGCATCTCACGCTAAACCCACAAATGAGATTAAGCCTCTGAATTAAGATTTGTTGCCATGAAAACTGATACGATATAGTCTAAACCAACAAAATACTACACCTAGATAATGAACTAGTTAATCGGGAATTGAGGTGGAGGATTCACTGTCTGTGAAGAAGAAGGGCTGAACAGAATAGAAGCAAAAATATTGACAAGCTTCATAAAAAGGTAAATTTTCTTGAGTGTAATGGGATGCGCAAAAAAAAGAGACAAGATAAGTAATATATGCAAGTATGATGGCAATACAGCTTCCAAGCTGTGGCATATTTTGACTGAGCCAGTTTACATTACATCTTTTCAGTTGATGACCAAAAAACCCCAAAATGACCCATTGCACCAAAAAGTGCCCCTATTCCCTGGAGCATCACTGAACTAAGGCTAAGTTTAAGGTTAAAGCCCTCCAAAGTCTTACCTTCATATAACTGCTTATTGTACCAACTTAACTGCTTTTCCCTCTGTTGAAAGTTTTGGCACTTTTCATACAGACACAGTGAAGGACTGCGTGCAAAAATCTCATCCCTGAAGAATGCAGCACCAAAGACGATGCTCTCAACACCTGCTCTCAGCAGTGTGAGCTGAATCAAAGCTTCAGGAAGCCAACTCAAGTACAAAAGTGGCTGGGGACAAGATGTTACAGGAAGAGGTTAGCATTGAAAGGCAAAAATCTGTCAAGGATCATTGATTTACACTGGGGAGAAACAAAAGCAAAACAGAAAACCTGCCACAGCCCTTGCCTGGCTTGTTCTCTTATCTGTATTTGGCCTTCAAACAAAATTTGTGCACCTCTCAAGAGTACTTCTAGTACAGAATCAGTGATAGTGAGATGAAGCACAGCACCCAAGTGTTATTTTTAAGTGCTTACTTGAACTCACCTAAATCTAGTATACAGTACTTGATCATGTCATTCTTTCCCATGTGGTTTCCAAGTTAAAATGTTGTAAAAGTGCAGGGAGAAGCCTACATAGGCTGCGTAAGTAGGGAGAAAATACAGTTTGGAGATGACTGCTTTCTAGAAACACTGAGTCCTTAAAAAAAGGTAACAAACCTTACTAGTGTTGCCTTTAGAAGCTTCAGCTTTTCAATGAGTCCTTAAAAAAAGGTAACAAACCTTACTAGTGTTGCCTTTAGAAGCTTCAGCTTTTCAATGAGCTGACTGGAGTGTTTAATGAAATCCAGTCCTTGTGGGAATGGCTCACTGGCCACTTCAGTTTTGTTAGATTCAGCATCAGCAAGCAGTGACTGAGTCAAGGACTACTGTAGCTAGAAAAAAAAAGGTGCCTGCTAAAGTTGAAAGAGACGCATTAGGCTTGGTACATGAATAGTCAGGATTTCGTTACTCTAGGTGTACTTAAAGGCAAAAAACCCCACAGAAAATACTTAGAAAAAGTTTTGGGAAAAGAAGCATCAGGGAAACAACACAGAAACATGAAGTGATTCCTGTGTAGCAGACCTGGCCCTACCATTCTAGAGCACGTGCTCCACCTCCATCACACAGTCAGTCTGATATGAACAAGCAGTAAACCTGCATGTATCGTAAAGAGAGCTTCATGACGTTATCTACACCCATGAGAAAAATCTGAAGATCGATAGTGCAAGAGAGCTATTGGCACACACAGCAGCAGCAACCATTAGTAACGGAGGAAAAAGAAGGCATCAAACATATCCCCATCCATAAATTCCAACTAGAAAACGGAGCTTTCAGTAATGTCAGGAATATTTTTGAAGGTTACACAAATCATGCTTTTCAAAATGAGGAGAAAGAAAGTATTGGCAGGGATTCCCAAATGCATTGTGGGCTGATCAAATTAAATAGAAGAGCAGTATGATTAATGACACAGAAGAAATAGATACTAAAGTAGGGAATTTGTCAGAAGCATAAGATTCCCAGAGAAAAGTGGCAGTCATACCGTCTCAGCTAGTCACAAGTGACATTGGCCAGAGTGAAAACAGACAGCTTTTTGTTGAGGAGGCTGTGAGTGTATGACTTACAGTGGACTGTGTTATCAGTCTTTCAGTAGGCATTGTGCCCATGGCTGAGCTATGGAAATCTGTGATGAGCACCAGCTCAGCAACAGCAAGTTCTTGCAGTGTGCTTGCATTAGTGACTTTCATCCTGAGAACTCTAGCCAGCTTTCTTCCAGTCAGTGAGTTAATTGAATAAGCAGACAGTATATAGGAAAGAATTTATGTTAAAACAGAAGGACACAAACCAAGTTTCCACAGAAGAGCCATATGTTGCACCATGCAGCAACTGAGATGGGCACAGCAAGCCCCCACTCAGCTGACAGCTACAGTAGGAGAGAGGACGGTCAGGGAGATAGATAGGGAGGAAGAGACCATGGAAGAATAAACAGCCATAATATTGCAAATTAAAACAATCCCAAATACAGTATGTTGATATAGTGAAAATGCTGAAGGATTATATAGTGAAGGAGCTGAAGTAGTCATGATGCAGAAATCATCTTCTACGTATACTACTTCACATATGGAGGCAAAAATAACATGAAAAACACAGGCATCTACCCAAAGTATCCCAGAACACAAATGCACACACAGAGAAGATAACTCATCGCTTTATTGACTAAGACTCTTAGCTCACTTGACTAAGGCTCTTAACCTCACTCTTAATGCCTTGCATGCTTGCCTCCGAAAAAGCACATTGGGAAAAGTTGCAGGCTCCACCCAGTTCTCGTTGGGCCATGATAACCTTGTGTTTGAAGTAGCATGAGTGGTTCAGTCAGTTATTATGTTCGTAAATTTAATGGTGTTTCATTTTAGGCCTAGTTAGATGCAGATCTGAAGAAGGGAAATTATGCAGCATAACAAGTGCTGGCAGTCCATGCTGCCCATACGCTCGGCACGTGGGAAGTGAGAATATTCTTTGATGCCCTGAGTGCTAGAAAGGATGCCTGGAAGTCTGTTCCTTATTTCTACGTGTAGTGTTTGTTCTTTAAAGATTTATTCTGAAATAGTCTTGCTCGTCTACAGGGTATTCAATGGCCGCATCTACATGAAACACTTGCTAGCTGTGGGTATGTCACTGATACATTATGTATCCTCATAAAACCTGTCAAAAAAGATGCAAGGAGAGGAGACTAAAGCATTTGCTGGGCTGGAGAGCATTAAGCAACAGTAATACACATGTTGAAAGTACAGCGGCTGTGCAGTCCTTGCTGCCTGACATGGGTGCAAGTTTAGTAGCAAAGATTCATTGTTTGGCATGGATATAAGAATGCTTATTTTGTACTTAAGGAATAGGCATAGTAACCTATATATCATACTGAGAGGGAAATGCGCCTTCTGGAGCAGCCAGTCCTGGAAGACCGCAGGCAGCATGTGCCGGTGAAACACACGTCTTGGGACTGAATCTTACTTCACCGTACAACGGTTTAAAGGATGTGGATCCAGTTCTCTCCTGGCTGGATATGAGCATCATCCACTGATATGAATGCCGTTACATGCATCTTGCAGAGCAAGAGTTGGTCTGTTTGTATGCGATCTGAGAACACTTGCAAAAAACACTAACAGCATATGAGAGCTCTCAGTTATCCTCTGAAGACTAGGCTGCCTGCCAAGAGAACAGCACATTACACAGACACATCAATAATACCCATCATCTATCCATCAAAAAAAGAGATTCATTTACCTTAAAATGCATCATATGTGGATTTTACCATGCTGAAAAGGGCAACACTTGTAGGTCTCTGAACTATCATAATATAACAGGATTGGTTCCCCTTAGTGCTGCTCAGATGCAGCTACTGCCTCAAGAATTTATATTAATTCAGCGAATTCTATCCCTTCCTTGACAGGAGTAGGCTATTTAGCCATAAATTGGCTAAACTCTATGGCTATAACCGATCAAATGAGGTGTGCCCGTACATAATGTTTAACCAGAAAATTTAACTAAAGAAATAAAATTTGAACATCAGCCAATAAAAGTGCATGGAGAACTGGCAGTGATGGTCTCAGCAGCAAAGCTATTCCCAGCACGCGGTGCAGGACAAGCATTTCAGAACGTAAAATTAGGTGAGTCAAATTCCAAGCTAGTAATTTCAACATACCTTTTAGAAGGTTAAATTTAAGCTGAATACTGTTGAGCATGCTATTTGAATGTCATTTACTCTTCTGCTGTTAAGTATTTCAAAGGTCTTACGCTGCTATCTCAGCTGAGAAACAGGCCAGCTATGGTCTATGCTGCATTTTGCCTCTTTCTGTGTCATTTTGGCTAATGCCATGTTTTCAGCTGATTCTGCCTGTGCTTCTCTATCTGAAGAAAGGCAAACAATTCTTGCCTACATCTGAAAAACCTTTTGATCAATACAGAAAAAAAAGCATTTTAGTTTGGTGTACTGTTGTTTGCCTAGGATTGGAGTTTAAAATGTTGAAAAAGAAAAAATATATCCCCCCTTCAACATTCATTATGAAATTTCTAGGCATTTAAATACTGACTTAGATCATCTGGAAATTGGCAACATGTAAGGAGAATAAATAAGAGCGAAAGTATGTCTGGACATACATTGCTGTAAAGAAAGACTGATTAAAGAGTTTCTAGATAGCCCATCTGACTGTAACTCAGTTATTGAATTTGAACCACAGGCAGATATTGCCAGATCAAACCATAGTGTTGGCAGAAGGAAAAAAAAGACTGATCTAGATTTCTGAATAGCCTGATTTACATCTGGGTTGACCAGTTTTTTTGTCAGTGATTATTTGCCACAGTACTGACATTTTAATGGGAAGAAGACACTTATCTGTTCGTGCATGGAACAGTTTGGGCCTGAGCAGTACTGACCTGCGGATGAAACACACCTGTAACAGCTCCAACCCTGCCGGGAGCTGGGGCCCTCAAGCCATCAGAGGTACTGTGTGTATTCAACATATTCTGTGATATGTACATTCATCATTATGTACTGTCATAATTTTATTTTTATCCCTTTGAGAAACATAACTTGAAAATTCCCAGTAGTTTGGTAAGTGCAAGTGATTAAAAAATTATACATTAAATATCCTTATGGGAATAGAGATTAGGGAAAAGAGAAAATGGGAAAGGGACGAGGGGCTCAGAACATGGGCAAGTACAGATGGGCAGGAAAGAATAATTAGATGTGTCAGTACTGGGAGTTTACAGCCCCTAGTATGGCCTGTCTTGCAAAAGCTGGAGTCTGGGAGGATCACACCTCTCTGAACAGGATGCAGATATTCCTACCCCAAGCAGCTGTTTCTCTTCCTTCAGTCACCGCCCATTTTCATGCTATATATGTTATCATACCCCCATTAGTTGTCTTTGAAGAACACAGCCTTGACAGGTAACTTATCTGTAAGGTGGGAGAGCACATAGGCACTGTAACACTGTCTACAGCCAACATAGGCCTTCGTCTGCCCTACAGCACCTCTTCCTCCCACTGGGCTCTCTCCTTCCCAAGCTTTTGAGGGCTGTCCTTAAATACTCCTCTGGCAGGCCACTGGCTCTGCCTCCCTCCATCTGGGATTCCCAGTGAGGCTGGGGAATTAGCATCTGTCCCTCGGGCTAATTAGCTACTCAGACCTCCTGGCCAAGTCTCAAAATAACCCCAAATCCCTGCACAATACTTGTGTAACAAAGGCTGCAGCCACTCAAGGAACAAAAACAAGAGGGAAGAGACAGAGCAAGTCATAGCTGCAGTAAAGATTTCTGAAAGCTTGTCCCACCACGCCCACTGTAAGGTACTGGTTTTTAATGTCCTGTGGGAAGCAATGCAGTTACTAGAGCCAGCAGTACAGTAGGTGTTTTCTCTCTGGGGTATTTTGGGTCATTAAATGTTACTAAAGATGTATTTGTCCTTGGAAGGTTTAAAAGCAAACCTTTTCAAAGACTGGTATGTGGGTCTCAGTGAAGTAAGGAGGGATGTGAAAGAGCCAAATATTAGATTCCAAGCCCTGTAGTATGTCTGAAATTTCACGTTACCTAGAGGATAAAGTAAAATTCAGTAACTTGTTTTGAAACAGTGTAAGCAAAGAAGATTTCCTGACATTATCAGTGCTGTTCAAGATTTGTTTGAAGCTGGCATGCAGCAGAGGATCATTTCCAAATATCACATCCTCTTTGGATGGTTCAAATGTTTACCATAAGCAAAAGGAAATAGGATTTCCAAATAAGCTGCTTCTTCCTTGACTATACCCTGGCAAGGTCCAACACAGGGACATAGGTGGATGACTTCCTATTTAATCAATGGTCAGAACTTCACTTGCTGGCTTGCCAGGGGGCTACGCTGGCCTCTACAGCTGTGAGACTGATAATGGTACTAGAGCAGACAACAGTTGTCTGTCAAGACAACAAGGGCTTGAGTGATCAAGATGAGAGGAAGGCTAAGGAGGCAGAGAAGTATTTTCTCCTTTCCTGCTCTTGGCAAAGGACAAAACCAAACTTTGTTCTTCTGGGCTAAAGGAGATGTAGAGGTAACAGAAAATGCTGTCTACAAAAGTCACCAACCAAGACATAATATTTCTCTTGGTTTCAGAGGAGATAGGACAAGTAAAACCATCTGCCATCACCTAGCAATGTCTCTCTTGCAGAAAAGACATAACTGGGGCCAGGCTAATGGCATTTACCTGTACTGCCTCATGGGAACCCCTGCTTGGGCACAGTGAGGGCTTTTTACAGCATCTACTGCACAATGCAGATCTCTGAGTGAAGGACAAGGATTCCTTCTGGAGAAGGACACATCATGTTCTTGCATTAGAGTGAACATTCAATTTACTGCAGGTGGATCTTAACAGTCTTGATGCCATCTCTAACCTGGGCATACTGCCATGCTGCAAATTCATTCCAGTGATGTGCTGAGATGGCTTTGCTCCTCTTAGTCTCAAGTCTCTTTGGACACAGTCCAGGCAGGCTTTCCCTACTTTGTGACAGCTCTTGGCTACCTTCTTCTGGACTCAGCAGTTAATTTCCAAATTTCCCACACTCCTGACATCTCTTGTCTTTGATTCAGGTGTGACCGAACCATGTGAAAAAGCCAAAGAATCCAGGCCCTTCTTCATGCCTAGAGTCTGATCTCCAGATGGTGAACATCCACACCTTGCTTCATTTCTTCCCAGCCCCTTGAGATGCCCTCTCAGTAGGATGACTGTGGTGTTATTACACTTCCTCCTTTGCTTCCCGCTGGCAATGGTGCAGGGAGGGTCTCTGCTGAGCATCACATGCAGCTTCTCAGAAGCAGATTTAGAGCAGAATTCCACCCCACAACAGAAGTAATCAGATGAAAGCCCAGATAGCATCTCCCAAATAGGTAACACTCTCCCTCCTAAGGAGCAGGTCTTCACATCCTCTCTGACTGAAGACAGGGGCATATGTTGTGTTACACAGATAGACCAGAAGTTGTGCAAATCCAGATGATTGTTTCTGATGTTTTAGATGCTGGCTAACTGTTCTAAATATTTGTGTGCTGTTGGTAATCATCCAGATTTGTGAATTACTCAGAAAATATTCAATTAGCAAGAAATTAATTGTGTTTTTAATTGCCTGCTCTTCTGTGATGATACACAGCGTAAGCATAGCTCGGATGAACATAAATGCAGAAGATTATGCATGCAGAGTTGGAAGCCTTCCCTGAAAAGCTTTTTTCCAAGTCCTGACTGAAGCTAGCAAAATAAAATGAAAGGTAATTATGGGAACAGGGGAGAAAACAATTGCACTTTTAAAGTCACATATGGGGCTGGATTCAAACTCAGGTCTGACACAGGACGTGCACCAGCTATAAACATCCAACCAGTCCCTTAGCACTAGGTTCAGCCTGTTCAACCCAAACCATCCCTTCCTCCAGCATTTCTGGTCAGGCAGGCATTTCTGAAGCCTTAAGTCAGCTAACAGAAAGTGCTTGACATGAGGATAAAGGATGGACGCAGGTCATCTGAACACAACACTTGGTATCTTCAGGACACTTTGGCATTAGACACAGGTTATCCTGCTGTGGTTCAGGACAAGGGATTGAAGAGATGCAGGACAGGAGCTAAAGTACCTGGCCAAGACAGTGGCCAACTGAGGTGCCAAGCTGCCTTTCTGCATCACAGGTGTGCCAGCTTGGCTCCTCAGGCTGTTTTGCTGATGCCCTCCTGGCTAGGAATTTCCAACAGCTTTAGGACTATCTCACTTCCTCAATGTGCCAGAAACTCCATTTCTTGGCCTTTGAGGCAGAAGATATCTCCTGCGATGTTTTATGGACACTTGAAGTAGAGGTTGTTGAAAAGACAGATGCATTTTCCTGGAGAACTATGAAAAAGCTTATGCTGCTTTCAGTAAGGAGTCCATTAAGGATTGGTCACTTCTAGATCTTTGCACAGAACAGTGTGTGCTTTTGAAATAATAGCAACTGTCTGTAGCCTGCCTATGACTGGAGTTAACCTAAAAGCAGATGGAACAAAGAGCATGCTGGCAATCCATGCCATGGGCAGAGGTTTAAGGCCCAACTCTGCAATGTGGATCTTGCCAGTAGAGCTCCCGGTACTGAACCTTGCATTTTGTTGGGGCACCATTCTTTTTGTTCATCAAACCCTTAAAAATAGATGCCTGCACCACTGATAGATGCATCTGGTAAATGCACACTCAATACATTCAATAATACAGCAGTGTAAAACAATGCGCCTATCACAAGAAGTTCCATACGGGATTTGAATAAGTGGTGCATTTGCCACTGAGCACAGATTTAAAGTTGCCAGACTGATTCAGTATAATGAAGGTAGCTGCCTGCTCTGTTTCAGAAAACAATGACACATTGTCATCCAGTGCAAGATAAACTGAGAACTCTGAACGAAGGTCTTGACAGGTAAAATGCCTTTGATTTCGCCTTTAATTCAGCAAGCTCACAACATTACTGTATCCTCTGTATTAATAATAAATACATACTGAAGCTCCTGTCAGTGGCAGAGTTTCGATTCTAACCTGATAACAACATACCTCTGTGAACAGCACATCTGGGAAAAGCAAGACACTATTCACAATGTAGCCAAACACAGAGTCAGGAAATGTGACAGCTGTTTAACAACACATGGAAATAAAATGATGGTAATAAAATTCATAATTAGATTTATTATCTCCTTTCTTATTTTCAGCACTATTTGTTCAGTCAAAGAAATCCAGTTCAATTATTTTCTTCACTTTTCCCAGTAAAAGATCTAAAAAAATAAGGTCCTGAAGATTTGCTTTAGACCTCAGAGCTTGCTAGGACAGGAACTCTTACATATATTTAAATGATATATCCTGGGCGTATATGTCATTGCTCCAGATGACAAGTAGACCACGTTCTGCTTGCCCATATTGCCATTCTGCAGAGGTCAAGTACACATGCCCTTCCCTTGAGCACAGGCTCAGGACTGTGACCCTGGGATCTGCGTTTCGAATCTGCTGGGGGAGCGAGCTGGTGCCTGCCCCAGCACACAGCGCTGGTGTGTAGGTTTGCACAGTGATGAGCACAGCACAGCCTGAGACCTCAGCTGGAAGCGTTAGGAATTACCATGAGAAAAACAACAATAAGCAAAATGGGATGAGGAAATCATCTCACATCTTAAATGCCGGTCTGAGAGTTAACATTGCCCTCCTCCAAGAGGGAGGAAAAAGCTTGCCTCTCAGTTTGTTGAAAGGCAGCTTAATTTCTGTATTTTAAAAAGAAACAGACTTGTCTTTTGTTAACAGCGTCAGTCAAAGACCATTAAGTACTGTGGTATTTTTCAGACCAGATCCATTTATTTCAACAGATCTTTAGAAAGTGGAAAATTTACTTGTAGGTTTTAACTGGTATATGTGGGTACACAACACCAGCTGCAGCCATGAGGTAAATAAGCCATAGCCATCATTAAGATGTTATACGTTATGCAATTACTGTGGCTTGGTTTGCTGTTTATATCCACTCAGAGTGAACTGAATTGGATCAAACAGATTTGAACCTATATATGACAGCCTGAGTTGTCCCTTTTTTGTTAATTTAAATTTGAACTGCAAGACCTCTGCACTGACTTTCCCAGAGGAGAGCTTAAGAATTGTACTCGAAGGCTGTTGAAAGCATACACTGGACCTTTACATTAAAAAAATGCATTTGAATCTATGTTTGAATCTATATTTGAATCTATATTTAACAAATCACTGGATATTAGTTGCACTGAATTCAGTCTTTTGGCCACAGTAACATTAATATAATCCTCATCTCTTATCTCAGTTGCAGAGAAATTCTGTATTCACTGTACTGTATTTAGTCTAAGGGATCATTAACTCAATTAATAGCAACAATCTGGCGATTTTACTAATTTACAGTTTCTCCATTGATCATTATTTTCTTAATGCCATGAATGATTATGAATCTGAGTGGTGCCAAACCACTGCAGCCTTCATTGACTTCAGTAAATGTTGCAGCTGCTCTGCAAATTAAAGCCCTTTAGTGTTATGTTTGTGGCAGAGAGGCAAAGCCATGAGGTGAGGGCTGGTTGTGCGGTGTTATGCTGATTTTGAATTCAGGAGACTATTTCCTTGGAAATATCAGAAAATAATTTGCTCTCTCTTCCATATCTTAACAAACTCTTTCTCTGAACCTACCCACCTTCTAAACAAGGACTGTAAATTACTCTAGTTCTAGGCAATAGTACAAGTATGTTGTGTGTTGCCCCACAGGATTCTCTAAACATTGTAATACTAAATAGGTCCATAACGCTAATGTCAACAGACCAAGTTATTATAGTCAGACATGGTATTCACATTCCTGGTTATAGCAGGTTTACTTGGTAAAGCTATGTCTTAATTTTATTTTAGTATTTTTATGGCTATTCAGTTTTGCAAGTATTCAGTGGCACCTAGCCTTTTTCTCAACACCTCCAGTCATATAAATTGAGGTATTGATTTCTTCAAATAACCTAATGGTCTTGTTGAATTACTGGCAGACTATGCAGCACTTGTCTTGTTCTGGTTATAAGCACCCATTTAATCAAACCTTTAAGACACTGAACAGAAGATAAGGATGGTTACCAATCTTCTTTGAAAGACCTAAAAGCCACCACCATCACCAGCATCAAATAAGCAGTCCAATGGATAGGTGTTCCATAGTAAAAACAGATTTGATAGTGGGAGCTTGGTGGAGACAACTCAATATGAATCTATTTCAAAATAGATTATTTAAAATGCAATATATAGCAATAGCAAAACAGAAAACTGACATAAAAATCAGACACTGCTAGTGCATAGATAATAATTGGAGGTAATATAGGGTGTAACCTAGATCAGCTCAATAATACCTTGCAAAAAAGAAATGTCTGTGACTGAAGCACGAACATCAAGGGTGCGACCTCTCTCTCTCCATTAGAACATGAAGAATACCACTAAGAACTAGGCAAGAAATTTTGCATTGATCTCGCATCCTACAGCGAGACCTATAGAAAGGAAACAGCTAATCTGATGTCATCGATGTTCTCATCCATATCCCTAAGATAAAGATACAAGCTGTTCAATTACCACTACTAAACGCTAAGCCAATAATCACTATGGTATTACATCCTCCTCCCAACATGAACGTGAAAGATTTGTTACAAGTGAGATGACGCCACAAGTCTCTGTGTACATGTTCATCACAGTATTAGCTTGGGGGCAGCCCATCTTTTTTTCCCAAGATTCAGACATCTTATTTTTCTTAATAGACATGCTGAATGTTTTTCATTAATATATTATGAAGTGCTATATTTACACTAAATCACACCAAGTACATAAAAAACATCGAACACTTCAGAGTATTTCTGTCAGCTGTAAGACTGGTATTATTCACAACGATAATTTTGCCAAAAAAAAACCCCAGCCAGAAAATGACTAAGTTATTGCCTCTAAACACAACTTCTGAAGAAGGTGTTTGAATGCCTTTTTAAAGATGCTAAGTATTTGGAAGCTTAAAGAAGGAGTGGCTTTAAATCACGGTGGGAAACCTGACGAGGTATTCTGATTAAATGATACATGAAAATAACAGCTGCAAGAACGGCAAGTTGACAGTTCCTAAGTCCAGAAGTGAACACCAACTGCATTTATTTAAAAGATCTGTTCAAGGCAAGTATGTGCAAAATACAATGGGTGTCCAGTTTGATGGAACAAATAGCTAATATTTTTTTCCACTTTTCACTAACAGGGAAGACAGATAACATTTTAATGGTGTAATCAAGACCCTGATTGCCATCGGTGACAGAATATGCCATGAGATCCGAATGGCTATGATGGGTAGGAGCACTAGTATTGAATTTGTGCATTATATGTTTCTGCTTGAAGTAGCGCATGTTTTGTTTTGGTTTGGTTTTTTCTGCTCACAATAGTCCTTTCAATTCTGCATCTTCTCAATAAAGCAGCAAAGGTGTGATGGAAGCCTGTGAAGACAGAACTGCGCTCAAAGTTTAGCGTAACTACCGTTTTCACATTGGTCTTAAAAGTTAGTTTCACTAGCTGGGAATATGCAAGTGTTTAACTGTTCACAGGAAGAATTTAGAGCTTATCACCGTGTGCTAAGAATCACAACTAGACACTGAATCACTCCAACATATTTCTTACAGTTTTAGTGCTTGCTCTCTCACACTATCAGCAGAGAAGTTTCCAAGACTGCATTCTCAGATTTGTGATTTCAAAGGTCTTTGTGTAGCAATTTCTGCATTGGCATATATTAATATTTTTCTTTTATGCATTTTCCCTGTGTTTTGGGTTTGTAGATTGTTTTTTGTTTGTTTGTTTTGTAAAGTATAGAGTTGCAGTACCTTAGATCATTTCTTTTCCTTACTAGAACATTTACTCATGGTGTATTGGGAAGTGAAGTCTTCAATATATACAGCCTTGTCCTGTATCCTTGATGTGCTCATGTCTCTTAATTAGGAGAGGGAGAAATTTGGATGCATAATGAATGTGTGGTGGGGCTCTCAGTCCTAACTATTTAGCCAAGCAATTACAGAATCACTAAAGTTCAAAAGGCACACAAAGAAGTGTCATAATCAGAAATGTAAATGAACCACGATAGTTGTAAGAAGGTAATTAATGGCCTAATAAATCCCTGCAGCAGTGGATTATTTCCACTGGAACTCTGGAAAAGAAGGAGAAGCAATTTTTTCATTTACATGGGAAAAAATGCTTTCAAGGATACCTTGTGAATCAGACCAGTGCTCAAATTTAGAAAATTATCTGACAACCCCCTCCAGAAGTAGAAACTGTAACCTAAAAATAACTGAGCATTACTGAAGGATGAGCTGGTAGATAAAACAGTCTTTTAGGAACAAAGAATAAGCATTACCTCTCATTTTCAGGAGTCCACATCTTTTTCCATGTATATGTAGTCACCCCTGACTTTATGCTTTTCAGCTAGCTACATAACAGCTCTTCTGGATTTCCTTCTGACTCAGAGCCATCTTTTCTAAACTAATTATATAAGGAGTTCTACTTGCTATCAAGTCTGCATCACCTATAAAGACGCACTTGGTGAGCCAAGTGCCGTTTCCTTGCTGGTGGCAGCAGTACCTGCCAACCACGCGGGGGCTGGGGACGAGTCAGGCCTTCGTGGACTCAACCAGAATATAACGCCCTATTTTATCATAGCACAGCTGCCAATATCGTATTGTGCAACACTACTGCAATTTAAAAGTAATCAATACCTGCAATTCCATTATTTATAGAAACTCATTTAACTACAATGTACTTAAGGGAAGAGTGAAAGGCTAGTAAATGCCTCTTAAAAGAGACAAATTGTCCTATACCAGAAAAAGAAAGGACAGGACAATCCAACACCCCTTTCTTACTTGTTTAACTTAACTGAGTAATGTGGTAAAATAATTTGTTTTGGTGTGCATCCCTCCGTACCAGACCAGCTGTGCAGGGTAAAACGAGACTCCTGCATCATCGTAGTCACACTGCAGTGTCTTTGAGGGATGATGGAAGTTTTGTGGATCAACAGTCTCTCTCTCCTTAGCTGTATTTGCTCTGAAGTGGCTGTTAATAATGCTTCGTCACCTCAACAATTTATTCCAGTATAGCTTATTGGCTATACTGGCTGTTCCCCTGACTGGCTGTTTTCACACTGACCGTTTTGTAACCAGATCAAATTGCTTTTCTGTGAGCCAAATTTATACAGCATAATTATTTCTCCAAGTTCAAAATAAAATCTTTAAACTCAATTACTCAGTTTTTGCTTACCACCTTCACTTAACAATAATTGTATGAGCTCGAGTCTTTTTTGTAACAATTTTATGTTAATATTTTGCATATAAAAACATCATTTCAGTCAGATACCAGAGAAAAAGAAATAGTCTAAATTATTTTATTCTTTCATAATTTAAGAAGGGAAAACCCTTAAAAATTGTAAGCAGACCTTTATCAATCTTTGTAAAGGAGCTTATGTCAATGGGGCAGGGAAGAGGGAGTGATTTTCACACTTATGTGTAACTACTTCTGAAACTGGGGGTGGCAACTGATATTTCTATAAAACTAAATACAAACTCTCATCAGGCAAACAGATTAGACAAAGATTTATGGTCCTTTATTCTGTTATTTGCACTGGAATAAAACTTAAAGCCTTCCAAGAAGAAGCCAAGGTTCAGGGAGAGATGGGTGGACAGGGAGGACAAATAAATTGGCCTAATGACATTAATTAGGGCTTCAGTCCTTCACTAGCAACATGTACATTTTAAGCTCTTCACCTGAAGTGCCTTAAAATTAAGATGTACAGTGGGTGTCTTACAGGTGCTAGCTGGTCATGAGCTATGATGTCACCCACTTGCAGGTTATAGTTTTAAATGCTGTCAAGATAACCACTGACCAACTGATGAAAACATTGTGCCCAGCATCAAGTGCTGGAGAACGGTCCAGCACAGCACAGGGTTAGGGCAGAGGCATCAGCACTGGTGCAAAGCTGAGGGGCCCATGACCCCGGAGTACAGGGAACAGGGTCAGCATCCTTCACAGGCAATGTCCTCACCAGCCACGGTGACCTGACCTGCTGCAACCCACCCTGTACCCGTTCCAGAGGAGGTTATAGGGCTGCAATTACCAGTATGTTGTGCAGCTCTTTTCTCCACAGCTGTCTCAGCCATATAGGGTTTGGTTGGTTATTATTTAATTGCCATAGTCCTTAGAGTTCACCAGGTGGCTTCATGTTTATTTAGATCTGAAGATGTGCTACTTTCCTCACCAAGGCAATTGTCCTTCTCTAGCAAAGACCTTTGCTTCCTGCTATAACAGATTTTAAAGTAAGGAGAAACAGGACTTGGCAGGTGTGGAGGGCACTATACAGGTGCAATCAATAAACAAATAGTTGGAAGGCTTTTGCCGGTCTAAAATACTCCCTAGGATTAGGCTTGGTAAAATAATAATAATAGTTGTAGCAATGGCTGAGGCTTGCCACTGAAAACCTACAATTTTAAACAGCTGTGGCTCCCAAACTATGACAGATACCAGCCTGTATACCTCTACATTTACCCCCTTGAGTTTGTGTTTCTCTTTGTCTGTAAAAACAGTGGATCAAATTTGCCCTTCAGGTAACTACCCTGATTTAAACATCCCTTATTTGCTCTGAGCAGCAGCACGTAGAAGCAGGCTTGACTACCTAGTCTGTGACATGCTCTCCATGTGCTCAATTCTGATTAAAATTAGTAGCTGCAAAGCTGTTAAGGTATCTGAATCTGATCGGTTATAATTAGAACAAAACTGTCACAGTAACAAAGCAACAAGAAAATGTGGTGTTCCTTTAGAGAGGAAGCAACTGCAGAAGAGCAACTTTGCAGATATAGCATTTTGCATAGCTAATAAATCTGATTAACTTTCCAGGTCATTCGGCGTATGCAGGGTGGCTTGAGTTTTGAGATAAACAAGCTCTGCGATTTCCTTTTTGTGACAAGTCCCACTTGGGGAAAGTAGTTCCAAGCAGAACTGCAGGAAGCATAGGACATTTTGAGTTCTCCAAAATGTTGCAACATTATTATTTTAATTTTTTAATAATACATTTCAGCACTCCTGAAACCTTGATGATATATTGTTGTGACCTGAAACAGGCTACTCGGAGTCAGCTTAAATTTAAGGAGTGTTTTTTCATAGTAAAGCACTACTTTCAGGGAGTTGTAATTTATTAGAATGTCTTTCCCTGGTACTGTTCTCTTTGATGAGCCAAGGACTCCTGTCAGAAGTGCATCCCACTGAGGATACTGTTAATAATTGATTACAGCTCATTGGCCAAACAAAATCAGTCAGAAAGATTGTTATTTATTAAAGCTTTGGAAGCACTGTTATTATAAAATAGTTTGTTAAGAAATGTTAAAATAGTCTCATTTTAAAAAATATTTATCTGGACAGACAATCAGTGTTGCTCACATAGTTTACCAAGAGAATCTGTCACCCTCAAACTGCATGTTTTTTAAAAAATGCTTGTGCATTTAAATACAATGAAACAGTCTCTTATCCCGTGCTAAACTCAGTTACATACGGATGAGCAACTGCACAGAACATTTTCAGAAGGAGACCTAAATCTGTGTTGTACAATCAGAGAAGTAGCTCTCTGTGGCCTTTGCTTTATTGGGGTGAATGGGAGCACTGGTTACAGCAACTGAGATACGAATATACAGCTTAATACTTTGAGTCAATTTTAACAAACGTGGCAAAAATTGACTCTTTTTTTTTTAATCATGAGTATACTTTTGTGTTTTTGTAATGACATTTGTGATCTTTGCATATTCAGAGATTTAAAAACATGGAAACCCAAGTGTATCAGCGTCATCCCACAGGGGACAATTCCATTCTACTCCTTCCTATTCAAGGATTTTTATGAGTGCTTTCCTCATTGTTGTTTCTTCTGATGGATCTGAGGCAAAACTCTGTATGTCTCAAAGCATGAGACACCTGAAAGTGCAGCTGTGCCCTTACTGATGACTGCAGCAACATGTCACCAGTGGGTCTTCTCTTTGCTGCCTACTGAACAAACCACTTGCAAGTGGAGAAGAGCCAAGAAAGGGTAACTCTTCCTTGCCTGTGATTGATTTCATTGCAGAACGAGAGGTTTTGTTTCCCACCAGCTCCCTACAGTGACAGCTAGACTGGCTGTCAAAAAATAGATGGGGGAAGTATTAAAATTATGACTTTGGTTTCAACAGTGCAACACCAAAGCCTTGCCCTGCCTGGCAAGGATGTACCAGGGGCAGGTTTTGACAGTGACTACCCCAGCCCTGCTTCCTAGCCCGACACAGCACTAACCTATGGGCTACCAGCAGGGCAGCTGCTGCTCCCTGTGCCAGCTGAAGTGTTCAGCTGCCTGCGCCAAGAGCGCTTGCAAACCTTCCCATCGTGTCTGGTAATATGAGCATTAAAATGAAAGCCAGGAAAGCTCAAGTCTTAATTCCAGACCTGGCATTCACTTGCCATGTCTAATTATATGTTGCATTAAGTATTCATGAAGGAAAAAAAAATCCATAAGTGATTGACTGTAATAAAAGGGATGTAACAGTCTGTCCACAGTTCAAGCTGCATGCCAGATACACAAAGCTTGCACTGTGGTTGTGACTCTGGTCACCATGATGTGCCCTGGTGTCCTGGTTACCCTCTTCTTACCTTGGCAGAGAGCTGGTATGAAATGAGTTCTTTTTTCCTTATGTACGATGCTATACTCTGTCTGTGTGGTGGGTTTTAGAAACCCATTATGCTGTACATAGGTTTCCCAGGCAACACTTGCAATACAGGCTT
This sequence comes from Phalacrocorax aristotelis, assembly GCF_949628215.1. Lineage (NCBI taxonomy): Eukaryota > Metazoa > Chordata > Aves > Suliformes > Phalacrocoracidae > Phalacrocorax > Phalacrocorax aristotelis. The sequence continues at coordinate 27,371,407 of NC_134280.1, forward strand.
CAGTATCTGACTTACTTGTGTTGACAAACCACATATAATCTCCCCTTATACAATTTTTCACTCTAGCACTTTACGGTTTTCAAACTTTTATAAGAGTGAAGGTTATGTATCATTTAATAGGGGGAGGAACTAAGACAGCTGGTGATAGATCTGCTCTGGTACACAGCTATTGCACAAGCTACCATGCCATGCTGTCTCCTTGTGGGTTTTTTTTTTGTTTGTTTGTTTGTCAATGGAAAATGCAAGAGTGATTTGGAAAAGTTTAATCAGCTGCATTTCATTTGCATATTCATTACTTGAAAGAAAATTAATACGTAAGTAAAAAATGAATGCATTAAAAAATAATACTTGATTGTACATTCTTACCCATTATTAAGCAAAAGAAAGAAAATAAAACACTTTATTTTAACCTAGCCTTCTCTATAACATCTCTAGTATTGAAACAGAGAGGGAAAGAGCGCCTGAAATCTGTCATGCAAATCAGTGCTCAGTGAGGAGAAAGATCATCTAATTCTGTAGCAAGTACACAAAAACCTGCAAGCAGTACACAGCACGTGCTCATCATTCATGCGTGCTTTGCTTCCTTGCTAAATCAGTGCTAGTCCCAAGGTCTCACCAGGAGGACAGGGCACAACATGACTGTGAGCCGTGGCTCTGCCCCAGGCACTGGGTCCCCTTGCTGGTGGCTGGCCCTGCCCCAGCCCTTCTGCAGGGATCTCCCTCCCCAGCAGAGTGGTAACTCCTTGCCACCTATCTCAGAGGAGGAGGTTGGTGTCTGTACGCCTCAGGAGACACAGAAGTGACTTCTCCAAATCTTTTCCCCCTCTCTGTCTCTTTTGGAATAGTCCTAGCTGCACAGCAAGGTTGATTTTATCCATTTAGAAGAGTGCAAACACTGAAGAAACGGCAGCTTTTATAAAGGACCAAAACAAAGCTAATGTAAACTTTTTCTTAACAGCAGTCCTGAAGGACCCAGGACAGGAAAATTAATGGAAGAAGATGCAGTTCAAGTTACCAAAAGCATTGGCAGGCAGCTGCTTAATCCCAGAATTGTCATGTCAACTTAAATCCTTCCCCCGGCAGGCATTCAGTTCTTTTCATCTCTCCTGCGAGCTTGGAAAGGTCAGAGAAAGAACATTACCCTGTGTTGACATGCAGGCTTGATCGCCTTTCTAGAAAGCCATCTACCCTTGAGGCTTCAGCTAGCAATTCAGGAACAGAAAGAGCCAGGTAACCTAACTGGGCCAGACACCATTCAGTTGTTGCTAACACTGCGCACCCACGACAGGCAGCCGTAATTCTCAGTGGGTCCTCAGCTGGTGCCAGGCACCCACAAGATCCCATGGAGACCCTGGAGCTGCCTCAGCTGACAAGGCCACCCGTAATTGTTTTAAACCTTTCCAATTGTATTCAGTTCACAGCCCTGGGTAGTAGGGTCTGGAGCATGTTTCACCCTGCTGATACCCTGGAGATGCTTTCCCTGGCGTGGGGATAGAGGAAGTTTTGCTCTTGGATCCTGTGGTTTGTGTTCTGTTTCCCCGTTTCTGTACCTGATGAAACAGGCCTATCTCCACCTTCAAGATCAGAAGGGAACAGAAGAGATATTGTAGGGGAATAGACAGGGATCGGCGACCGGAAGATTACGGGATGTGACGGAAAGATAGACTCCTCCCCATAGGAGTGGCAGGAACAGGAAGCGCAAGAGCTATATAAGCGTGTGACGCAGCTAAATAAACGGACATTTTGTATCCATCATATTGATGTCTGTGCATCACTGTCCCCAGGGTGGGTAGAGCCCTGTGTCCCGGAGATATGCGGCCCAAGATAAGTTCTCCCGTAGAAGCGTACAGCTACAAGATATGATGCATATCTGTTCACCTGCATATCCTACAAAGTGTACAAATAACCTACACCTTTGCCAGATCAGATGTGTTGCAGAACGCTACTAGCACCATGCAGCAAAACTACACTCAGAGCCTGAGCAGAAAAAAATACCCTCTCTTTTATGTGTAACAGTGATCTATGTGTTTACAACCTCAAGGGCTTATTATTAAAATTGCTATATTTAGGAATGGAGCCATGGGCATGGAAAACCTTCACCTGGGATGAAACACGAAAGCCATCTGCTTTGGCAGCAATGGCTGTGGCAGGCTCATCGTGGAGGGCTCCCTTCTCCCCACTGCTCCCTCCGTGCCCAACTGGGGTTTCTGCCCAGCCCTGCACAGGGACAGGGGTGGGGACTGCATCTGCAAATATGATACCTGTCAGACCATGGAAATTGTGGATCAATACCAGAAGATTTAGTTCTTGCCCACTAATTTTTTCATGTACAGGAAAACATGCATGCGTACATGAGTCTATGTTTACGGAAAGAACTTGTAGCATAACCCAGAACAAAAAATCTACAAGTCACGTTGCTGAACTGCACTTCTCTGAGATGTCAGAGAATGGAGGATGAAGTAACATGCACTGAAGCCAGGCTGCAGCCCACAGGAAGGTGCTGAGGAGAGGCTCAGGAGAGGCTGAGCATGGCCAGGCCCTGGGGAAGGTACACACACGTGTTCTGCATCCCCCACATAACCATCCACCTCCTCTTTTGCTCTTCTGGCCTCGGAGACACACCAGAAAATGTTATTCCCAATACCAACACATCACAGGGCAGCCAAGAGGAAATACAGGAGAGCCCACGTCCTGCTTCAGTTCATTTTTCCAAAGGGGCTGGCCACACACTCCTCCCTCCTCTGGCTTTCCAGGGAACATTTTTACTCCTTGTTACCTGCAGTGCCTTCTAGGACCTGCCAGGACTGCCAAAAATCTTCTCTAAGCACTTGGTAAAGTTTTCTGCTCAGCACCCACAAACATACATGCCAAAGCTGACCTTGGCTCATCACCACACTTCTAGAGTGGAGAGAAGAGCCTCCTCTTCTGAGCTGCCACTCACCATCCGTCTTGTGGCTTGTGAACAATGACTGAAAGGACATTTTGTTCCCAAACTACTTTCCCATCATGGCTTCCAGGCTAATAAATTTTCACAGTCACTTTATTTGAGAAATTCAACAAGAGGATACTGCCTTTTTTTCTTTTTTTTTCTTTTTTTTTTTTTTGGCATCAGCCGTATCGTACACTTTGTAGTTTTCAGGAAGTTTAAATGTTCAAAGGAAGGATTAGGAATGAATCTACTCTTGTAGATTTATGAAAGTTTACATTAACATAAATAAACCTCTGTAACACACACACTCATGATTTCATACTTTTAAAAGTATCTTCTCTCTTAATACTTTATAACAATTCAATGTATCTGTAAATGCCTGGTCATCAGGCATTATTCATTCCACTGACCCCACATGGACATGATCGGCAGAAACGGAGGAAGGCACCTGAGCCTTCTGCCAGAAAACCACACACATCCATGGATACAGCTAAAAAAGAACAGTTTTATATTAGGGCTTTTTTTATTTTAGAGGTGATACAGGTTGATTTGCTACAGTCTTCAAGCAATCACGAACATTTTTGTTCATTCTTTTTCCCCCAGGTATTCCTATCTCATAAAATTCACAAAACAGTATAAGAGTGTATATTTTTACAAAGCATAAATCCTCCTCTTTTCTCTCCTAAACTGCCATTTCTAGTTGCCGAATAAAATTATGATCACTTGTGTCACACTCTGTATATTAGCACTGGCTGATCAAAGACAAACTTTGTAAGACAAGTGTCAGAGTAAACATGTACATTTTAAGAAAGTTTAGACTTTAAACTGCAGGAATAAAAATTAGAACTGCAAACTCAATCTTGATTTTTGTCCATTTTTTGAAAGAAGACAATGAAGGGAAAATTTACACTTTAAATAATCGCTTTATTGTGCTTGATATTGAAATCCCGTGGACTTCCATAAAAGGTTCAGAAATATCACAAACAGAGAAGTAGCAAATGGAAGAAGCAAGCACCAAGCTACAAAATGACTTGCAGAGAATACACTGCGGGACCTGTTTGCAGTTTTTCACTGACGGAGTAAAAAAGAATCACAGCAGAAAACATAACTGAACAATCCTACTTATTGTTTTCAGACAGATTTATTTCCATCCAGACTCCTTGGGAACATCCTAAAATTACTTCTCAAAGCCTGCAAGCTCTACAGTTACTGCAGGAAGGATTGGAAAGCACATTTGGTTTATAAAGAAACCAAAGAATCTCTTTGAGTATCTCTGTAATAAGTGACTCACAACCACAAGCTGGCTAGGCTACATGCTAAGTCTCTATCTTGAAACAGCTCATTTATTGGGAAAAATTTGTCCTGAATTTATCTTGATCTGTTTTAACAAAATATACCAAGATACCACCTCTAGCTGCAGCTATGCTCCATATGTGGGATTCCCTAGTAACCTGGCACTGTTTTTTTTTATTTTGAAATCGTGGCTGTGGTCATTCATGGATGCAAATCTCCACAATCTTGGTGGATTATCCTAAGAAAGTTAGCTAATGATTTTCAATGTCATTTTCTGCACAAAGCTGTAAGAAAATTACTGGAATGTATTCAGATATCCAAAAGTGAACTGAGCTTGTGAGGCTCTGATTTCTGTGCTTTCAGAGACCTAAACATAAGATAAAGTAGTGATACAAATTGCTATTTAAATGTGCATTTATAGCTCTCTCTAAACACAATAAAGAACTCCCAGCAGATAGTATTTTTATTTGTGTGGGGGCGTACTGCAGCTCTGCATTTCATTCTCTAAGCAGCACTTAGCAGTATTTATCCAGTTATTCAAGTCTTGTATAACACATACAGTTTTACTTTCAGATACAATATCAACTTTGGAATACCAATACTATAATAACCTTTTTCAAAAACCATAAATTTTGCACTTTAAAAATCAAGTACATCAAATTGAAGTCCTGCCACACTGTTTCAGATTTTCAGGGAATACTGTGTGATAGCTCCTGTCAAGCATTCAGCTCTATCATAGCAAATGGCTGCAAATTCACTGTGTCTATAGACACAGTGTCTGCAGCAAGTCTCAGCCAGCCCCTGTGTAGTGCAGCGGCGGCTGGCCACGCAGATGCTTGGGGCATGACACAAACTGCATCCTTCACCAGGTGTGGACAGTGACCCTCGAGGCGATCTCCGTATTTCAGCCGTGTGGCACCAGAATATGATTTATCCTTGAGCCCAGTCCTGATGGCATCTAAGTAAAAAGCCTTGTATTTCCCCCGTACATCACCCAAGTGATACATGTAATCAAGGTTGCAGCTATAACCCCACAATGAGAAAGTGTGATGCAGAATAAGGCAACCCAAGAAAGTACAGAGAGTATTTAAGGGCATTTTTGCCTATCCTTCTCACTCATTGAAAAGCATGTCTATGTCAGTGCTTTAGCTCGGATGGGGAGTACCGCTTTGAATTGAGCCTCCTCGTAGTCCCTGCTGCCCTCATGTTTGCTTCATATAGCAGTGTCCAAGTACACAAACTGGATTCCTTCGGAATAAAACAAAGCTGCAAGATAACCTCCAGCAGTGCATCTATAGTACTTTCATCAGTAACAGAGATTCATCACACAGGACCAGTCCAAACCAGTCCAAACCAAACCATGAAAATGCATAACGAGGATGTCAGGTCAGCAGCAACTGCAGATCTGCAAATCTGCTCCTACTGACTGACATACAAGCCTAACCTGCATAGTTTCAAAACACATGGGCATTTTGCTACTGAATGCTTGCGGGTAGAGTATGACTGATTATGTGCTTCTTATCACATAAACTACCAAGACTAATCCCTTTGTGTGATGGACATTTGTTGCATCTTCTGTTCAGCATCATGTGAGTTTTTTGGATAAAGTCAATCATTTGGATGTTGGCTGGTGCACTGCTTATTTTCAAAGGAGTGTTTAATCCACTGATGTTTAAAAAATTTATTGGTTTAATTATTAATTTATTTTCTGTTTTATTACTACCTTTTGATGTTACTGGTTATTACAAAGCTTTTATAAAGGCTGTTAATTACTCATGCCATTCAGAGATCTGCCAAAGTGTGATTTAAGGCAGCACATACATTGTTTGATGAAGAGGAGATCATAAATTCTTTTTCACTCATTAAAGAAAAGAGAACATTTTGCAGAACATTTTCATAATGGTGAAATGAATAATAAGGCTACACTGGGACTGTCTGAGGGAACATAAAGCCAAGGAAAGGAGGGAGGTGAATTTTCCAAGTGCCACTATCTAGTAGCTATGGAGCAATATCTGAGTAAGAACACTACAAGATGCTTTGGCAGTGGAGCACCCTCGTCAGAGACAGAGGGCTGCTGTGCTGAAAGAGCAACACTCAAGTAGCTTTCAAATGAAGTTCATATTCTCACTGTAAGAAGGCAGAGGATAGCGTCTAACCTCCATCCTCAGCAGGAAAATTACTGTTTCACACTGTGTGGAGTGACATCTCTTTCAGAAGAAAGGTGGCACATAATAGGGAGTGTTCCTGAGGCCCTGCAAACTGGAAAAAATGCATCATTTGTGCCAAGGAGAAAGATTAAAAAGCTTATCATACATCCAGTTACGTTACTTTCTAATGCTGAATGGTGCTTGCTAAGTTACTAGTTTTCTGTTGTGAGAAAAGTAATAGTCTGCAACAATCATCACGCCACTATAAGGAGATTCAGTATCACCATGTGGAAAAATTTGGCAATGTTGATTTTCATTGCCTTCTAAACAGATGAATAGTAGACAGAATCTATAAGCATGTCCAGATTTAAAATATTAGTTCAAAATCTACCTATGAGTTTTGGAAAAGATATTACATCTCAGTGGAAGAACTGATAAAAACCTTTTTTGATGTGCTAATGAAATGCAGACTGACACTGGAAATTTGAGAGCCAAGTGTCAGGCTCCCAAATGAAAGAGGTCAAATTTTCAGAAGCTGAGTAAATGTGAAAGACTGAAAACAGTGGGAGTTGCAGGCTTTCAGCAGCTCTCTAAAGCAGACTCTAAATATTTAGAAACTGAACTGCAAACTTAGTATTAGTCCAGATGTTAAAGATAAAAAGCATTACAATGATCAGTGCATCAAATTCCAATTCCAAATCTATGCCAAAGTATATGCACTTTCACAAATCCACTGCAAATACAGCCTTCAGCTTTTGGCAGTAAAATAGCACCACAGAGTCCAACTCTGAAAAAATGAAATCTCTCATCTCCCTTAACACAGCCCAAAAGAAAGATTGTACATCCAGATACTGCCAGATTATCAGAGTTGGTGCTGACAAAGTTGCTAACTCCTTAAACAAAAATTATTCAGGTACAAGTTATTCTTGCAACTCCATCTCATAATCTGAAGATGTTCTTACTGACACACCCTACTAGGATCACAGTGAGAGCAACTTTCTCAGGTCCAGATTAATTTAGATTGTCATAAGGTAAAAGGAGTGGGTCACAATTTCTCAGTTTAAGAACCGGTCAAACCAATAGATGACGCACCTGGTTCTGTGTGCTGTGACTACACACTCCCTGTAACAAACAACTTTGTCATGTTGACTTCTGGATGGACTGAAACGTAGCTTGTGTAGAGTAAATATACTCTAATATTTCAGTATAGGGAAGATACAGGTGTGTGTTACAGACCTGGTTTCATTCAAATGCTGGGAATCCTACAGTCATCGTAACACTGAGTCAGCTTTTAGCCTTTCCTATTGCTGGTGGGTGCAACCACTGGATTCTTAAAATTAGATGACAATGTAAGACAAAGAAGTACTTAACTCATTTGCATTGTATTCCTCAAAAAGCTTTTTTCATACTAGACACTATCACCTCTGACACAATATCTGGATGATGGGCTTTGACTCAAAGCTCTACCCTTACTGTTATACTTGGCGTCACTGTGTTGATAGTAGGCAGCAGTATTCAGCACCCCTTTTTACAGGCTATTGGAATGAAACTCTGCTTCCAGTTCAGCTGACATGCAGAGCTGCTCCAGAGCCATCAGCTTGTTGAACATCAATTCTTGAATGTCAGTCAATACATACAAACTTAATTCAGAAACGACCAAGATACTGCTGCTGGCATCCAAACACTGTTTAGAGCCATTAGATATGCCTGTTATTCCCTTTGATGAAAATCAAATTGCTCCCACTCTCATGTAGAGTCTGAAGGTCATACTTCAACCTTCAAAAAGCATGCAATCTGTATTTTAAATGTTCTGCAGTATATTTTATGGAACGTAACTGGTTTTGTTAATTTTTTAGTTACATTCAATACATAGAAATAGTGATTACTTAATTTCTGGTAATTTTTAAAAATTATAATATTAAATTGACTGTTGTGTAAGGGACTTTCTATTTCGTAGGTCAATGTAAAATCCTGATACACAAATCCTGTAAGACTGCGAAAAGCTATTGATACACAACATCAGACCCGGAATTACGACACTGGTTACCAGCTGTTCAATGACTTGCTATTCAGAATGCTTCTTAAGCTGGAAAGTTGTACCATACTTGCTGTTGGGCCCTGGAGGAGAGGCTTCTGTTTCCTCCACCCTTGTCTCGCATGATCTCTACCATTTACCCTCACTAGAGAAGAGAAAATCAGATTCTCACTAGAGTCTCACATAGTGACATCCTCAGAGAAAACAGCCACAGCCCAGCTCACAGGCAACAAAAGCCTTTACTCTCAGTTTGCAGAAGGACAAGGTAACAGAAACAAAAAGCTGTTATGTTGCAGACACCTGAGGGGGAGACAAGGGAACAACCTCCTAGCACGTTCCTACTTTTGGTCGCCAAAAAGGACTGTTGAGGTTTAGCCCCCATCAGCTACTAAATAACACACAGCCACTTGCTCACTCTCCCCACCCCAGTGGGTTGGGGGAGAGAATCAGAAGGGCCAAAGTAAGAAAACTCATGGGTTGAGATAAGAGCAGTTTGCTAATTAAAATAATAATAATAATAATAATAATAATCAACAACAACAACAAAAATATAATGAAAAGGAAAATAACTATAGAGAGAGGTGAAACCTCAGGAGGAGGGAAAAAACCCAAACAATAGGTGATGCAACTGCTTGGTCCCAGAGCCACAATCATTGCTTCCCCTGGCCAGCTTCTCCCAGTTAATATACTGGGCATGATGTCATATGATACGGAATATCCCTTTGGCTAGTTTGGACCAGGTCTCTCGGCTGTGCCCCCTCCCCTCCCAGCTTCTTGTGCACCTGGCAGAGCATGAGAGGCTGGAAAAGTCCTTGACTAGTACGAGCGCTACTCAGCAACAACTAAAACATCGGTGTGTTATCAATATTATTCTCATACTAAGTTCAAAACACAGCACTGTACCAGCTACAGTGCAGAAAATTAACTCTATCCCAGCTAAAACCATGACACCTCAGAGAAAACAGCCACAGCCCAGCTCACAGGCAACAAATGCCTTTACTCACAGTTCGCAGAAGGACAAGGTAACATAAACAAAAAGCTGTTACATTGCAAACACCTGAGGGGGAGATAAGGGAACAACCTCCTAGCACGTTCCTACTCTTGGGCTACAAAACACGTAGATTTTCGTGTGATCCTTTGCATGGCAGGAAAGCCGTACCTCCCTCATGGCCTAAAGCCATCTCTCTGTGTTTCCGTGTCAGTGCTGTGACTGTGACATATGGTGGCACTATGAAATGTCCCCAGCAATCACCTCTATGCACTGATTTCCTTGCATTTGATGCAGATTATTCAAAAAAGGTAGTTCACATTAGCTCATCCTTACCTTGGAAGTTGGACTTTGTATAAATGCAGCCTCTCTTCTTTCTTGATACAACATACTGATACGATTGTCCTGCCTTATTCCTTGCTTTACATCAGTTTTTAGTCACCTCTGAATCAATGTATTTATGTTGTCTGAACCACTTGGCCAAAAAAAAAAAAATCTTGAACGTATTTTAATCAATCTGTGTTTATAAAGAACAATCATTAAAACTGGGTGGAGCTTGGGTGGATGAGTGGGCAGGAGTATTACTTATTCTTATACTTATTACTTATATTCTGCCCTGTATCTGTATCTGTATTTGTATCTGTAAGTAAATAGATGGGTTTGTGTGTCAGTGAAAAATAATTTAGCTGCCAAAACAGGTAAAGATTTTAAATATAGAAATAAGGCCAAAAGTACCCTTATCAAATTAAAACACTTTCAGAGCTCTTGCCTAATTGAGTGCCAATTAGGATGAATTTGCCTGTAATAATGTCCTAGGTGAATCAACAAATATCATTAACTACAAACAATTTCCAAATCCGTTCCATTTGCCCACACCCAATGAATTCTTCCAGCGTGGCTGAAGAGCATGATTTCCCCTGATCACAATGGATTAACACAAGCATAAGTTTAGACTGCATCATTTAACAATCAATTTATTAAAGATGTATCTCTTGTTCTGCCATGGAAATGAAACCCATTACCAACTCTTGTGTTAATTTTGGAACAGATTACAGTGGAGATCCCTATAACCCATTAGTGTAACGGGGGTTCCAGTGCTCCTCTTTCCACTATAAAAGTCAGTAAGAATATATCACTTATTAAATAGACAACCAAAGGATTTTGCCAGCTGCAAGCTACAAATACTTCTATTTGTTTACTTAGAAAGATGGAGAAACCAGTGCTAAAGCTTAGTCTCATTTATATTGATGATAACATGCAAAGAAAAGGCATGTATTTGGTCTACAACCGCAGATGGCTACATTTATTTGTGAAAGCTGCAGAGCACAATAAAACAAAGAGGTGGCTGTTGTAACTAGGAAAATGCAAAAATATCAGGAGTTTTTATTAGAGGAATCAGTCAAATTCAGATGACAAGGTGAGGGCACGTGAGAAGCTACAAAGCACAAGCAGTTGTGCTTTCCAGTCTCACAGAAGCAGAAACACAGATATACAAAGTGACCAAAGCCCTTCAGCTGCGCTTGTTGTCTTCTTCTTAGATTACCCAACCATTGGCCACTACTGCAAAGACCCTGTTTAGGGGTTCAGTGTCTGCTTTCAGACTCTGCTTTGCCCTTGCACAGATCATGTTATGTTGTGTAAAAGAAGACCAAAAAAAAAGTACAAAAAGCAACTTTCTGTGCCAGCGTTGCCCAAGTTGCTGACCCCATGTGCATTGGAAAGAAGCAAGTGTTAGACCACACAGTCTCAGATTTACTCTTACTCCATGTGCATTGGTGATTTTCCCTCCACAGGTGGTTAACAGTGTTTTTGAACAGAATGCCTCCTTTCTCCTCTTCTAATGTTATACCCACAGAGAATTAATTAGAAAATAAATGAGTGTACATTTAATGCTATAATGCGATAGTACAGAGGTTGGAAAATTAGAGTCACAGTCAACTGCCTGAACTCTGGAAAAACAATGTGATGGACAATCATAGCTGCTGGGGCTAAAGAGAAGAGTGGAGAGGGATGTGATGATAGTCAATAGATACATGAGAGCTAGCTGCAAACAAGAAGGAAATGATCAGGTCTTGATGCTCATGGTTCCTTCAGAAGTAATCAGAAACATGAATCATTCAGGTTAACCATGGTCAAGGTAAAGGGACTCATGCACTGGGATGCTGTCTGTTGACAGTCTCTAATACTAGATGTATTTAGACCACATATTGTATAAGTGTCTTGATTAGACTTTGGCCAAAGGGATGAATTGCATCAGTAACTTTAGCTTATGATGGAAAATTAATACAAACAAGAAATCACTGCTTTAAACCATCAGAAAATCCAAGCCATTCCAAGAAAAAGAACCAGCCAGTCTCCTGAAATTAATATACTGAAGTTCAGTATGAGACACTGATGACCCTTGGTCAATACAGTAGTTTGGTACAGACACGCACAGCAAACCAAAAAGTAGATGGGTTTGATTAACAGGGAATGGAGGAAGAAGAGCATGTTGTACTGCAGAAAACTCTCACTGGGAACAGAGGACCAACAGCACCAAACAGCTTTTGAAACATTTCTAATATGCACCAGAGTAAAGGCTTCATTTCCCCATCAACTCCACCAAAGCAGTTGCAATAGTTTATGATACTTATGTTGATATTGCTGTCAAAGATAAGCACATCGGACTGAATTCTTACACTGCACCCCCAGGTCTGTCACTAATAATTCAGAAAAGTGACAGTAAAAGTCTTTGTGGGGAGTTCATTAGTTTAATGGTGCTCTGGTAACGTGAAGTGCAGTACAAATACTGAATACGAGTGATTAAGTCGAAATCCTGAGAAAGGACCACACGGAAGAAAGAATGCATTTTATAATAAAATGGAAGCCCTACAGACACTAAGAAAGAAGAAACAGGACCGATGGCACAGGACTGAGCTAAGATCATTGTACTCTTCCATCCCCTGAGATGGCAAGTTGGGGAAGGTACATTCTGAGTTAGTCGTCTTCTGGCCAGTAGAGGCCCCTAAAGCCCTCTTAGAAACAGCCATAGTAGTCCTTTCCCTGAGAACTCTTGCACACAGAGCTGAACACTCAAATGAACAAGAAAGGGGCAGCATGAGGCAGTGGTTTTGTTTCCCTTTCACAAGTAAAATTAACTTTTCACAGGACTAAGTCTGGGCTTAGGGGTTAATACAAGTAACCCAACAAGTTCAACACAAGTCAAAGCCAGATACTAGCTGCTGGAGGGCTGCTGCATGGCAGAAGGCTTACTGGGAAAGGGTCAAGGATGTGTGATTTACAGGGAATTTGGCTAAATACACAGAAGGCAAGTGAGAAGCTTCATTGGTTCTCCATTGCTTGTAGTCTGTGCTCTCTCTCTCTGACTTGGTGACTTCAAGCCAGAGGTGCATACACCTGTTAACAAAGGACCAAGGGCAAATCTTAAAAGCCTCTGAAAAGCAGGAGAATTACCAAAAACAGCAGAGACTGCAGCAGAAGACAATCTTGCCAGCATGACAGAGCACCCATCCTGGAGGTTGCAGAGGCTCATGATTTTACAGTGGAAGCCACCAACAATAAAGCCTGCAAGACTTAGCCAGGCAGGAAATTGTGCTAAGGGACTCTCACATGCACAGAGGCTTCTGTTTTGCATTGAAGACAGAAGCAAAATAAAACCTGCAAGAAGCCTGAGACAAGACATTTTTCACCTTCAAAGAGGTATGGGTTTCTTTTAACTCCTGGTGCTACACTCTGAAACAACAGGTAAAACTCCAACCACAGGAACTTCTGAGACATGATGCCTGCAGGCGACTCCCTCAGAACTGTCATCCTCCTCTACCCCCTGAGCCTGCAGAAAAGAGGAATCTTTCAGCATGAGATAAGAGTCAGCAAATTAAAGCTCTCACGGACCAAAGGAAAATAAAGCAAACTCTACCATGGGACTCACATTAAGCCTTTTTTCCTCTTGTTATCAGAGGAACTAGCCTGAATATCTATAGTGATTGCAATGGTTATGTTACCATATAGAAAAGAAAGCTTTTGTAGTGAAATCATAGTCCAAGCCACTAAGTGATTAGCAGCTCAAAAATGCACTTTCAACTCCATCCAGATATTCGGTGGCATCACTGAATGTGCCTTGTAATTGACCCAGCCCATCTTGCAAGAACACAAAATTCAGATTGAAAGTGTTTCCTTAAAAAAGCACAATGAAGTCCAGGAACAAATCTGTTGTGGAGCTAGTGGGACTGTGGCCCTCATTCTTCCAATTAATGCCACTCTAGTGCAATACATGGACTCCCGCATCCCTGACACTGTCCTGTGGCCAGTCTCTCCCTTCAGGTCAGGGCTGGGTCTCTCCCTGCACTGGTCAAACCTCGGGGTGATGAAGGCATATATAGTAATAACCAGATCCACACCTAACAAAATAAACCAAGGGAATAATTCAAAAACCTATTTAGAAAAAGTTTATTAACGACCTCGCTACAAAGTGCCCTTTAGGGATATAAAACAGAATGACTGCACTGTGAAATCAAAGTGGCAATACTGATTTATATGTGGGTTCATTTTTTAGAATTTAATTTTAATTTCTTAAATCAGTTGCATCCTCTCTGTTTTGCTAGATCCAATAAACAATTAAATGTTATCAGACGTTTATTATTCTTACTCATGAGGCTTGAGTACTGGGACACATCAAGACGTATGTATAAAACTCACTTTTGGTTGTGTACTTCAGCTGGCACTGCACCAGTCCTCTAGGGCAGCTCAGTGTATCATTACACTCTTAGTATCCCAATGGGTTTTAACTGTAATAATTTAACTTACCTACTAAAGCCAGAAACATCTGTGAAATAATATTTTTTACTTTGGTCAGGAAAAAATCATAAGAAGTGTATTTTGCTATCATTCTGCTCTTTTCCTGTGTTACTAGAAGGATATAGATTATCTTTATCTTCACACCTGGAATTTACTATAATAGAAAATCCTAGTGAATTGTTCTCCTTGCTGCCAAAGAAAGCATCATATAATTAGTACTGCGATTGTTGCCGATTTTAGGACTGATGCAGGTGTGAGAGAGAAGGTAAAGATAAGAGAGTGTGTTTTCAGATTACATCTGAGAAAACAAGAGTAATCATCATATAAATGAGTGTATTTTTCTCAGTTGTCAGAGTTACAAGTCCCCGTGTGTTAACAAATGGAAAATAACACATTCATTGCAGCCAATCTAAAATAATCCCAGTGTGAAGAAAGCCAGCAGCAGACCTGCCAAGATGTGCAGCGTCTCAGTGTGACCACGCAGACTTCATTGGTCACAAGTGGAGAAGAGCGCACGATTACATATAAATGATGATAGGGCTGCCAGCATTGCCATACCCGGGAATCATGGTTTATACTACAAAACAGCAGAACATTACACCTGCACGTTGGCAAGTGTTCACTTGAATGTTTGAAAGCTTATGAAGATAAATCATTAAGCCACTGGAAAAATGGTGCATGTCTTGAGTCTTGACATATGGAGTAGCTTTTCCACCATATCTCTCTCTTGAATTCAGAGTAATTTGAAAAATTATGTGTCTTCTCTTGATCTTTAATATACTCAATTGTCCCATGATCTCATCGTACTTGTATTTGTTGATTGAGGAAGCTCAATGGTATGAATTAAATGGTAATTACTCACAGAACAGGACTTGCTAGAGAAAGTTTTTGGCTCATTGATATGCACAGATCTGCATCCCATGAGTGTCTTACATCTTCGTTATGTTTGTGGCTTAACTGTGTCTTACACTTTCCCAATTAATAACATTTCATAACCCCTGAGGTTTGTGTGCAAGCAAGATTTGTCAGTGAGTTTTGAATTCAGGATACTCAAGAAAAGTAACTACTTTGGCTAATAAATCCCTCAAGTAACAATTAGTGTTATCAATGTTTTATACAGTTTAGGATTCCAGTAAAATTGCCAAATGTCTTCTTTTATACATTCAGCCAGACACACTCGTAAGATTTAATTCCTAGCTATACAGAAATTTACCCTGCCTACTGAAAATGCAACCAACAGGGTTTTTTGCCAATTAAGGCTGTATCCCTCACAGGAGTGACTGGTGCTCCTTGCTACTGCACTGACAGTGCAACAAGGCCGTCACCAGGTCAAACCTCCAGAGCTTCATCCTGAGCCAGTGAAGCGAGGAACAAACTGTTCCAGATGCGGACCCAGGAGATTTTAAAATGTAGGTAAAAGATAAAAAAATTAGGGGGGAAAAAAAAAAGAAAAAGAAAGGAAGAGCAGACCTTTCACATCCTTTATTGCTTCTCTATACACTATATTCTAGGCTTCTTCACACTACCTCTGAGGCTGTCACTAATACTGTGACCAATCAGCTCAATTAGGGAAAGACTGACTTCATTTCTCTTGTCTGAGGACAGCATGTTTGCACAGGATGTAACAGAGGCCAACAGTATGCCTGTGGTTCAGGGGACAGTTAGGATATGGGTTTTTTTTGAAGTCCTGTTATCTACCAGCAAAGGAAAACACTGCTCAGAAAACCATAAAATGAAAGAACCTAATTTCAACCTGTTTTGTCCTTACGTCCACACATCATACAGGTTTATTCCATTTAATAATTTGCTTAGTGACTGTGTGAACTAAAATATCTCCTGGTGCACTGCAAACCTTACACCTGAAGTTTGGAGTTGTTACAGACTCCGTTCTGGCATTTGTGAATATTTGAACCTGAGCAAGGTAAAGTGGTAAAGAGGTCTTAAACATCTGTTTGCAGATCTAGATTTTTGTGGTTTTCATGGGTGGTGACTCAAATACCTCCAGCAAAATCAGTAAGGGAGTATTAAGAGGAGAGTCACAGAATGGTCTGGGTTGGAAAGGCCCTTTAACAGTCTTCTCGATCCAACCCCCCTGCCATGGGCAGGGACATCTTCAAATAGATCAGGTTGTTCAAAGCCCTAGCCAAACCGGGGCTTTGAACAAGCTGACCTGAGTTCAGAATTAGTAACAGAAAAAGGCACCATCCATAACTTCTCTGCAGTAGACTCTGCAGCCCTTTGCTTAGACTAGAATTCATTAGAATTTGTCATAGCTTGAGTGAAGCATTTTAGAAACTACTCAGTCAAGAACTGATATAGTTTTGGTTTATGTCAAAGCAATACTGTCAAGTTAAAACAGCATGAGTTTTTTGCTCTTATGTTTGTATCATTTCCTCCTGTAACTCACTCAGTTTGAATAGTGAACCTAGACTATTCACTTTTCTATTTCACCTTTACTTTCAGTAATTTCAGTGATTTCCCTTTTTTATTTTTTTGGGGGTGTGGTGTGGTTGGTTGGTTGGTGGTTTTTTTTTGTTGTTGTTGGGTTGAGTTGTGTTTTTTTTGTTTTGTTTTCTTTGGTTTTGTTGTGGGTTTTTTGGGGTTTTTTTTGCCTTTTCCGCTAGCAGAGTGCCACCAGGATTCCAGGTGGATTCTGGGAGACTGTGCAGTAACCCTTTCAGTAGTCAAAGCATTTCTATTCAGAGTAGGTTGTTTGGTTGGTTTGGTTGGTTTTGTTTTTGAACTCTGCTTTTCCTTGAAAAGTCCTACCCATCTGTGGCTTACATTGATCGACAGTCCTCTGAAAATTGTCATTCGTGACAGTGTATCTGATGAGCCAATTGGTATCCTTCAGGTTTTGTGGGTTTTACTCCAATATCACAGTTGTATGTGCCTCTTAATTAACTTCAGCTTTATAAAAACTCCTAGTGACACAATTTAAGACATACTAGATGCATCTGAAAGGGGCAAATAAACAAACAGGAGAAGCTGTCATACAATATTCTAAATGCCAGTTTTACAGACTCAGCAGCAGCTTCTTCTTTACCAGCTAAGGACCGCAATGCCACCTCTGTTATTAGCTGTACTTTAGAGACAATAAAAATAGGTAAATAAAATTAAACCAAATAACTAGTAAATCAAATTTTCTCCTATTTGTATTAATGTATATATATTGACCAGACAGATACAGAGGCAAAACAGATTTTGAAGATAAAAATGAAATTCCTGAATGTTCAGACCTTTGAGCCTACCGTACCTTGTCTTCTGAGGCATCTCATTCCCAGATAAGAAAACAGACCTGGATCTCTTGGGCAGGAAAAACACAAGCAAAGTAGAAGTGGTTCTTTGACTAAAAATATACATTGCTCTAGGTTTATAGGTATCCAGGTGTCTTTCTTCCACACCTCTTGAGCGCCAATAAATATTCATGGAACAGTATTTTATTAATTTGCTTAACTTGTAATTGAAAAAATATATTTTGGAGATTTATAACGTGATCTTGGGAACTTCAGCTGGCCTCCTGGTATACAAATGGAAGTGTAACATACTTCATGTGGCAGCGAAATCTGTCGCTAAAAGAAGGTCTGCTGTATCCTGACTGCCATTAAAAAAAGCCGGTTCAAAAGCAAAGAGAAAGGATCGTATCATCTGGTCTCCTTGCTGGTAATTTTTGCAGGGTTGCCTTTTAAAATCTTTTATCCCTTAGTAATCCATGAAAATATGAGTCAGAGTCAAGTTTTAAAATATGCAGATTTTTGAATCTGGAAAGAGTTTAGATGAGAATAGAGAGATACTTCTTTCTACCCTGCAGTCCATTTCTGCCCTCCAGCTCCACGATGAGGATGCCACTCCTACATCTAATCAAAGGTCTCTTCTTACTAACATTTCTCTCTCCCTGTCCTTGTTTCACTTTCATGTCATCGGTTATCACTTTGGTCATCGCCATTCAATCTGCAAACAATTGGCCTAAAAAAGAAATCAACTGACTATTTTCCATCCCTTAGTCCTGAAGTATGGTAGTGGCATCCATCCTCCAGCAAGTCTTAGTAATTCATCATTTGTCCATCTAGGCATAGTTTAGGAATTAGTTACTTATTGAGATGTGGGGTGTGACACCTTGGGCAAAACATCGTACGAAGACCAGACAGAAACATCCTTGAAAACGAATTCAGAACTGATTGACTTCACCTGTCACATAAAGGAGACCTTCTCACAAGCTCTCCTACTTTTCAAATAAGGATCACTCAGCCTCTCAACAGCATCACACAGGGGAGCTCACATAAGCAAACATGATGTGTGTTTTGCTTGAAGGAAGATCTGAAAAAATGCTTTAAAAGAAGTAAATTCTAATGAGCAGATCTGGGATTAACAAGATTTTAAGGCTTCCTCTTCCACATTTCCTTCAGTTAAAGAAAAAAAAAAACAAAACAGAAAACTAGTAAAAAAATACATAACCTATAAATTAAATATGCTTTTTTCATATAGGTTGCTTTTACCACTAAAGGCCGCAAACATTCAAGCATGACTACAGAAAATGTTTTGATCATATTTCTTTAAAGGTTTTCTCAGTTGGCTGCAAATCTTTTGAATCTCAAACTTGGGAACCATTTATATGGTTTCAGCAGAAGAGAGTTTTAAGTTTTCTAAAACTTCAATTCTGACTAGCGTATCATGATACAGAGAGTATATTGAAGTAGTGTTGTTATCATGCTTCTGGAAGTTGCAAATATGTTCCTTTTTATAAGACGTTATGCTACTAACTATATGTGTCCTGTATGCACAGATGGACTTTTATACTTCCTCAGAAAAATCCTATGTCCCTTCTGAAAATTTCCCACAGATTTTTAACATACATGGCTACAGCTCTGTGGAGCATTAGCACTAACCGGACAGACTGTGATGGCACTGTTGAAAAGCTTACAATATATTAGCTTAACAATCTGAATTTAAGAGATAGTCAAATAATGTAACACGGTTGCTTACAGTCATCCTAGGAATTTGAACTAGAAAAATAATTTATTTGGTGAAATAAGTATTGTCTATTAGCAACGTTGACAAAAGAAAGTTAGGCAGGGATGAAGTCTAGAAGGGTTGGTCTGTGGCACAGACCATTTACATTTCTTTTGATCAAGAGACGGTAGAGTTGGTATTTACCAATAATTTGTGTTTAGCCAGCATCTGAGATGCAACAATATTTTCCTGGACTCAGAACTTCACTGCAGTAGCAGCTCTGAGTGAGAAATGAAGTTGTATCTACAAGGTACCACGCACTCAAATTAACTGTTATTTTGACAGACTGGCCCAGATTCTCATCTCATTTCTTGAGATAAATGCTGTATTATTTCATAAAAGAATTCCCGCAATACCCATTTATGTCAAAGTAAGATCATAATGCAGGCTTGCAGTCAAGGATGATCAAAATTTCTCTCAGAAAATTCTGGGTTATGTTTTCATCTCGAGAAATGTGGCAGTGCTGGGGTCAAAATTTCAAAGTTAGCAGTTTGTGGGGGAATATTTATTTCTTTATTCTTGAAGTATTAACAGAATTAAAATTTGGCTTTCAACATTTTTCAAAGGTGGACATAAATTTATTTCTGCCTTTACAGTGTAAAGGAATGGGTGCAATGCTATCAAACTAAAAGCATATGCAGTGAAGGCAATACTAGCCTGTGCTTTTCCTGGTGACTTTCAACTGATTGAGGAATTAGGTCAGAAGAAATGTGTCTTTCCTCTGCATTCAAGAGAAAAGAGATGTGATAACTAATATTGCTCCAAGTTCCTTCAACCATTTAATCTTTAACTCTTTCAAATTCGGTAAGAATTATGCATACATGGCAGTGATAAGTAAAAGTCTGCATTAGATTTCTATTAGCTATATTCCCCTCATAAGACCTAGACTCTCACTAAGGAAGATACTCTTTCATATCACAAATGAGCAAACCTGGGAAGGCTCAGATGTTCATGATGCTTAACCCACCCCAGAGATGGTCTCATACTACAGACAGAAACATTGGGAAAAACATTGGGTTTTGCTCATGTAGGACTGAGCTATTAAAATGAAAAGCTGGGCTACAAGTCTTCCAGGAATAGACTACTAGATAGTGATGGTTTTGTTATTTCCTGCTGGGCCAGGAATACTACAAAGACTAAACTGATAAGCAGAAATACTACAAAAGCACAAGAACTTGTTGATCTTTGAACACTACACACAGATACACAGCAGAAGCAAACAGTGCAGCCAAAATGGAAAATGGTAGCCTGAATTCCGGTGTGCATTTTGCTTGAAACTGAGGCTTACTTGTGTATCCAGAACAGCTTTATCCACCTATTCTTTACCTAAAAGTTGAGCAAATTCTGATTGCCATGTTCTGTGTGGGAACTCAATAACAGCTCTGTAAGCATTTTCTACAATGACATGCTCAGCTCAGTTCTCATGAAATATTTGTAAGCTGTTGAGAGAAAATACGTCTTGAGAAAATATCCAGGTTCCTTCAAAAGAAAACAGAACAATTTCATTTCTGCTCTGTGACCCCTGTTGTTAGAATATTGTGTGCAAAGTTTGGCAGTTACGAGTTCATTGCTAACGTTTATGGTACTAAAAGCCAGATCTGCTGCTACTAGTGGTCAGCAGCAGGATTCTCAAGGTCTGTAAAATCCATATTTTAAGTCTTGATGGCAAAAGATAAAAATAAGACTGCAAACATAAGGTCAGAAAAGCAACAGGGCTAAAGAACGAACACAATTTTTTTTAAATCTTTCTCTAAAAGAAGTTTCATTCATGTATCAAATTTTTTACAACCATAACAAACACCATATGGTTAGCTAATATCTGATGTGTTCTGGTATTTTAGCAGTATCATTTATGCTTTGCAATATACTTTAAGCAGATTATTTGATCCACTCTAGTTTCTATTTGTCCTACTCGTGACTGTATTAATTTTTTATCAATTAATAAGCTTTGCACACATTTCTACAGTCTTGAGGATGAGTCCTAGCATACCTGATCTTGTTCTGACAGCGGCCTAAATCAAAGTAGCAAATAAATATGAACTTGTCTCTAGCAGTTTATCTCTTCTCTGCAAAAGCTGTACCTCAGGCCCATGCTCTCCCTGGAGCACGTGACTCAGCCTGTCACTCGGCCTGGTATTTGCTGGGGTGACTTTTTTCCTAAATCTCCACTGTAGCGCTGGGATCAGTAAGCAAGGGGATGCCCTGAGCACCCCTGGAGCTGTGACCTCGGAGAAGGGACATTGCAACGAGTTCCTCTCCTACTAGCTGGAGCATTTCTGCCCCTGGGTCCCGAATTAGTTGTAAGACCTCACTGCCCATCACGCCGCCCTACTGTTTCACATTACAAACTTGTGAGGCAGTCAAGCATGTCTGAAACTCCCAATTTTTTTGAAAACCAGTTTGGGACCAGATTAATGCCAGCACAATCTCCTAAAGGAGAAGCAGAAACTTGGAATGGTCTGCAGCTAGGATGACCCTGGCTGGGAATCTTGTCCCGAATACTTGATACATACAGAGTGTACCATCTCAGGGCCAGAGACGTTAGTCCCCATCTGTCAGGACGGAGCAGTGCCTACTCTCAACTTGGCTGGCCCCATGCCGCGAAGCACAGGTGCCCGGCAGTAACGTGTTTGTGGCCAGCCTGCGAAACACAGCAAGCAGCACTGCTTCTGCAGGAGGTTCTGCTCACATGCCAGCGCTGAAAAAAACAGCCAGAGAGAAGCTAAAATAAATAGTAAAGGAGATGGTGTAAATTCTCAGCAAAAGACAATGGTTGTGCATTCTTAAACCTAAAAAAGGATGGCAAGTACTAGGTTTTTTTAAGAAACACCAGCTGTTATTTAAATATACACACCATCAACCTGTGAAATGGGTTGGGGACAGAACCACCATCTGGCCACAGGCAGTCCTTGAGTTTGCCCTTGTGTGCCTGGGCTGTCAGCAGCGGCTGCGTGTGAAGCCTTCCTCTTCTCCAGCAGAACAGCACACCAAAGCACACTTGTTAGCAAGATCAGATGGACAACTACATACGTGCCTGCCACTTGTGGGGAGGTCAAGCACTGGTGTTAGTAACACCATCAGTGTATCACTTCCTCAGAGCTGGTTCTCCCCATGGTTTGAAAATACCCTAATAGGGACCAATTTTATGGCAATGTTACCTTGTTAGTTATTATTTCCCTGAATTACTTGTCAGAAACTACTAACCATGTCATTATTCTCTACCTGTAGAAATATCTATATTTTAATAATTGTAGGGCAGATTACAGTGGAATGATTTTTGTCTAGAGTAATAAAATGACAGTATTGTTTTATAGTGAAAACCATTCTGCTACAAATAAAGTAAGTCTTTAAAAAAAAATAATGTCACTGAGGTTTTCTGCCAGTAACTGACCAACTCTGCTAAATTTTGAGTACAGACTTTAATGTTCCCCTCTACACGTGCAGGTTATTCATTTTGGGCTGTGTTCTTCCAGCCAGTCTATCATGGAACCACACCCAGGGTCTACAATTTCAAGGTAGTGACTGTATGATTACCTGCATGAACTTGCAGGAATTCCTTTGATCTTTCCCAGTGGCTTTTTTTTTCCCTTATTTTTTTCTCCCCACTTTCCATTTATTAGAGATTATGAATTTAACATATAAGCAATGTGTTTATCTTAGCCTTGTTTTAACTTTTCCACAACTATTTTTATTGTGCATCTCCATGACAATTTGTTTTGTAAATACATATTTCTGTTGAGCACCAGAATATTTCCTATGATTTAGTATCCTATATACTAAGGTAGCACAGGGATAGTCTTGTTCCTGAAATCTCAGAATTAGCTCTTGCTGAAACACGTGCCGTGTTTTAACATCAGGGTGCTAAATATCTCTTTTAAGATGTTGACAAAGTAGGAGTATTAACAGGGACAAACCTTCCTTTAAAGTCCTGCCTGTTTTCACAGGTGCTTTCCTGCAAAAGTAACTTTATTTTTTCCCCTTCCATAAAATTTCCTGATCTGTGTTTTAACACCTCTCCAGAGCTTTGAGGGTCACAGGACCACACTATTGAGCTTCCCCACAATAATTCTAGGAATAGCTCCAAGATATGAATCATTGTCTCCTGCCTTGATCATCAGATGCTTATACAGGCTCTGTTACGCCCCATCTGGATAACTCTCATTCATACATTTGGGGGCCTTCCTGCTATTTCCCTGGAGCTGCCTGTAGCTTGTGCACAAGTCTGTTGCCAGTAAGTAACCAGAGCCAAAATCTCAGTGTGAACTCGGCGCTGAAAGAGGCTCATTGCCTCGTAATAAAGTAGAGGATCCAGTTCTAAGACTCACGTGGTGTTGCCCTACCACATACATGAAAGTTGGTTTGTTCACATTCCCTGTGGCTTTTCCATCACTCTCGGTGAGGAAATGCAAGCTTCTTTGCCAGTCAGAGCTACAAAACAGATATTATTACTCCTTGTTGTTATTTCCCAAACTTACTGTCTAGCCTTGTTAATACCATCTGAATGCCTATGCCATACTGTTCCACAATATGGGTCTGATTTCAGCCTTATGCTTCATGGAGCACCGATTTATTCAGGCGCAGGGAGCTACAAGAGGGCAGGAACATGTGCTTCTTCATACTATAGGACACCTGTTTGCCCTCGCCTGCCAAATAACATTCTGTTCACGGACACTTCTGGTTGCCACCAAGACAGATTGAATTACAGCAGGTGCCTGGGAAACCCAGGAACTTTTGGGGGATAGAAGTCTATGTAACAGGAAAGCACTTACTGTGTTTGAAGCCAGCTCATACTTGGAAAGACTGGTGGGGACAAAATGAGCCACAAGGAAAGGAGCCTAATGGAGCTTGTGAAAGAAACATTCCCACAGGGGCTGAGCCACCAGCTGCAACCAACTAGATGGAAATAGGATATCAGATGCCTTCTCTGCTTTGGAGAAGGCTGAAATGAAGTTTCCATGTCTGAAATATGGGGAATAAAGCAATGTTGTGGCAACAGGCGCTTTGTGGGTTGATGAGAAGGAGGCGTGGTGGATCTGTGGCTGGCGCTGCACCGCTGTGCCTTGTGCTTGTCCACCAGCACCAGCTGGTGGTGCTCTTAGCAGCATTTTGAGGCATCTAGAAAATGTATAGAAAATATAGATTTCCTCATTCTCATGAATACTACCCTCAAATACCAGAAGGTTCCTTCAGAAGATAACTGGTTCAGACCACTGCCGGAAAACCTGCTGCCACAAAAAACGCAACACACCTCTACTCCCCCAAACATTATTGATGCCAGCTGTAGCTTTCCTCTAGATCTACAAAAAAAAAAAGCCATAACAGGTGCCATCTACCATGGGAAGTGGAAGTACCATTCCCAGGCAGGACTTAAATATCACAGGAATGACATCTAGTGAGGTGTAGGCTGCTTTTAGATAGAACGACTCACAGAATGGGGACTGTGCTGATGGTAAGGACCTATTTAATAGACAAAATGCATTCACAAAATTATCAAGATGTATACAGTATCAAAGGGAATCAACCCAGAACCTTTGAAGAATGATAATGTGTAGGATCTAAAAGACCTAAGAATGATGAACCAATATAGTTACCATATATTGTGAACAATCATTTAAAAAGTTTTAAGTAGCAGGTAGCATGAGCAATCTTATTTTTGACTTTTAAAAGTGTTTTAGTATGTGACCAAATATTTCCTGGTACATACTCCGGCTTGTAAAAGAAAACCCTTCAGATGTAAGTTGTAAAATTATAATTGTTTAAACCAAATACATAATTAATAATTCTACTTTTTCTAGGGCATATTAAAATACTATTGTTACAGTCTCTGTGGATCACAGAGGCCGAGGAAACTTTTTCCTTGAAAATTTCTGTTTTGCCAAAATAAATGCTTCTCATTAAAGGGTTTGTCTTAACTTTATTTCTTAATTTTTGGTAATTTTAAAGTAGAAAAGGGTTAAAAAAAAAACCCCAACCCTCTTTTATAAGGGACTATTCTGTGCTTTCTCTTAACGTGCATTATCAAAGGCCAAGAAAATACAGCATCAAAAAATAAACTTTCAAAACAGTTCCACAATAATATCACTCCAGGTCTTTTTTCTGCCCATACATTACTTTTAGCAATGTTGAAATCCAAGTTAGTAACCTTTCTAAAATGTATGTGTGTTTAAACATTAATATATGAGTAATCTCACAAGAGCATCCATGAAACCACTGGTGCAAGTAAAGCTCATGACGTGCCTACACATTTGCAGGGTGGGGGACCTGGCTGTCTTTTGCTGCATCTGCACCCTGATTCGCTGCTGTGCAGTGCTTCAAAGACACGGCACCGTATCTGCTGGCTTGGTCAGAAGTGCCATGCATATGCCATTTGTTTTTAGCAAAGTATCAAAGTTTGTGGTCTGAATCAGAATTGCAGAGTTTGTTTAGCTCTCATTGACTTTGGCTAGGGCTATGAAGCACACAGCAGCATTTCAGAAGAGTCAGGCTCTTTTGTTTAATTTCTTTTTAAAATGGTACTGTACCACCTGGGTAAATTATGTGGCTCCTATTAAATCTCAGAGTGGAAGAACTACATGCACCTAGAATGCATGCGCTTTAATTAAGAGAAAGATGTAACACATAAAGAAACTTTCATGGGACAGTTTACATCATGCAGTGGTTTTTAACTGTCGTATAGAATTTAATAGGCAATTATACCACAGAATAAGATGTTAAAACACATTTAAGAACACTGATAAAAAATAACACTTTTGTTAAATTATAAAACCCCGAAGAATAATAGAACCTGATTTAAATGTATACATGAAATTTCAAGGGGACTTCCATGTGCCAGGAAAAATAGTAATAGAAATCAGGTGCAAAGCACTTTAAGAAAGAAGTTGAACTGAATTTGCAAATGTGACTGAATTTAAGGAACAAGAGCTAGATAACTTAGTACAAATGTACGTATATGGTGGATTCCTTCCATGAAGATGGCAGATTATCTTTCAGCTAATAATATGTAGTGTTCAGTAGTAACAGATAATAATATTTATCTATGATTATCTGTAGCAATAGATAATAATAATTATCTATGACTGTCTATTACTAACAACCTATCTGACCTTTGGGCTTTTGTTGATGCAAATAGCTTTTTTACTCATATATCTTTAATCTCTGCTTCTACCACCTGAAATGATCTAGCCTGATGCAGTGATTTTCTTTTAGTTATTGATAAATTTTCTGGCCTTCCTCAAATTTTAATAGTGATCATATTAAGGGAATTAGAACTTATTTAATGAAACAGCATTTTGGGGCTTAGTATTTTTTTGCCAAATAAGCCCTTCTTATCCATTAGCTTTAAAAAGGAGAAACAGGGCAGAGTTTTTAGCCAGGCTTTAACACCAAATTATTTTTAAATAATGATTTTTTTTAGATCTGAGAAGAAAAATCCCTTAAATCTCTAGGGAAATGGGATTAAGCCAAGGTACTTCAAGTGTTATCGGCCTTGAAGTAATAGAAGCTTTCCTGATAGCCTAAGATTAGACAGGACAAAAGAGCAGAGCCTGTTCTTGGCTTGGGAAGAATATGAGGCAGGAGAGATAAGTACTTATTCATTACACAAGAGGCAGCACTTAATATGATTTTTGGAAATCAGAGAAGGGCCTGAGAATCCCTAGTCACTGACTAAATTACTTAGGAAGATGATGTTTCTTTGGTACATAACTAGAAAAAACAGGAGAGAGGGCTTGAGTGGATATTAAAATTAAACATATGATTTGTTAACAAAAACACCCAGTTATTTCAGTGACAGGCAAAGAATAATTTTAAAATTCTCTAGCCATAAAACACAGAGGGACATTTAGAGTCTCTCCAGGACAGAGCTTGAGTATGGTAGAACCCTGTATAGAGAAACCTTAAAACACAAGCCTCAAGCAGAAAGAAGCTACCACTTTACCAGTTTCAACTACTAAACTGAAATGCCACAGGATCTGCTTCATCAACTGCTTAAATGAATTTCAAAAAGCAGTTCATCTGTAGCACCGACCTTTTTTTTAAACAAGCATGTGACAATCAGCTGTCCATCTTTCCTTAACAGAAGTGCAGAGACTAATCAGTGTGTCACTCACAGCTGTGCTTCCTAAAGAAACATACAAACTTATTTTAACCCCTGAATTTATTTGTCTTTATAGAGATGAATGCAGGAAACTTTCAGGAACCAGTGGTCACTTGCAAACATCACTCTAAGATCTGGATAATGCTTCTGTAATGAAAGTTTCTCTCAGAGTTTGAGGAGCTGAGACACTGAAGCTGTTTTTTTATACACTAACAGAAGTCCTGCGAGAGTTTCATATCTTTCCAAAACTCTTCCCGTAAAATGTCGGAGTGAATTTTGGGGAAGTTTGGATTTTTGTTTTTCTAAATGTGTAGCAAAAAACTGAGAGACATTTAGTTTAAAAATAAAATTTAAAAACTTGCAAAAAAAGAAAAGATTTTTTTATTATTGAGTGGTCACAAATTGAGAGAGGAGCTAACTAGGCTCAAGTTCTAGACTTAGTTACATGACTTAGGATTAATAATAGTTTGCACTTACTAGGAAAGGATGAGCCCAAACCCATAGGGTCTGTGAGGCAGAGGCGTAGAATTTCCCTCTTCTCCTACCAGGCAGGCCTGATGCACCCTGCAAGGGCATATTTGCAGAAGAAAGCAGATGGTATTTTCAGTGCTGCATTCCAGCTGGGATTCTGCCAGGGGAGGGCAGCTTTGATTTTTATCCCCTTTTCACCATGACAACTTCCCCAGCCTGGCGCTCATCACTTGTTTTTTGTGGCAGTGTTAGCTAAAGGAGGATTGCGGGGCTCCAACGTTGACTTGTGGTGATACTCTTCTTTGGGTAAGTGCAGCATTTTGCTTGTAAAGCTAGGAACTAAGCAGAGAAGATGCAAGAGAGATAATTTATTGTTCATTTAAAAACCAAACCAAACCAATGAACCAAAACCAAAAGATATAACGACTGATATCAGGAGAGCTTGACAACTTGCTCACTCAAATTAGTATCATAATTAATGTTAGGGCCAAAATCAGCTACCTTGTGATCCATCCTGGCTGACCCCAGACAGCCTCCCCTTGGAAGAAACTTAACATTTCTGGGTTTCTGAGAGTTTCCTAATGTAAAGAACAGAAGTAATACTGTTGCCCTACGCAGAGCTATAAATGCATTATGACCAGTGTATGCGATCAAAATACTTTCCCTGATTCAGAGAGGCAGAAACTGAGAAAGAGAGGTTAAGTGGTATATATTTTCTTTGCAGATTACCTAACATGTATTTGGTGAGTATGCTGGAGTGAGCACAGCCTGCCTGCAAGAGATTGCATGGGAGTTTACCTCCAGCCGTTCCAGAACTCCATGAATAGACCTAACGTCACAGGCTAGATAACTAGAGAACTGTGTTGCGGTTCACTTTAAAGCATATCCCTTTGTCACCCATCACTTCAAGAACTACTTATTTCATGAAATGAGCTTTTCTAGTGTCAATCCTTCCAGCTAAACAAAAAAGGAGACAAAAAAAGGGGCAAATGATGTGGAATGAAACACACTATTCTTCAAGCTCAAGAGGTGAATTGGTATCCAGCTAGGACTGAAGCAGCCCTTAACAATAATACCTGATAGTTCTCATTACACTACAAATGAAAGTGTTTCACAAGGATCACTTGAAAGGCTCAAGAAAGATATATTGTTAGCATTTTTCTATTTGGAAGACCAATGGGATAAGAAACAGATTAAACTACCAAAACCTGTTAAGGGGACTAAATTTCACAAACACGAATGAGGTGGATGAGCCAAAATAACCTCTGTGTGTCCTTTTTCCCATAATCGGAGACCAAATAGTTCTTTCATTCTGAATTATACTTGTTTAGGCAAGAAGAAAACACCCTGGAGCACAGTTCCCTGCAGGAGAGCCCTGGGCATGTTTCCACACAGCATGGGTGGCCCCAGACCTGCTTCTCTGCAGGGCGTCTGTCCCAGGAGGGGAGCTCCTGGGGTGCCGAGCCTTAGCAGGGATGGGGAGCCCTTGGGTTTCAGGAAGGTGTCAAGAAGCATGGTGGGTCCAGAGCAAAAGCAGCCCTTTGAGCATGGGAGGCAGCAGGCAGGGACTCAGTCATCCCTCCTTTCTGCACCCACTGACCTCCCACATAAGGGGTTTGGGGCTTCACAGGGGTTTCTGCAATGATCCCCAAGAGAAGGACAAAAGATGCGAGTGCTACAGGTCTTATTACAGCTTTAGAGATTTTTTTTTTTTTTCTTTTTGCAATTTCTGGACCAGTTTATTTTCTCTTTTGATGTGGTTTTACATGTTTTACCTAGGACACCGGAACAGACCGCACTGCCTCCCTCGTGACTACCAATAAGCAGGAATACAAAGAAATCACAAGAAAATCTGTTTTGCAGATCTAACAGGCCTTTAGAGCTTACTGAGCAGATTACTGGATGCTGTCCGCAGGAAACCTTCTCAGGAAGTCCTTCACAAAATACAATCCATAGAATAAAGAGTTCAAGCTCTCACTAACTTCAATTTGCATGAAATCAGGTTCTCCTGGCCCTGCAGAAAGAACTTACAACTTTTTTCTTTTTCTTCCCCATCCCCTCCAGCCCTCCCAAAACCAGAACTTCAGTATAAAGACACTTTTCTATGTGCTGCCCTTCTAAGCTCCCTCAGCCTGGACTGCACTCATGAGTAGAAAGAAAGCTGGAATTCATTTGGCCTTTGGACTCGCTGCCAGCTAGAGCTGCTAATATCGGTGAACAGGGAACATCCTGAGAGCACTTTGACCGTCAGCTGTGATCCAACACCACCAATCCTATTCATTTTAAGAAAGTGAATACAGCTCTAGAACTACTTTGAAAGCACTTTTTTTGTAAAATAAATTAAATGTACTGGGAGATATCAAAAAAGCATTGGGCAGGAGCCAGGTGTTAAGGAAACAGAAACCAGGTTTTAAGGAACAAAAACCCCTACTGAAATGTTTAATTTGACATTGCTTTAAATTGTTTTAGCATGAATCATCGAGACATTTTATGAGAAAAACAAACAGAAAGATCTCTTTTTTTCTTTTTGGTGAAGAGCAAACTAGCTTAATGTCATTTGATTTATTGCCTGAATAGAAACTAAGCAGGAAGAATAATTAATCCTCTTTGCCAAACAGAACATATAAAATCTTAATAATTCTTTAAATGGCATTTATTGCTGAAAGAAAAGTGTTTTGGTGCTTCTAAATGGAAGGAGAGGCACAGAGATGACATTTTTGCATTTTATACCATACTTAACAGCATCAGCTTATGGCTTAGAGATTACTACCTCTGTGTTTGCTTTGAATTAAAATCTCAGTAAAAGCTCAAGCTTCAGTCTTTAGGGAATGCCAGTGTAGTTTAAATGACATTATGCAGAAGATGGAGGGTAAGGGAGGCTGCATGGTAGCTGTTTCAGGGATGATAAAACAGGGATCTTCACAGAGAAAACAGGACCTTCAGGAAACAACACCATGAGGTAATAACAAATGTGCTAGATCTTTCTCCAGGAGGATCCAGAGGAAATTAATGCCTCTCCTTCTAGATAATAGCATGTGAAATGAATTTATTTTTATTTTATAATTTGAATGGCTTTATTATGGCTCTAGCAAAAATTTGTATGACAACCCATTCACACAATAAGTGGCTGAAGCCCTGCTTTGACAGGCGGTCATTGCTGAATAGGGGGTCCTGGGGTGGTATTAGAAATGCTCAGGATAGTATCTGGCTGTAGGGCAGGACTCATCCCGTTTTTTCCCATTCAGGAAAGCGTGTGGTGAAAGGAGCAACCACTGGCACTGCAGCTGAGCTCGCTGCACCAGGCAGTCCTTAGGGAGCAGCAACCCTTTCATCCTGCTGTCTTGCTCAACTTCTCTTTCTCTTGTTACAACTAATGGAGCGGCTGAAACACTTTTATAAACATTTTATAACTATGAGTTTATCTGAAAGATAAGAGCTTCACAGCAGTTGAAGCCAAGTCAGGCCGCAACTGGTCTTCTGCCTGGACCAAAGAAATGGGTACATGGTCAAGGTGGACTCCAGGATACAGAGTATACAGGAACGATAGTCATCCACCGCCCTGAGAAGGAAGGGAATGAAATCAGCACCCTGCATTACCACATCTAGTACATTTAATTCAACATTAGTAGTGCCAGGACTTGAAAAGGATAAGAATAGCTTTCGCCAAGGTGGTGGCTTTTATTATAGCTTTTATTTCCCCTGTTTACTCCGTTTAAACTTAATCACAGTTGCAAGGCTGAAATATATAAGGACATGAGTAGCTCAAGTCTTCTTCTGAGGATCAAATGTGGAGTCTCAAGTCACTTCAGCATTTTAAAAAATGTTATCCTCTGCTTTGCAGCTCTGCTCATGTAAAGAATAGGATATAACAAGGATAACTTCATCCCTGTAAGTCACAATCCTCTTAGGACAGATCCATCTTTTCTTGGTATAGACATATCCAATTTCAGAGCTCAGGTCTTTTATCGCTCACACAGTATCTGCAAGACTTAGATAAGCTTAATGAAAAATTCTGTAATACATACTAATCAATATTTTCCAGAAATATATACGTTGACTAAAACGCTTACTGAATAGAGAAGGATGCTGTAACACACCTAGGGAAGCCAACACTGGATTTTTGGGTGAACACCTCCGCATTCTGTTTTGGCTGCCTGTTGAAGGCATGCAACGTGGCCCCAGCAGCAGCTGTGCTGCTGAGCTCCCCAGCACGCATGTCTCCCTGCTCAGGCTGCAGCATACACTTCCCTGTGCAGAGAAATTATTTCCTGCTACAGAGGCAAACACGCAGCCAGAAACTGTGCTTCCATGCTTTCACATCAACAGCTTCCTTTCCTCCGATGTAATTTTTTTTGCTCCCCATTTTGGGTTTGTATACTATGCCTTTGCTTACAAAGCAAATGATAGTGTGGGAAGTTAGTATACGGGGAAATGCAGTTCTTGGAAACAATATTTAGAGCCAGGTATTCAGATTTACCTCCATGGGGTTTTTACTCTGGTAGGGAAAAAAAGAGATATCTTTTTTTGTTTTCTATTTTGCCTCTAAAACGAGCATTTCTTTTTCTACCTGAGAAGGAAGAAAAACCCCAAACCTCTTACTATTACTTGTTTTCTACCAAATTTTGTAATTCCTCTGCATCATGCTCTGTCAATACCCATAACGCCTTACTCTGCATGTGGTCCTGTTAAAAACTGCTTTGACAGAGGAACTACGTTTTGAGCAAGTCTGCAAAGGACATTCAGAAATCTACAATTCTTTAAGAATGGGACATGTATGAGTTTATTTACTCAGTTGCTTGCTATACATCTTCCAAGATGAGTCAATTTTTATGCAGCAAAACACAAGCTTTCATTAATCTATAGTTAGTTACCAGATCAACAAATGAGACTTACCTGGATGAAAGAGTTCTACATAAACATTAAGTCTACTATTAAGTTAAAATGTACATACTCATGTTATGCTCTGAATAGGGATATTAGACAATGTTTTCTTTTGAAAGGATGATTTGACTTTTTGTGTCCACCTACTTGGTTGGGCCATCCATAAGGCTAACAAGCAAGGCTCACCAACTTGGGAGCCCTGGAGACCCCCACACAAGGTGCTCAAAGTGTCCCCAGGCAGCAAGTTCCCTTGGAGGGAGGGAGAGCCAAAAAAAAAAAGCAGCTCATTCTCAACTAGGACAACAGTACACAGGTCTAGCCTTTTTAAAGGAGAAGTTTTGACATATGTGGAAAACAGTCAGTGCGAAGTCAAACTGCCAAGAAACTTCAGCCTGAGCAACCTCATACGGAAACTGTGGAGTAAATTCACATTTCTCACTCATATGATTTACTGTTTGCAATCCCTTTGCTTCATTTTTCCTTCCTGACTATTTAAACATTCTTATCTACTCTTGTTTGTTAGGCGCTTGCTGAGAGGTGAAAGCATCAGCTATTATTTGTACGGTTACTAACCCCTTTCATATACTGCATGGGACAAAGACACTTACAGGAATGAAGTTGCTGAAGTCACATTCCCAGAAGACTTAAAAAGTCTTAAAAAATCCCACTGCTGAAATCCAAAACTCCACACCTCAAATAAATCAAAACATAGAAGCATCATGTAACTTACTCATGTGAATGCAGGCTTAGAATAAATAGGACAAGGAATTTCAATGCATTTTGTGCTTAAATACCGTCTATTCTTCACTGCAAAGTAACTACCATATGTCACATCCATTTCATCATCAAAAGAAGCCACAGAAAGACAAAAAATAGTTGAAATATAAAATTAAAAATATAGAACAAGTTCAGCATAGAGTAACTGGGCAAGAAGCCTATGAAGATTCTGACCACACGAGAACACGCTTCAGATGAGAAGTCAGCAAAAGTTTAAACACAAGTCTTTATATAGACATTTATCATAAGCTTCTCTGCCTAGAAGCAAAGTTTGTCAGTCTGTTCAGACTGTCATTATCATTGTCATCCACACCGTACTCCACTGAAAGTAATTAACCACTATCTGCCCTAGGTTTTTAGTTGCTCAATGATCTTAAAACACACTTAGCTCATGAATCTTGTACTTAAAACCTTTCCAGACACCAGAGTATGCCTTAGCAATTTTTCCACAGAACATTTCAGAACCTGCTCTCCTACTAATTGCTGCCTGAACGCAAATGTAAAACCTGGCCTCATTCATTAAAAACAGAGAAGGTCTTTTGCATAGGTCTCAATAAACTCAGGGCTTCCCTTCACCTCCCAGAAAGCAGCATCTTGTTCTGCTTTCTGTGTCTTCTACAGTCACCGGCCACGCTGGTGGCAGCAGAGCCCCCGCACTGGTGCCACCTCCATCCCACCAGCCACACTGCCTTTCTGGTGGTGATAATGGGGACATCACCAGGCACTGGGACTGAGCTGCCCAGGAGGGCACAGGGGGATGCCCCAGCATTGCCAGGCCAGGCCAACACTGGCTTAGGGAAGGAGCACGCGGGGTCTGCATGCAAATGCAGGGAGAACTTTGCAAAGGAAACCAACGATCACCTTGCTTTTCTTATCTGGCTTTGCCTGAAGTGATAACCTCCCTCCAAAATGCCATTTCATTCATGCTCAGGTCTAGACCCTGTCTGGTTATTTTAGGGGAAACGAAGCAGCAGTGAGTAGGATGGTTTTGTTTACTTCTGGCTAATTTTTTTTTCTTTAATTATACTACTACTATCATCATCGTTTAGGCAATCTGAGCCAGGCAGTAATTACATAATATTAAAAAACTCTAAATATTTAAAATCCTGTTAATCACCCTTCTCCTCCTGACTACAGCTTTTATTCCAACAGGGTGGCTGCTGGGAAAAAAGTAAATATGCTCCACTGAGGCAAGTTTATGATGCCATTTCTAACTAGCTGATTACCTTGCTGTGTGACTAATGCATCTAAATGGAAGTCCCTAATTTTGTTTCCCCCTCACTAGTTCATCTCTGTGTATTAGACGAAAGGAAGCAAAAAAGCATGATAAAATTACAAGTATATATTTCAGTGCACTGTGAAACACAAGGACAAATGGTAAGTGGCACTTGATTGTAGATATTCCTCTAAAATCTCTCTTCTAAAGGTATCAATAATGTGCCTTCTTTATGAAATAGGAATAACATCACTAAAAAACTAAAGGAGATCTTTTAAGTGTATCATTTGTTCCTTGTAAACTAGCACATTTTTGTTCATTATTTAGTGAACTATTTTTTGTTGCTCTCCTGCTCTTTGGATCAATAAGGCCTCTAAAAGCATTCACTGAAGATGTCACACTTGCAAATTGCTATACAGCATATAAGGTGTTTATATTGTATGGCATATATAGTCTTTATTTTCTTCCATGGTCCCTGAGAAAGTTGTCCAAGGATCCCATGTTGAAAGCCATTACATCAATTCAAAGGCAGATTTTTAGAGCTGGTGAAAAATGAATTTACACATTGAACTTAAATCCAAACTCTTTTTTCAGGCTCTGATTTTAGGTTCAGAACTGGATTTGAGGCTGAATTGTGTTAATTCTGATAAGGCCTCTTTTTCTCAGCTTGGGATTGAGCATGTCTTGAAGGAGAACCTACATTCAAATACCAGTGATGAAACCTCTGTTTGTGAATACAAACAATCACAGTGCATATGCTCTGCTTCCTCATCTCAGCTTCAGGACTGCAGATTTCTTGTGTTTCAGGAAGTCTTAAACAGCAGCATTAAGTGTAAACAATGGATTCCCTCTACCGTCATAAATTTAATTTCTTTTTGCTGAAATAAAGCCGTAAGGGCAAAGGTCTACACAAGTGCTGTCCCCTGTGTCCCTTTGCATTTTTGTCCACGTAGCTCCTTCCCTAAAGAGCTCACATGCAGGTGTCTCTGTGGGACAGGATACACTGGGGGCATTTTGGTCAGGAGCTGGGGGAAGCTCATGTGTTAAGAATATTTCTGTTCAGTTCTAGATTTAGCATTACACTTTACATACATACAGATACAACAACATATCTCATGAGGGCCCACCACTTTCTTTTCAAAGGCTAGTGTGCATTCCATAGGAACAATGACCAAAATGTCATTTCTCCCACAAAGTAAGCAAGAAAACACATCATTAGAAGCTATAAGTCACCTCAAGAATACTGCCTGCTCTGTTTCCCCAAATCATGGTTGGCCTTGAGAAAATTACAATGTCACAGAAAAATAAAATCACTAATTTAAAATATTTCATTTTAAATAACAAAATTAAAGAAAGGAAATTTACTATTCTAATGGTATTCAAAAGATTTTAATACTTTTCAGAATCGTGTAAATTACATTCAGTATATCCACAAGATTATTTTGTTGAGGAAAATCTGGTTTTAGAAGTTTCCAGTTTCACCCACTAAACCATATGAAAATCAGGATCAGAGCAATATATTTTAGTTACAGTAGAGCTTTAAAAGAATATATATATCAAGGTTTGTTATTTTAAGTCACAGTAGGACTCGGCTCCTCAGCCATGTAGAGCACAGCCTCTGCTCTGTGAACAGACTTGAAATCAGGCAGACACCAATGATTTTACAGTGAATAAGCCAAAATCCGTCTTTTCTTTCTTGGTGCCACTGTCATGAGATGCTGGTAATGACATGCAACTTAGCAAAGAGAAGAAAAGGAGGGCAGAGAAGCAAGGGTTTGACCTTCTGTCCTGTGGGGCTTTGGGATTTGCTGCAGGCCCATACCACCAAGATCTTCTAAATGGATGCATTAACTTTAGGGCTGACTGTACCTTCATCTCCATCCCCTAACCACTGGACCTTTGGTACCAGGCTTTGTCAGAGAACCAGTTCTATGTTCTCTAGGTAAAATGCCTTCCAGCACCATTACCTGCATATCCTTCCAATTTTTACCGTAATACAGGAAAAAAACATTGTGGAAGTAAGAATTGCATAACTGCAACTAAAGCTAGCTGGGTCCTGAAGTAAATTAGTGCATTTCACACCTGCTACACTTTATCCTCCATTTTGCACTTTCAGAAGCTGGAGCAAGCAGTCTCAAAGAGGGTGGCTTCTAGCTTTAACTACACAACAAATAAATAAAATGAGCTGCCACCTTGTGTAAGTGGCATAGAAGAGATGCCCTTAGAAAAAATTCTCAGTCAGTCTTCTCCAGGCTGTATGTAGGGGCTGACCTGGGTGACCTGCAGTAGAATCTAGTTTTAAGCTTCACAGAAGTTTTTGTTATTGCCATTAAGGGGTGTCAGCATAGCTACAGCTGAACCTGTCCTGTGAATGATTTTGCCAAAAGGAAAGACAAAAGACAAGCCATGTGTGGTCCTTGTTCAGCAGCTGACACCAGTTTTCAGCAGAGGATTAGTCTGTAGAATACATAAGCCCTAAAGGCCAGTTTTCAAAGGAACTTGCAGCCAGCAGATCCGGCTGAGGCCCTCAGAGCCGGTATCTGCAAGTGTGCTGAAACCACATTCAGACTGAGTCCTGATGCTGAGAGTTATCCAGCACCCACAGCCCCGATGAATATCCAGTGGTCTGAGAGCATTCTGAATTAACATCAAGCTTGCTGTCAGCTCTTCTTCTCTCTCTCGCCTCCCTCCTGCTTTATTACCAACAGTAATCCCATTCTGGGAATCCTAAATCATGTTACATGATTTTCTGTCCTATTATCAGTTTCCCTCTGTGGGAATAGCTGGCAAGTGCCAAATTTATTCTGTACAAATTGTTTTAAGGGAAGACTGATGTTCCTCAGTCGTTCCTTAAATTGAACATTGTATCTTGTTGGTGAGGACTGCCTATCAGAGGTGTTTGACTTGCCATGCTCCTACCCTGGGCGGAGAATTAGATTGATGCTCCATATTACAGAATAGATGTTCTGAACAGCTGGGAACACAGCTCACAGCCACTTAGTGCATTTCTTCATTTTTAATATCTCTTCTGTTACCCTTTAACAAACTGCAGCCCAATTACTCTGGGGGGCAGGTAAAGGGTTGACCCCTCTTGCACTGCTTCATCAATCACGATCAATACTGTTGTTTGCACTAAATATAGCTTAAAAGACAGTGTGTACTCTGCAAGGGGAGAAGAGCAGGACAGATACCCAGTCATACCGCAGCATTTACCACAAGAAACATCGATTACAAGGCAATGAATGAGAGTACAATCTTACTATTTGTCATGACTACTCTAAGTATTACTGGACTACAAAATGAATGAAATTTTTTCTTCTTTCTTAAATTCCTTTTTCATCCCCTCATTTCCTCTGTGTTCCCTCTCACACATGCATGCACATGTCCATGAACACATACAGCTTTCCTCTTGAAGCTTGCCAATTGCCACAGATTCATCTTTCTAAGTACATAATTCAATCCACTGAGCATTACGCTGTGGTAATGCTGATGAGCTCTTAATTCTTCTATATTTATTGCAGCAAATTTATCACTGGCCTTAATGAATCTTCCATTATGACAAAAATGTCAGTGCCAGATCTCTTAAGAAGGTCTAGCATAGTGGTTTTAGAAGGTCAATGTGTTTTTTTTTTTTAATGGGTCATTTAAAAAAATAGGTGCTTACATTTAAAAAGACAAGCTTACATACACAAAAAAAATATCACTGACTCATCTGTTCGGGTCCTGACAGATTAACATTGTTACTTAACCAATGCTCAGAAAGTACATGGGAAAATCATATTTTAAAAGCTCTGCTTTCATGTGCTGACAGAAGTCATCAAGAGCCATGTGGTCACATATGCATGTTCATGAGGACCCACCTCACACTCCTGAGAACCTGATCCAGAAGCATAATATGGGGTGAGGGCATATGGCGGGTGTAGGAGGAAGTGTGGCAGGATTCGAGTCTGCCCGAGGGCAGCACAGAGCCCTCTGCCTTTGGCAGATCAAGAAGCTCATGTATACGGTGGACGATAGCTTTATTTTAAAAATAGTTTTACTTAGTTACAGCTATTTTCTACAAGTAAAATTATTTACTTATAAGATGCATAGTAGTAATAGTGCCTATATAACACCCTGCAGCAGTTGAAAACTCTCAGGGGGCTGAACAAAGGCAGACATCATCATTGCTTTGGTTTTATGGGTAGAAAAGGAGAGACAAAGGGTAAAAGTAATTCCTAGGGTGAAATGGCAGGTGAGTGGCTGAGGAAAGGAAAACCAATGTTCACGTTAACTGGATTTTACTGCCTTCTCTGCTCTTGTGCGTTGTAAATATCAGGAAAAAAACCAAGCTTTTGGGACAAAGCACGTGTGTTCACTGGAAAGGTTAACCACCCATGAGAAGGGCTTGAGAACAGACACTAGTAGAAAAGTCTTATCATGGTACATGAAAAACCCCACATTGCTAACGTACACCCTTTTATAGAGAAGTTTCTAAGGGAAACACTGCCAGAACAGAGGACTAGCACCCTGCGCTTGGCTCAGAGTCAAATTCAGGTCCCCAAAACCAGCAGCTCTGTCTACAGCTGGCTGCAAGAGCCATCTCCAGAATTACAGATACCCATTGTCTTAATAAACCAAAATCTGGGCTTCCCCCTTCCTGTCCTAGAGCTGTCTAAAACCAAAATGCTCCTTCCAACAAATCAACGTACATCCTGAGTGAATTATGAGGGGGAGAAATCAACACTGTCATCTGCTTGTGGAACAATAATTATCCCTTGTATGCTACTCCAGAAGCAATGCCGTTATCAAAAGCATCATGCCTGTAAAATAACACTTCTGGGAATGGTGCCAGACTGGGGGATCATGGCTTTCACTCAGTTTGTG
Source organism: Phalacrocorax aristotelis (assembly GCF_949628215.1). Taxonomy (NCBI): domain Eukaryota; kingdom Metazoa; phylum Chordata; class Aves; order Suliformes; family Phalacrocoracidae; genus Phalacrocorax; species Phalacrocorax aristotelis. The sequence goes on from NC_134280.1 coordinate 27,410,909, forward strand.
AAACATAAATCAGCCTAGGTGTTTGTTCTGCTGCTGCCTTTCCTAACAGGAACCAGGTCCTGGGCTCATCCATACCAAGTGAACCTGTGGCCAAAGCAAACCTGGAGCAGTCCTCATCCCCAGTGTCATTTAAGACATTACATACCCAATGATGCTGAGAAGCATGGGTTTCTTGGGGATGCTGGGACAAGCAGTTGTTGGTAACAGACTAAAGGATCACAAGCTTCCTCTGCCTCCAAATCCAGCAGTGCAAGGAAAGGGTCTCCACCTTCAGCCTGTTGGACTGGGAGCTCTTACTGAGCAGCCAAAGCCCACAAGCCCTGGTGACAAACCTGCACAGAGATGAGCAGATGTATTAGGAGGTAGCTAGAGAGCAGCACAAGGACCCAAAGGGATTATAACAAAGACAGTACTGTATTTTCAACAGTTCCACTAGGAAATTGATGGTCCTGGGAATTCACCGTTTCCTTCCCCATATTGGCTGCTTCTCTCAGGGCAGACATCTGCCAATGTGCCAAGCTGACTCGGCACAAGAGAGCTTTGGGATGGAAGGCTGTGTGGTGCCTCTGCTAGCACAGCAGGGCACAAGAAAATATTAAAAAAGAAATAAAAATCAACCAATATACAACTAATCATGCACATTTCTGGGTCCTGCTCATTACCTGCGACAGATAAAACGTCGCAAAGAGGCTATACACATCCAGGAGAACTACACTTCTAATTTGGATTAGGTGGGAGATAATCAGATTGCCACTGGTTTTGAGCTTGTTGAGCTTGTTTCTGACATACTGTAATTCTGAAACTAAGTTGTTCTATCAGCCGGTAAGTGACAAGTTCGGTGCTAATCTATAAAAATTACAGCCTCCTTACTGCTCAGCTCATTAAACTGACTCTGTCTCCCGGCCACTCATTCATCTTCATAATCATCCCCCATTCAGCTACTAACCTCCTCTGTGTGTGTAGTTTACAGTACATCAGGAAGATAAAGTGGACTGATATTTGCTTCTAAAGAGCAGTGGCTTTTAATTTTTACACACACTTTAAGTACAAAGATAAATAAGATAATTTGATATCACATTTTCAGCTCAAACTTTAGAAAAACAAGAATGTATTCGGATTTTATAGCAACATTAACTTGGCTGCATGCAGCATTTTTCATTCCTATTTTTTCTAAATGTAGTTATGTTTACGTCTGTGTCTGAAATAGCGTGTGAAACAGCATGCTTCTCTTGTACTCTCCTGCCAGAGAAACAAGGGGAGAAACATGTAAGACAAGATAAAATTATGAGCTTGGGTCGGTATTTGTGAAAGAGCATACACACAGACAAGAGCTCCAGTGCCAGTATGCATGTGAAAACCTACATGAGGCCCCATGGAGCATGCCAGCCACTGGTGCCCCTCCAACCCCAGTGCTCTGCCAGGGGTGCCAGGGCAGCCTCCTAACAAGCACTGCAGGAGCTGGAGGCCAGAGGTAGCAGGGGTTGTTGCCTCAGCCGCCTGTATAATTACTGACTGCTTTGATCCCTGTGCTGTATAAATCCAGCTGTTGTCATAGATTTACAGATTTATGGGTAGAAGAGACCATATCATAACGTGAGCTGGCTGATGTTTAACAAATTCTAGGTTTTCTACATCAAACTGGTGCAACAACATACAGAAGACAATATACAAAAAATTTGGCAGTTGCACCAATGCTCATGTATGGAATATCACGTTACACACAAATTATGAAATACTGATTCTGCTTTTACATTTAGCCCTATATCACTACCCCATTTGTCTCTGCAGCAGCTTCCAACCTGAAGGAGAGGTGCCTGCACTGAGCCTTTGCTTCAGCAAAAGGCTGAAGTAAGAAGTTCTCTTCCCTCATCTCCACAAAGTGCAGAGCAGAGAGGCGAAGGCTCAAACACAGAGACCCACAAGTCCTCCTCAGAAGGGTAAGGGCTGTTAGGGACAAGGGAAGTTGTGTTGCTGTGGGTGGGGACGTGACTTGTGTCTCCTGGAAGCCGTAGCCTTTACTCCAGGGTAAAGCCAGACAGGCTGCACATCGGAGCAGCTTGGTGATGGTTTAGAAACGTAAGAAGAAAGCCACAGCCACTTTCCTAGTGTGACAGATGGTAACTTGATGGTGCTCCAGTATATATGAGTACTGTGAGAACTTCCAACAGTACCATCCTGGACTAGCATAGAGCAGACCTTTTCTGGCTTTGTCATCTTTTCTTCTGGACTACCAGGAAATAACAGGTCTGATTGGTTCAGTTGCTCCAATAAACGTGATTTTAAGAGATTATTTTAGTTTGGCCTTAAAAGTCAAATTTCAAAGTCAAAGGCACCGCTCCCCAGTGAATTATATTAATCAAATTGTATATATTTACAGAGAAGAAACTGAATATTAAACTTGCTCTTTAAGTGACAACCTTTCTTTCTAAAACTGGTATTTACCATATTGCAAAGAGTGCATCTGCTTTGGTAATGGGGCAGAAATGAAGGCCAGGAAATATATTTTTTTTTATATTTCAGTCAGAGTGAACACGAAAGAGCTTATTGTCCGTGGTTTTCAATTTTAGAGAAACTCAAGGTACAATCTGTATAAACTGGGCTTTACCTATGTCAAGACATACCATTTTTATTTGAGCACAAGAAAATGGAAAGTTTTCCTTTCAATAATGCATCATATTTACAGAAAATAGACACACCAAGTATCTATCTAAAGTTACAAGATTTGCTATGTTCTCTCTTCTGTCATATTTAAAGTTAAAATAGGTAAAGCAAGTAAGGTTTGCAGGCAACACGTACAGGCACATACAAAAGGGCACACAAAATACCTATATGGGCGCATGCACCACAGAGATCCACTTGCAGGATACAGCCCAAATGAGACAGAAAGGGAACATCATGAGAAACAGCAGCTGAGCACTAACGTTTAATGTGCTCACTAATTCCAGTTTTCCGTAATTGTTGCCATGATTAACGCTTTTCTAGCAGGGAAGAAAACTCTCTCAACCTCACTGAGGCACGTTAAGGAGCTGACTCCACAGGGGGTACAAAAAGCAATGGTGCAGCCACTGGAGAGCGCACAGGGCAGGTGCTGAGGAACAGGCACAGGAAGAAAGAAGCCACCTACAGAGTGAAGTGGCTACAGAGGGATGGATACACAGGTCCAAGCTAGTTCCTGCCCCGCCTGACCTTAACAACTTGGATCAGACTTTAACACAAATGTTATAGAGACCATTGCCCATTTGGAGGCATGATGCAAAGCAAAAATAAAAAATAATAAATAAAATTAAAAAATTTACATTATGGCAGCAAACCCCAGAATAAGAAACTAGCTTTAAAGAATTGTGATTTTATTCAACATACCTATTACAAGTTGGCCTTGTATTTTTTGAACACCTAGTTTAAAAACCCTGCTCTCATACCCATGGCATTTACTTACATCATACTAAGCTACACCTTTTTTTTTTTTAATTGACTGCTTTTCAACTTAAAGTTCTCTGCTCATACTGCAAAGGAGGAGTGGATGAAAATATGTGAAATTATCTTGCAAAATTGTTAGATTTAAATTTTTTTCCCCTTTTTATACAGGACAAAACTGTCTCTGAAAAAATTGCCCCGAGATCTGTGCAGAGGAAAGGGGAGGAGGGAGCAGAGGCAGCACAACATAACATTTCCCAAAACAGCCCCTGTCCGGGGGATAAGAGCAGCCACCAGTGGCAGCACCAGACTCTGGCCATGCTCCACTGCCTCCCAGCTCATGCAGCTCTGAGACCTCTGTTGAGCTGCTCACATTATTTCTGATTACAGCATAATTTCCTAACTTTACTCGATATGGAACGTGACCAGTAATCAGAGAATAATAATGGAAAACTGCATTTTGTGGGTCTGTTTCTTAAGCTGATCCCTTACTAGATTTAATGCTCCTTTAGACAAAGAATTTGTTGAGGGCATTCAGTCTCTCCTCAAGTGAAGTCCCCACCCTTTGAAGGGCATTATGGCAGCCCAACCTGCTTTTTCTAGCCCACCTTGACTCCTGATTCCTTGACAGTAACAGGGATGAGGAAGGCACTTCTGAGGTTTAATTAATCAAGCCAGTTTCTCTTTTCTGCTCCTTTTCAAAGGTTTTGGCCATCAAGCATGATCTTGTCAGAAAACCAATAGTTAATTACTTACTCCAAGTACACTGAACCTATTCGATTCACTTTTCCTTCTTTGATTAAGTCAGTCTGTGGGTTTCAAATAAACATTAGGCAGAACACCCCTTTGAAATGCATCCTATTCTTGCTTTATGTCCTTCGCATTGCCAAACACTGAGCCATTTTCCCCACAGAGCCATCCCATCCTCCCAGCATCCTGCATGATGAGAACCGTTAAAAGCAATGGGGCTTGTCCTGCTTTTGAGCTGAGAGCCTGTACATGCTGAGTGCAACCCACATTAAAAGCTGTAAAGTACCTTAACCAGTTATACTGAAATATGCAAGTCAAAGCAAATGTTAGAAAAGCTCGGGATTCAATACGCTTGTCCCCAGCCCTGGCTGACAGCTAGCACTGGCGGGTGACGCACTTCTCCATCCTGCTCTGTGGACAATGGTCTGGCTAACTGGGCCAAGCTGGTCCCTGTCCCAGTGCTCCCAGCAACCCACACATTCATCTAAGGGTGACACTTGGAAGGAGTGTATGAAGTGTACTTAACACTCTTTCAATACATGCTGCTATAAAGCAAAAATGTGAAGAACCTAAAAAATAAAGACAAATTTAAGTCTCAGGAGAAATACAGTGGAGTCAATGGTAGTAGTTCCACAGATTTCATTCTGCATATGTGAGTTTGCTTTGAAAAGCAAGCAACAGGGCTATTCCTGGAGTGGAGTCACTCAAGGAACTGAGACCGTACTTGCTAAAGCATCCTGAATCTATATCAGCCTCTACTCCATTCAGAAAATAAAATATTCTAAAATAGTCCCTGCATTTCACAGTTGTGCTCCTGTTTATTGACTATAAAATTTTTTACAGGACAGTTCATGCTATCGCATTTCCAATTTACATTTGGTCCTAAATTCACAAACATATTTAGCATTGAAAGCAAATCAGCATTAAAGCCACATGCTGGTGCTTTAAATTACACAAAATCAAAAACCTGAAAAGATATTACATTCAGGTTTTCAAAAAAAGAGGGGAAAAAATATTTTTCACAGAGGCAGTAATTTTTCATTTAAAATTGGATACTTTCATGGAGTTATGAATTATTAGTATAAATCAATAATTAATTTAAAATCACTTAGAACTGATAACTAAAAGGTGTTACAGCTCATTTTAAGTTTGTACAAAGGCAGTCTTAAATATGCTGTTGAAGCACTAATTTTTTGAGCAGTGAAATACTGTTATTATTCTTGAAGCCTTATTAATAGATTTAGAGTTATTTCTTAACTTTTTAAAATTCACTAAGACTGTTTTCTCTTTATAATACAGAGTCTGTAGCAGATCCCCTTTCTAATAAAGTCGTGCATGATGAAAACATCTTGTGGAGCAAGGGGAGCCTGATGCCAGAGTACCTCAGACTGCAAAACTTGAGGTTACCGGATCTGGCGCGGTCCCCCAGGACGGCTGAAAGGTTTGTACCAGCCAAGCCATTTTTTCTGCCCAAATCACACTCACTTGCCTGCTGCAAGTGACCCTCCCTGTTCTGCCTTAGGGGACACATTGGGGAGAAAAGAAGAAAAGGGAAAAGAGTCTCTTTTCATCTAGCCTATTTTCAAACACAGCTGTCTCTCATGCTAGAATTATTCGAGTCAGAGAAGACTTTGAATCTCTCTCTTATACAAAGTCAGGGCCCTCTAAACTCCCATGAAACAGCCGAACCATCTGTGTGTGTGTATGTAGAATGTCAGAACTCACATATCACCGTAAAAATCCAATTTATTTTGAAGGCCAATCCCTTACTGTGGAGATGCTTCTTACAGCCTCTGCCTTCTGGAAGGAAGCATTCTTTGTAACATTTCACACCCCATCCTTGGTCAAACTGATGTCACCCTATAACCCGGATGCTGCCCACCAGCTCCAGGAGGAGCTGGGTTTGTTGCCAGGACTTTGCCTGTACCACCAGCTGATGGAGAGCACAGTAGGAATTGTTCTGTCTCTGTCCCTTGAGATAAAGAAGAGAAAAGCCACTGCTGAAATAACAAGCTGGTCTTGGAGCAGTGTGAATAGCTTTGGCAACCATTTCTTTGGGAGTAAAATTTCCAGATTCATCTGCATGAAAACTTTTTAAATAACTTGCTTCACATCTTCTGAAAAAAAAAGTAGAAAAAACTTCAAAACTTCCTGACATCAAAATACAAACTTTTCAACACCAAGCAACTTGTTATTTTGACATTTCCTTTGATTATTTAATTTGGAAAATCTTTAAATGGCTTAAATCCAAAGGCAATGTTTAAATTATTTTTACTCTTGATTTGCTGAACTTTTCCAAAAATGGGCAAACTGATTTTGTTTTAAGTCACACTTGGTCATTTTCCATAGAATTCTTTGGAACTGCCAGCAAACCAAGCAGTTAGATATTCCCTGACCTTCTGGATACCCACAACCAATTTAGATGCACTCAAATTTCTACTAGGTGCACCATGAAGTGGAGATGGATGTACTCTGTCAAAAAGGAGGTATCGTGTTTGAACTCTTTTCTTCATGGTGTGGGAGACCAGTCCCATATCACAGCTGGGCTGAGCAGCAGCCACCCTTGCAGTTCCCACTTCTAGAGTAACTAGGTTTCCAGCTGCACCACTGGCACATATTAATCAAACGTTACCATTTTACATATTGAAGTCTTATTGTTTCCTGTTCTTAGCATCCTATGGTTACAACTGAAGATAAGTACTATATAAATGTAAAAAGACAGGCTTCCCTACTGTGCAGGGACTGTAGTCTAATAAAGAAGCAGTACAAGAAGGAGAGAGCAAGCAAAAGTTTTACTGCCCCTCTCAAATAAAGATATACCTTAAGTTGCAATACCATAACAATAAATTGTTTTTATCAAATATTACCATATAATAAAATTTCATATTCTTTTTATATAAAATCATAAACAAACAATTAGTCACAGTTGTGCCTCTACCTCCTAAAAGTTAGTTCTAGACACAGCGATCTTTACCTCAAATATCTAATACTCAGAAGTTTTTATTTTGAGTACCACCTGTGAGTAAAAAAAAGCAGTCTGTATATTATGAAATTATATATTTAACTTCTACATGGTCTCTAAAGAGTTCTTGTAACTACTGAAATGCTCACTTCAATAACCAAGTTTTCTAAATACTGTCGGAATAGGACTGGAATATTTTTTCTAATTCTGTGAGATAAGATAGAAAATAGAGTGTAACAGAAAAACACGACTAGTGACAATGTTTTAAATGTTAAAAGCAGTCTCTTCATGAACATATACTAGCATATATAGCAGAAAGACAAATCTGACTATTTATTATGCTCTTCCCTTTCTGCTTCCTCCAGCTAATACCAAATACTGCTCTATGGCCTGGCTTGCTGCCACTAAGCACCAGTAGCAGAACAATACCAAGGACCTGTATAAAGGACCTGAATCTTGTCCCCAACTCCCAAACTTTTCAGAAGGTAATTTCAGAAGGTAAGATTCCTTTATACATACTTTGTTTCCCCCCAACATCCTGCAAGAGATCGTTGCTATCCATGGAGAAGCTTTACTCTCAAAAACAGTATGGCTGTTTTTTGTAAACAGCCTTAATTTTTGCAAAACTGTGTAAAAGCTTAAAAGTGGAAAAAAAATGACAGCAAAAGCAGCAGTCAGAAGCTTGCCCCAGAAATGCTCATATTTTCTTTAGTTTTCCGTACGTTGCAGGAGCTGCTGCTAATCTGTATGCAGTGCTACCCAAAATCCCTGAACATCATTTATATTCTAATATAGGTACCTATTACCAGGAGACAAAAATTGATCTTCTACTCGCATAGGGCATGTAATAGAGCAAAGTTAAACCTTTTAAAGGGTTCATTTTATTCTCAATAAAGTGACTACACCTACTAGTAAAAGGATTCAGATTTACTGTTGCAGGACAAACACTTGACAAGTTCTTGCAGAAACACATTGGGCTGTGTGTACATGCACCAGACCTTCTGCAAGCCTTACCTGAGAACACACACAATCAGCACCAAGAGAGAGTTAATTGTTCTCTGTACTTCTACCTTCTCCTCAGTGTGGACAGGGGAGAATAACCCAGTATCTGCTTTGTGAAAATGAGCCATTGAGCTGTCTCGGTAACTGTGACTACAGAAAATGTTTGAGTGCTTTCACACTCGCTTCCTTCTCCAAGATCCCACCTCTGCCTCCTGGTTACTGACAGTAGAAATTATCTTATATAAAGTCAATGGTTTTGCTCAGAGTTAGATTAAAAGAAACTCTGAAGACAGAACATCAAAAAGGAACTCTTCATACAGTTGTCATTCAGTGGAAACAAACCCTTGGCACAGACAGGTGTGATGGATGACATACTTCCACACACATACCACAGGGAGTACATGCTGGTTTTTATTTCATACCTGAGTCTTACAAGGCTAGAAATGCACGAAAAACCTAACACTATGATTCATCTTTGCTGATGAGTGTAAAGGAAACCTCTAGAGAGGAAGGATGATCTTCAGTTCAAGAGGCTAGGCTAAGCGTTAGGAGTGCCAAACTATTTAAGTCTGTTGAGTGCGTTTCACCTAATAGTTTTGCTGGAAAAAAAGGATTTACAGGTTCACTTAAAAAAAACCAAAACCCAAATATCGCCATAATAGGATTATATGAAGAATAAAGTCACTTTCTTAACTGATTCTTGATAGTTAAAAGTTATCAGGAAGGTTTGTGAAAACAAATAAACACTGAATTCAGACAACCTGAATGGGGCTGTACCAGTAATCAATTTGGTGGTGTGGAGCCAGATTTGAGGAAAAAAAAAAAAAAAAAAGAAAAAGAACAAACAGTTCAGATGGAACCAAAAGGAAAAGTTTTAATTTCTTTCTTGACACAAAAAAAGTAAATTGTTTCTGATTTCAGTCATATTCACCCCACCCCCTCAAGGAAAATAAGGCATGGATACATGAAGGGGCAAAGATCCTGTTTTTACTGAATAGACAGTGACCAAAAGCACCATACAGTATGGAGTGACCTGGATTCAAGGAAAGCATCTCCCTTGTAGGACTTGCGCTTGTCTCCTCCCTTTGCAGGAGAGGCCATGGTCACCAGGACACCCTGCTTTTCTTCTCTGGTCCAATTAACATTTCAGGGCTCTTTTGGTTTGGTGAAGTTTTATGGATGGTGGGAGGGTTTGGGATTTTTGTTTGTTTGGGTTTTTTTTCTTTTAATCTCTTCAATCAGACTGTCACAAGCAAATCCTCTAACCGTCAGGTTATGGCACTGTTTTCTGGCCCTCTAAATAATTAACTGCCCCTAACATGGAAGCAAATAAACAGGAAACACAGTGATCCCAGGCCATGCTACATCCCCCTGCTGGACCAAAGCTGCATTACGCACTGACCCGACACTGACCTATACAAACAGGCTTTATCTTTCCAAGATACCTATTACACCACTAGAGGGAAAAAAAAAAAAAAAAACACCCCACCAAAAAACCCCCACACCAACGCATCCAATTGCAGTTCATGTGTTGAGGCAATTTGCACCAAGAAGCATTTACTGCTGTGTAGTTGTGCAAAACCATAGAAATTTCCCTACAAAAACAATAAATGGAGAAGTGAGTAAATTTATTCAATACAGAATGTCAGAGACTGTTCAAGTTCAGAGGGGCTGTAAGTATATTTTGTGTATCCTGAACAAAGTATGAATAAGGCTGTCAAATGAAATTGCTGTGGTGATGGCGTGGTATAACCCACACAATGCTACAAGGGTGTGCATCCCTTCAGGCAACGAATGGTGTCTGAGTCCTCCATTTTTATATCTGTATGTCTGATTCAAATGACAAACTGAGAAAAACCTGTATATAACCCACAGTCAGACAACACCCAAATGAGCCCAGCACTGCAGGAGCCAAGCTGTTATAGGAGATGGGACTTTTTCTCCATAGACTTCAGCTGGCCTCGTACTTGATTACAGAGATTAAGGAGCAAAACCTTGCTCCAAAACATATAAGACCTTCCAGTCTACCTCATGCTTCTACTTTTCTCTCCTCCTTCCTGGCCCTTACCACAGACCAAAGAGGCTGCAAAACTTCCTCCCCGTTTGGCCCCAGTGGATTTCCTACAGTTTAACCTGCGATGTGGTCAGGAGGCTGGCTCTAGGCATGATAGAGGAATTGCTGCCCACGAACTTCAAAGCAATAATTCCCTGTTGCAGCAGGCTATTCCCAGGGTTCTTTTTTCTTTTAAAAGTAAATGTAACACTTGTTAACATATAGTGTAGCATTTGTGTAGTATTTATGTTTTCTGCTCTTTAAAGAGGCAATATGACATTTTTCTAACAGTATAAAGGGTACAATGTTCCCAGACTTTTACCTAAGCATATGTCGAAATTTTTACACTAATAGCGAGAACTTTTCATTTTTCTACTCTCCTTTTTTTGTCAAAATAAACACTGCTTCTAGCTGAAAAGTGAATAGCTATTTCCCAGAGTCTGTCAGGTTTTTTTGCACAAGCGCTAAGTACAAAGCCATTCATGCTTCTGCTGTGGCTCTCTGGGACTGCTGTTCACATGACAGCACTTGAAGTACAGTAGATAAACTCAAGATGTAAGTATGAATGGGGAAATCCAAATATTTCTCAGACAACTTGCAAGTTCTGAGACATAAGCGTTTTCACAAAAATCAGAGTACCGGTGGTTACCCTCTATCAGCACGATTCCTTTTGTTGGTGGTGTATGCCCCTACTTTGGGATCTATATAAGAACCCAAGCCTCCACCTGGAGCCGTAGGAGTTGGCAACCAAAAAACTACCCAAACCAGTATTTTCTTGGAGCTTGGTACAGAGGCACAAGGCTTGTGCACTGCTGGGATATCAGCTGGTGAAGCTGTGTAATGGAAAAATATGCCTATGATTGTAAAGGATAGAAAAGAAACACGCAGAAGACAGCCACAGCAGATTAACCCAACCAATTCAATTAAACTCAAATTCCTCTCCAAACATTCTCCCTGCCTTTGCCCCCCACCCCCACCCCACCCTGAAAGAAAGGAAAAACAAACCAGAAAACCCACAGAGAGGCAGAGTAGTCATGGTAGTGTTATCTGATTTAAAAATAGTTGCATTAACGTGGTCACTACAAAAAGACTTGAAATGGTTAGCAAAAGAAGAATCTCCTGTTGATGATTTTTGCTTTGCCCAAAAAAACCCAAAACAAAACAGACTTTTTACACAATTGCCTTTTTATCCTTTGTGAATAGGGATACTTGATGCACCCAAACCTTTCTTTCAGCTCAGAGCAAGGGTTGGAGCAAGCTCACATTTGTCCCAAATACACTGTATAAACATTTCCACTATCCAAGAGATGTCAGGTCTCTGCAGGTTTCTAATGCAAAGATGAACAATACAATTTTTATTTTGTTTTAAAATCACAAAGTCGTTTGGCTCATAAGGAAGCTTTCATTTCTGATTTCTTCCTCCACCCCCTGCAGTCAAGAAACTCTTTGTTCAGTGAGAGTCCGCATTTCAGTTGTAAAAGGAAGAAGGGTCTGAGACACATCCTTCCTATCGCAGACAGTAATACGTGGCAAAACCACACTAACCCTAAATCAGAGAGCCCAATTCGGAAGCTTGAGCTGATAGTAGAGGGCAATGATGAAGATAATGAGGCTTCAGATTTACAAAATAGAAAGCACCCAAACCAACCCCTCCCTGAAAGACCACAGTAAATGGTAACAGCACTTTTCATCACATCCTAACACCAGTAAGGGCTCCTGGCAGCAAACACAAGTTACCCTCTTGCCCAGACCTGACCTTGTTATTGTCCACATTACACATCACATCACAAGAAGGATTCCCAGATCCCTCTGTGGCTCATTACTTCCCATGAAAGGTCCTCTCCAGGGATATACAGCAGTCACTCATTTAAAGTCAGACTTTCCTAGCTGGAACTGGAAAACTATGTCCCTTGAGCCCAAAGTATGATCACATCTCAACTCCAACCTGCTGAAGCCAGAATTAATTTGGTTGTGGTGGCTCCTATAGACTGTGTCCTCAAACAACAGCAGCACTCCCCTAGAGTTTGGTTTGGGTTTCACTGTTAGAGACTTCTGTGCCTACAGTGATGTCTCATCACACCCTGCAGAATTACTTCTAGAGTAATGAGTCTGATAAATGAGCAATCTGAGCAATCCTAAACTTAGGGGGCTTTTATATCTGATAAAAACTTACTTCTGAACAAAAATCATGTTAAGCAGAATGAAGTGAAATTTTTTTCTTAAATATATTTCAATTTGAAATGTATACACTGGTGACTATAATAAAGGTTTTAAACTGAATATGCCTTTTACTTTTATTTGATTGTTACTTAAGAATACAAATGGAAAGACAATGAACCATATTATTTTACCTTTGTTCAAGCTCACTTAATTACATTTTACATTTTAATCATGTTTTCCTGGCCTGCAAAATAAAGCTACTTCCACTATTTGCTAGAGTGAACCCATATCTACTTTTACGTCACTTTTAGGGGCTTAAATGTAGATAAACATATGATTTGGCCCACATTCAACGCTCCAAGGTTTTTTGAATGATCCTACCTTCTGTACCTTTCATTTGATGGGAAAGACATCAGGGTCTGGAAAGCAGGTCTTATGAGAAGTTGAGGAGACTGGGGTTGTTTAGCCTGGAGAAGAGGAGGCTGAGGGGAGACCTTATTGCTCTCTACAACTACACCTGAAAGGAGGTTGTAGTGAGGTGGGTGTTGGTCTCTTCTCCCAAGTCACTAGCGATAGAATGAGAAGAAATAGCTGCAAGCTGCATCAGGGGAGGTTTAGATTTGGATATTAGGAAAAATTTCTTTACTGAAAGAGTGGTCAGGCACTGGAACATGCTGCCGAGAGAGGTGGTGGAGTCACCATCCCTGGAGGTGTTCAAAAAACATGTAGATGAGTCACTTTGGCACATGGTTTAGGAGGCATGGTGGAGTTGGGTTGATGGTTGGACTTGATCCTAGAGGTCTTTTCCAACCTTAATGAGTCTATGATTGTATTCTATAAGTGTAAAAGAACTTCAGTTTCTCTGTAATATAAGAAACCTCCTCTGGTAACCTGAGATGATTTAAGAGGGAAAAATACACTTTGTTATGGTATTTAGTGTTAGCCACAAGATATAGATTGAGAGTCTCAAAACTGGGTATTTTGATTTAATCCATGAAGTAACAAGGGTGTCAGTAAGATGTTTACGGCCTTGATTCTTACATCTACTAATTCTGAAATCTGTATCACTGGCTTTATTACAGCAAGAATGGTTACACATCTGGTTCTAACCAACTTCAACAATTATGGGTTTGGATACCTTTATACATAACCACCCACTTTTATTCACAGCAGAATTTAATCAGAAGCAAAAGAGACGAAGCAAAACTTATGTCAATAGCAGCAGTCCGTTAAAACATTAAAAATATTTTAAGTCATTTGGTAATCAAACCTTTTGCCAAGTTGAAATTTATGAACAAGATATCAACCACTACAAGAAATCTGTGAAAACATCTGCAAACAGTATATTTTTTTACTGAAGTAGATCCCTATATGTTTCTATTTTTCTTAGAAAAGTATAGAATATATTTACACTATTAAAAGTTAAGAAGCATCTGCTTTATGGGACTGATAAATTAATCATTAGAATCTAGTCTAAAAATAAAAGTAATGTGTATGTTCATTTATTATCAGAGATGATACTACAACTACTATTTTTCCATTCCATTTCTTTTTGTGCAAGTAAAGGATTTCTGCATTAAAGGATCATACACACTTTCTAAAGGTGTTAACTGATCAAGAATTTTTCTTGAGTCTTTTCTCCCTATCTTAAAAGAAATACTCAACCACATAGCAGTTCACATATAAGAGTAATAAATAAGAAACAATAAACATATCTATATTTTCTAAAAGTCAAAAAGTTAAGTTAATTCACATTTAATGCACTTTTAAAAATGCTAATAAAAACTACAGTATCCTGAATTTTTTCCCGCAGTAAGTCAATCTGCCATTAAATTGCAGTCTTACTGAAAGCCTGTTGAGTTTTACTGTCTTTACTATCTTTACCAATGACCTGGACAAGGAGATCAAGTGCACCCTCAGTAAGTCTGCAGACAACACCAAGTTGGGCAGGAGTGTTGATATACTTGAGGGTAGGAAGGCTCTGCAGAGTGACCTGGACAGGCTGGATCAACGGGCCAAGGCCAACTGTATGGGGTTCAACAAGGCCAAGTTCTGGGTCCTGCACATGGGTCACAACCACCCCATGTAACACTACAAGCTTGGGAAAGAGTAGCTGGAAAGCTGCCCAGCAGGAAAGGACATAGGGATGTTGGTCCACAGCTGGCTGAATATGAGCTGGCAGTATGCCCAGGTGGCCAAGAAGAGCAAGAGCATCCTTGCTTGTGTCAGAAATAGTGCGGCCAACAGGAGTAGGGAAGCAACTGTCCCCCTATACTCAGCACTGGTGAGGCCACGCCTCAAATATTGTGTTCAGTTTGGGGCCCCTAACTACAAGACAGACACTGAGGTGCTGGAGCGTGTCCAAAGAAGGGCCACCAGTGAAGGGTCTGGAGAACAAGTCTTAGGAGCGGCTGAGGGAACTGGGGTTGTTTAGTCTGGAGAAGAGGAGGCTGAGGAGAGACCTTATCGCTCTCTACAACTACCTGAAAGGAGACTGTGGTGAGGTGGGGGTTGCACTCTTCTCCCTAGTAACAAGCGATAGGACGAGAGGAAATGGCCTCAAGCTGTGCCGGGGGAAGTTGAGATTGGTTATTAGGAAAAATTTCTTTACTGAAAGAGTGGTCAAGCACTGGAACATGCTGCCCAGGGAAATGGTTGAGTCACCATCCCTGGAGGTATTTAAAAGGCATGTGGTACTTAGGGACATGGTTTAGTGGTAGACTTGGCAGTGCTAGGTTAATGGCTTAACTTGATGATCTTAAAAGCCTTTTCCAGCCTAAACAATTCTATGATTCTATACTGAAGAAATATAAAAAGCTGCAAGGATAAAGCAGGTCTTTACATCAACACGTATCATATGTACATCTGTATCTTACATCCATTTATCCAGCTACCCACTGGTGTATGATGGGAGGAAGTTTATTCTTTACTTTCACCCATTGTGGGATTTTGCCATCAAAATTAATAACAAGGATGGTTTTATCACAGCTATTGCCCCCACAGATGCGGTACATAATCTTGTGACTAATTTCTACTTTTTTTATTTTAATCACAGAGGATAGTGACAGATGGCACTCGGGGAAATTTAGCATTATGGGAGGGGGTGGCTACGAATAAAGACAAAGAAAGATATAAAGCAACTTGCATATCAATATTTTGCCAGGTTTGTTTCTACCAAATGATAAAGAAATAATGTTTTGACTATAACCTCCAGCAACAGCTGATACAATGTTTGTTTTCTCTCTGATTTTGAAAGGAAACTTATATTATTGTCCATTATTAAAACATGCTAAAGCTATGTGAAAAGAACATATACAGTTCCATTTTCATTTAGTGCAGTGGTGGCCAACAGAGGCAGGTCACCAGCACACGGGGTCAGAGACTCACTGAACACAAGGGATAAAAACATTTGGAGTTTTCCACTACGATCACATCTCTGAAAGGTTTGTTTTCCTGCCTTCCACTGTCAACCCGATATGAGAACCACATGCCCACA
This sequence comes from Phalacrocorax aristotelis, assembly GCF_949628215.1. Taxonomy (NCBI): domain Eukaryota; kingdom Metazoa; phylum Chordata; class Aves; order Suliformes; family Phalacrocoracidae; genus Phalacrocorax; species Phalacrocorax aristotelis. The sequence goes on from NC_134280.1 coordinate 27,426,746, forward strand.
GTTAGCATGGGATGAGGCCAACTGTCTTGTCAGCACTAATCAGTCCACCTGTAGGCTCGAGACATGTCACACACACCACTCACACTATGATTTTCCATTATTTAATTGCTGGGCGACTACCATTTTTGTACTTTGAATAAGTGAACAATGCATGGGGCAAACACCATCATTAAAAGCATTTACTCATGTAAGAACAGGCACATCTCTACCCTAGGATGCTTGCTACAGCTCAACAGCTCAAGGATTTAAACGCAAGATTGCAATCTCCAGGGTTAACTAAACACCACCTACACAAGATCCATGAAGTCTGTAGTCAAATATGCCCTGTCCTGATTACTTTTTGCACACAGGACCCTCTACAAGGCCACCCTTTTGCAAGATTTGCGCACAGTTCCTTAAAGTTTTGCATTAATTTCAGTGATGTTGTTTCCTCTATTACTAATCTGCAAAAGATACACGTGGCTGGTTCCCAAATAATGGGGGCAGCAGGTCTGTGTGCTGCTGAGGTGCCGATCGGACCTGTACCAGGCAGAACTAACATAGTTCTAACCCAGCTAGACATAGCATATACTGCATTTCTGCTGGCTTTATACTTTTATGCTGGTTTTATGCTAGTGCTTTTGTAAAGTTTGAGTAACTCAGAATAATGATGTCTGATCTACTATAAGGTCTGCTGGGATAAAGTCACCACTAAAAATATTGAGGTAATATTGCCCCCACTGTTTTTTAAAGCATCAGATGTAAAAGGGCAGACATTCAGACTTCAGGGCTTCCTCCTGTCCAGGAGAGGTAATTAGATTCTCTTCCTCTAGGATAACATCTGTTTCACACTACAGCCACACGAGCCTGCGTACTCCTGCCGTTTCCTGTGGCTTTTTTTTTTTATATAAGCCCCCATTTAAAATTGGATAGTTGAAGCTCAGTGCTGTGTCTCTTCTTCCCACTGGAAGCAGAATCAGGCCATACCATACCTGTAATACTGCTCTTGCCAGCTGTGAATACAAGTGGAGTTTCCAATATATAATTTTTATTTTCTCAGTTGCTAAGTAATAAGAGTTAAATTCTCTTCTCTGATCATCACACAGGTTCCCTTGAAGTCTATTCTACAATATCTGCTTGTATTAAACTCCAATTGATGTCAATAGGGGTGCTGTAGTCACAGGGAGAACAGGATAACTTTGAAGGAATATGTTGTGTGTTCAAAGAAAAATATTTAACCCTTAACTTTAGTGTTACACTTGCAATCTTATGCTTTCACAAAGCTGCTCTACATTTTTGTGTGTTTGAAAATATTTTTATTTTTTTAATATCTTTAAATGCTGCAGGGAAATTACAAAGGCACTCACAGGAAAAAGCGAGAATTAGATAAACTGGAAAAAGTTATACATGCCATTATATGATTTATTTATTTTTTCTAGATGACCTGGCTGGTAGTATTGTCACAGAATTATGTTTTGCTCTAATTCATTGAGTAGATGAGCCCAAATTCAACTCCAGTTTGCTATGTTACATAGAGGCCTACTGGATATAAAATAGCGGCCATTATACAGGAACCTGAACTCAATGATCACCATAGGTTCCAGTTTCATACTGTGGCATGATTGGCAGTAGCAGAAGGGATGCTGGTAAGCAGCATATTCCTTTAAAGTGCTTTTTAGTGAAACTGATGAATAAACCAGACCACAAACTAGTGCACATCAGCTATAATGCAAAATATCAAAGTTAAATAGACATTATGTAATCATTCCCTAAGGTGTCAAAATTGTCCTATAATAAACAGAAAAAGGACATTAATAACACTGGGCATTACCATCCAGAAACACAGCTGATTATTTTAGTATGTTCCCTCCCTCCAGCAAACCCATGCTCACCCTTGGTTGACTGGAAAACCAGCTGATTGCCTGTGGCCCAAATCCTGACACATACAAGATAGTTTCGAACTTGCCTAATGACATTTGACCTTTTGGACATACCTTTAACAAAACACCACTAATAGTCCAGATTCAGCCACATTGGAGCATTCTTGTGTCAGATATGATGGCAGATAAAGCCAAGTTTATCTATCTAAATTAAAGCAATCCTTCAGGAAACTTGGGTGAAAAGCTTGAGGACACGAGAGGGTGGATGCGAGGACGTCAGTCTGCACTCCCACCCGTCAGGTGGTGGGAATCCCAAACCCAAACTAACGCATCCCGGCGGAAAGCAGCAGCCTCACCCCACGCACAGCTCGCAGAAGAGCACCATGGCCACGATCCTTATAGCCACTGGGCGAGCAGCAGTACCTCAAACAGAGCCAAGGGGTTTGTACCGCTCACCCCTGGCGCAGTGCATGCAGCTAGGACCGGCTGACCACAGCAGCAGTATTATGGGATAACATTGTCAAGAAAGCCTGACTGGACGGCTGCTCTTATTACAGTCCTATAGCAATTTCTCTGTAGTTTCAAGGTGATAGATATACTTCAGTGAACAATAAAGATGCTTCCTCAAGGTAATTCAGTGCTCCACCTAGCACCAAGGCAGTAATAATATCCTACATGTCTATAAACAGGGCTTTGCCACTAAAAGTAACAGTATAAGCATTTACCAGGTACTGGAATGGGTTGGGGGCAGCATTTTTAGCTATGAGTGGAGAAAAGCCCAACATATTTTAACAACACAGAAAAACATCAAAATAATATTTTATATTGCTTATATTGTTGCCTCTGAGTAATTATATAAAAAAATTAAAACAAACTAGCAAGGCTCAGATGGAGGGGGAGGAGACACCAAAGATTAAAAGTCACTAATCAATCTATGTAGAGTTTGAATTAATCAGAAACTAATCCTATGTGGATTAAAAAAAATAAGAGGAAGATAGATAAAAAAACTATCAGTGAAACAAGTAATAAAAAGCACTACAAAGATCAATCCCTTTTCCATAAAAGCTAGCCATCTTAATTCATTTCCTGTGCAAATTTATTACAATTCTAATTTAACTTGCATAAGTAACTGTTTAATCTTCCACAGGACTTCCATGTCTCATGCTTTACTTTTCTTGCTGTTATTGATCTTTTCATATATGAAATAAAATTCTCCTGGGGGAAAGGTGGGAAGAGGAAACACAAATGCCTGTCTTACAGGGATGCAATCAATAAGCACTATCCTGTTTGAAGCAGCTGGGAACGTTTTCAAAGGAAATCCCTGTTTGACTAGAAAATGTCAATGGCAGGAGCTCCACAATCTTTTGCAAGAGCAGGTTTTCACACCTGGGAACTAAAGAATTTGGAAGAAGTCAACTTTGAGGACACTGAATGTAGGACATCGATTTCTTTGATGTTTTTGTTGCTTTGACACATCAGTAGGTTTAGCTACAAATACAGAGTACAGATTGCACTTTGGTGAATGTATAACAAAACTGTGCACACTGTGGAGCAAAAACCAGACCCTGCTGCTGGGCAGTGCTGTGTGCCTCTGGGCAGGGCGCCTGAGTCCATACCTTACCCAATAGGGCTGCATCCCTCACAGCCACACTGGCAGTGCCCATGCCAGCCCTGAGACCCGGGCACAGGCATACAGTCTACAGCATGGGCACCCTACAACCCTCCAGCAGTTTCTTCTGCAACCTCTCCTTTCCAAAACAGTATTTCCACCAAAACGCATCCATTTCAACACACTGTGCGATGTCCAGCAAGGGCTGGATTGTACCATGGTTCTGCCAATGGGACATTATTACCTACCAGGTGCTGTGGCATGTACTGGTGAGCCTGCTTCTTGGCTCGGGATCAACAAGACAGACACCTCCCTACTGCACCTTCAAAATAACCACCTGTGTTACACCAGCAATGGGTTCAGCTCTTTTCACCTCTCGGTACTTGTGCCAAAGGGAATATGGGTCTTAGATCAGTTTTTGTAATCACCGATATTGAAATGTTAACTGAGAATTTTTTCCTAATTAGATATATTTCTATTGTCTTTTCTACAAACACATGCCAATATAAACTTAAGATTTCTTTCCAGGGCAAGAACACACCTTGCTGTTCACACATTAGGATTTCCTTCAACTCTTCAGTGTCAAGGGAGGCAGCTAACAGCAATGCCAAAGTCCCTACCTGATTCAAGACACTAAATACATTAAATATGTTTTAAATAAAGCATTTTACGTACCAGTGACCATGACTACATCAAAACTTCAGCTGGATTAAATCCCTCTGTCAAGAGTGGGCCTGATTTGACAAAATACTTTGCAAAAGGGGTTAAATACGGAGTAAGCCAAGCTCACATCTTCTGAGAACCAGGATGGGGATGGATTACAGGAAGGAAAAGAATGCTTGCTAAAGCCTCCAAGGTTAGGGAAGAGAAGCCACAGCATCTGCTCCAGAGTTTGCTTTCTTCAGCATGTGAGGCATGATATGAGGTCAGGGTGCCCAGCAGGGTATCACCAGCTCCTAGTTTTCACAGAGCTAGGTTAATATCAGTTGGTCACCTTAAATGGTTTTCCTCAGTACCTTCTTCTCACAAATGTACAAAATTGAAGTAGACGTTAACATTCAAGAAATCCATCACTTAGCTTGAACTACTCTCCATTTCTATTGATCTGGTGGGAAATGTTGCAGAACTATTATCAAGTAAAGTCGCAGCTGAAACAGTATAATAAAATTAGTGAATTAATAATGATATTGAATTAAGTTAGTGTTAAACTGCAAAGCAAATACAGCAGATAAGTCACAAATCTAAAGAAATAAGCCATCCTTTTCTAACAGTCCAAAATCTAGAGACTAGAGAAGATAGCTTTTAAAAAAGAAAACACCAAAAAGCCCTAAAAATAATGAGAAAGTACAAAGATCTCTTCTGGAGGGTTAAAATGCATTTAGCTAGTTAAGGACACAAATATCCATTTTGGTTCTAAACATCATCTTGGGCCAACTTGCACAGGACAAATGCAGAATCATTCATAATGAGGTTTGGGAAGCAAACTATTTTTTTTAATGCCAATTGGATCTTCTCCTCTAGTGTCACTGTTGTTATGGACACTCAGATTTCTTTTCCCCATTGAACTCCACCCTACACACAAATCAAAGGTGTTAACCTGTTATGCTTCAAATTGTCACTATCCTGAAGAGTCAGAAGAGGTAGGTCTGAGACAGACAAGATAATTTTGATTTCCTCTGTTATTTCAGCACAGTTTCTTAATAACCTTGCCAGTAACAATACCCTCATTCATGAAAACATGCTGTCAGCATGCTGGAAATGAATTTTAGTAGTTAGCGACAGCCTGAGGCATCTCTTACTGAAGAGGATGAACTGGGAAACCAGCTGCATGACTTAAGCGGGTAAACTACTATGGCTTTATTTTTAAAATCTCAAGTGCTTGTTTGGACAGATTCTGTCACGCAGACAGACCAGTAAATTGCTGAGATATACCAAGTGTCTGCTTACTATCTCTAAGGGTATGTTCAGAATGACCCAGAGAAAAATCAACTTTTTCTGAAATAATTTTCTGAAATAATTTTTTTTCCCCCAGAATGAAGAGTGGCCCAACAATCCAACACGAAGCTATGAAGTTCCTGTACGCTCACAGCAAACTTATTGCTCAAGTAGGCAATTAACAGTCAGGATGTAGACAGATAAATCTGGCTCCTAATTGGCACAATTGCAAGGAATACAATCTGCAGCATAGTTATATCACAGGACTAGCCCCTTACCACTTTTCTTCACAAGTTTAGTGCAACTGTATTTTCCTTCCTGTCCAGTACTGCCACATATTGTTTTCCTCAGTGTTGGGTTCTGTGTGACCAGCCCCTACACCTCCTCAGGCATGTTCTGATACCCTCTAGAAAATAGTCAAGACCTGGAGAAATTTGTCACTGAAGATCAAAGCCACCAAGTTTGCTAGGTGGTTTACTCTCCTGACTCCTTCTAGTCCACAGTAGGAGAGTCTCCTTCAGGAGAGGACCCAGAGGCCCTAGAGTCCTGTTCTGAAATACTCTCCAACTTTACTGGCTGGAGAGGGACTTGAGTCTGTATTTAGGTAACGTGACGTTCCTCCCTTGCTCATCACATAAATGCAGTACCTTCCACATGCAGCTTTCACATTGAGATCATCAAACCTGCAAAGGTTAAGCCAAAATAATATATCACCAGTTTTCTGGCCCACATAAAAGAGCTGGTCTGATTGCACATGACTAGTCCAGTCACTGACCTACCCTGAAGTTTAGTGCCATTTACAAGACAGACGATAATGAGGTTTTTTGGTAGTGGTTGTATAAAAAAAGCTAATAGAACTTAAATATAAAACTAAAATAATTTTTCATTATAAAAAAAGTCTTTTGATAGTTTTATCTGACAGTTTAAGTACTGTAAAGAGGTCTTACCCACGTTTCAACTACAATTTTTTACAAAGGTGTGTAAAAATAATTCACCCCTTCAGGCTGTCAAAAATGAGTCACTTCAGATAAAACTAAAATATGTAGCACTTTAATAATGCACTAATTTGAATTACATATATCTGCCATTAGGAGTGTATCTAACTATGTCACAGCCATTGATGTGTTTTTCTGTACATTAACCTATATTTCACACGTTTAACCTCACAGAGCTCAAATGTTAATTATTTAAGCTGCCAGTATGTACACCCTGCTTCTCCCTTGCCCCTCTACAGAAACCAGTTGCCATACTGCACAGGAGCAAGTAACACTTGCTGTTAAAACAAAAGAAGGCATTTTGTTTGCAATGGACAATTTCTATTTACTGCTGTTTAGATTGTAATTTAAACTGCTTGTAAAATTTATTTTCCTGCCAAAGGCTAAAATCAGAGTCACTTAAGTTTACTCATGCCGAGCAACTAACATTGAAAAGGTGTCGGGGGGGGGGGCGAGAAAAAAAACCCCACAACTTTAGTAATTTCCAGAGGCAAGTTGTTTCACACTTCAACAGTAAATTGAATTGTCACACACCTCCTCTGGCAAGCAGGACAAAAAGAGAGGAGTTTATGGCTTTAGTTTAGTGAGCATTGCTTAAAGAAAAATCTTTCTCTGTTGTAACTTGATACGAAGGACAAAGGTTGCAAAAAGAGGGTGAAGATGTATGTATTAAGAAGTGGTCAACACTGGTGACTGCCACAGAAGTCTTCAGACACCTTTAGAAACTGATACGTAGTTTGAAGACAATACGGGCTCTAAAGCAACATAATTCTTCAGAGGCTCTCTTTAATTTATCACGGTTGGTGATTTTAACTCAGATAAAATTAATAATTTTAAAGCAAGGATTATTTTTTTGTAATCAGAAGAACCCATTTTTCTATCTCTGCTGAAGATGAAGATGATGTCATATCATTACAGCACTAGAGTTTTAACTACTTCTAGTGTCCCAGCATCTAGATCTGTAGTACTATTTCATTGGAAGGGAGAACCGAATAGGCACCAGACGTCTGTGAATGTGCTTCATTGTTGTGTGTAGTTTTTATTGCTTAATTAATTTAGTTTAAAAAAAATTGAGACCAGAGTTTTGGTGTCCTGAAGTAAGACTATGGATTATTTTGACAAGGTGTTTTGATTTTTTTCTTCATATCCTGGAAGAAGGCATTGAATACCAAACCAAGTCCCACCCCATTTTCTATAGTTTGAAATAGAACATGCCTGGACACCACGTCATCCACCTGAATCTGCATTTCATATTTGGTGCCTGTTGTGCTACCTGCTCTACCCTTCAGCTACAGAACCCAGTATTTATAGGTGCTGCAGCTTGCCAAGGTCTGAACTCTGCAGACTGCTCATGTAAGGAGGGGTCAGGGAGAAAATAGAAAGATTTGTCAACTGAACATTTTGGGCTGTCAACCCTTTGTCAAGGGCTATGAGACAATAGCTACAGAAGAATCACATACTCATACTTGGGGAGCTCAGGCCTTCTTTACATTCACGGTTCACCTATTTTTCTGATGAGGAAACATCTTCTACCTCTGGTACCAGTACTTTGAAATACACTAATAAACAAATATATGTATTTTGAATCACTTGAATCTAGTTATAGGAAAAATAAAATTACTTTTTTTCATTGGCAAAGTTTAATTTCATGAAAATACAGGTGTTCACACGAACTGTGTGTCTGCTCTACAAAGATTACAGGCCTGATTCCATCACCCTTTCTTACACTACAATGCAAAGAAACATTGGAGAAAAGTTTTCAACTTTCATATTTCCATGTTGTGTCATGGCTTTGCAGAGAGCTGACAGCACACAGTACCCAAAGATCTCTTGTGGAGTAGCACGTGATTAAGATAAAGCAGAAAGGCAGAGAATGCAGCTTTATATTACAGTAATCAAAAAAAAAAAATCATGAAACATTATGTCCTAATGTAACTTGCATGTTAGTGGTTGACAACGAGATGTAATTTAAGACTTATATGTTCATTTTTTCTGGTCTCTGCTCTATCCAGAGTCTTTATTGCTTTAAGAAAGGCGTCTTCCCTGCTAAATCATATTATTTCTATTACTTAGGGAATTACAATATTTGTACAGTTTATACACATGTAATACAATGGGATTTGCATAATATGAAAAGCATTAGTGCTTTGATTAGCAGAAGAACCTGCACAACCTCTCAAGTATTAGTTTCTGGTTATTCTTTTAACCCAAGCATTTCCATCTCCACATGTTAAAGCTCCCAGTGAACAGCCAAGTTTTATCCAGGCTACAGCCACAGAAATTGCCACTGCTTAAGGCTCTGTTAATCTCAAAAGCCAGTGTCTGAGGACAAGAGATCATCTCGACTCACAGGATATACCACGCTCTGTCAATTCTGCTGCCAGGACAGAAACATCAAAGATGTGGTGCTTTACACACTCCTCAACCTGCTAAGCAGGGAAGGAAATAAGAGATCAAGTGCTTGTTTTTGCTGAATGTTGTATGGAGAGCAATGTCATGTACTTCCGTGAGAACAGACACATCCTTTAAATCCTAGCGCCTTAAAATCCTGAATGAATTTGTCAATGAGAGAACATATTTTCACCTATGTGAAAAGTCCTCCGATGGTATTTTTTCCTGTAAACACCCTTATCTTGTGGAAAACGGACTTCCACTGCAGTCAGTATGCCAGATGCCTAAACTGCCTGTGCTGGCAAGGGCAACCCCAGGACTCCCTTTTTTGGTCTCTAAAGATACTCCAGCCGAAGGAAAGACTTCAGTAGTGTTGAGGCATTTGGGCTCACCTCTCCTGGCAGGCAATTCAGGGCTACACACTCTGTTGGAGAAGAGTAATAAACACAGCGATATTTCAGAGTGAAAAGCACTGAAGTTTCACCAACTAGTTCTCACATTTGGTGCACAGGAAGGGGCTTCGTTACACAAAATGCTCTGCTCGTCATCTCAAAGACTTTGTAGAGCTTGAATCCTGATAACTCACAGTGCCACTATTTAGAATGACTTAAAAATCCTTTAACATGGATTCACAGGGAGAGGTAGTATGCTGTTTTATGCATGGATATAGCTGTAAAAATAAAGTAGGCTATTTCTAAGAATACAAACCACACTTTATAGCCCTGAACACAGGTTTTCTTCAGATCAGCATTTGAAAAGCTGCTGGAAAAAAAAAACCAAACAACCACCACCACCCCAAAACCAAAAGCCAAGTAGTACTCCTCAGGCTTCCCAAAACAGAAGAAAGGCTTCAGTTCCTGCTTACTTTTGCTCAGTGTCCTGTTAATCCATCACAGGTTGGAAGAACTAAACTGTCACTTAGCTTCCAAATTAAAAAAAAAAAAAAAAGAAAAAGGAAAAGGAAAAAAAGATAAGTTCTCCATTATAGCATGAATCTCCTTGCTCAGGAATTTCTGTTGCCAGAAAAACAGACAAAACAATTTATAACCATTTTTGGTGTTATAAATTAGATCAGAAGGAAAGAAAATAGCATCCAATACCTGTGAGCTAGCAAAATACTTTTGCTACTTGCATGTTAGGTTGGTTTATTGCAGTCCAAACAACAGCAGGGTTTTGTATCCTGCTGGACTATCTCCCTCTCTATGGCAGTTTTACTTAAACAAAAAAAAATTCATTGAGATCAGTATGAAAACCTGTTGTGCTCCTACAGGTATAGTACTACAAGACTAAAAGCATTTGTGCAGGTACATCAGAGGCATCTACTCCCCCACCCTTTTTCCAACCCCAGCTATTTGAAGACTCCTGGAGACCAGGAGGAATGTGCAGGGACATCTGCGGACCACTGCTTCCGAAGCAAGACGTTCAAGAGTGCCATTACACGAGGCAGCCAAGGATATTACAGAATATTTAGGACAAAGCCAATTGCCTTACCTACTTTACTACAAACAATTTGATTTATAAGTCACTAACATCTCTAAGTGAAGAAGAAAACACGCATCTTCATGGCAAAAGCAAAGGAATTTATCTTATAAGGCTTTTTGCGATTCAAAATCTATTATTACAATATTTAAATAATGTTATGATTGGCTTTCTATGAAAGTATTATTAGGTTAATATTATGACTTTACTTTGTCAGTTCAACAAAATTACATATTGATGCCTTGTTTTTCCACAGCAGCTTACCCTGCTGTGTTTATTTTGCTTGGCAACTGGATTTCGACTTTTAAATAAGAGTGCAAGTTGGAAAGAATGAATTCCATTAAATAATCTTTTATAAATAAACAAAAGGGATCACAAAAAAGTATTTTTCTGATGTCTTGAGATTCTCTGAAGTTGCAGTAAGCTCTTCAAAAGGCAGACAGAAAATAATATTATCTCAGTGAAAATACTATAAATGGAAAGAGAGAAAGAAATGTGAAGTTTAAATCTCAACTTACTGTTGTCACAGTAAGAGAACATTAATACTTATTTTCCTGGTCCAAATATCAGGTAGTCACAACTGAATTACAATTTACTGCAACAAATTTATGTGTTAAAAAAAAAAAAAAAAAAAAAAAGAGAAGAGTCAGGTGCTCCTGTTTTCCAGTGAAGAATTACATGCTTTCTGATACCTTCCACAGTACCTGCATTCTCCTGACAGTATATTTGTGTTAACACTGTGAATAACCATTAACTAATAGGTTTAGTATTCTCTCTAGTTTTCTTCTGGAAATATTCATTAAGGCTCTGCTGGGGGCAAGGACAATCTGTAGGTGACATGGTTTTGTCATAAAGAGGCAATTTCTTAATCCTTTTGGCATTCTGAGATAGTGATTTTATTCCAGACCTTTTTGATGGTTGTACTTAGGGCAGCCAATTAAAGATGGTAAAAATTCCACAAATCAGATCATGTCTTTTTTCCTACAATCTTTGATTACCTTTGTAGGACCAGAACCTGCCACTTGCATTTCCAAGTATGTAACTTGCAACATGAGCAGTCTTATTGATATCATTAGTCTCATTCGCTTGACAGGGTAAGAAAATGAGTATGACATGGCAGATTTTATTTTTTAGGACGACAAGTTTTATTTGTGATTTATTTCACAATAAAACTATCTCAGAAGCACCATCTCCTGCTTCCAAGTCAAAGGACACCACTTTGCAAGCACTGTAGCTTAATACTTAAGGCAATGTACCATCAAATCTTTTTAGTCCTATTAAAATACCACTGCACTAGATTCCTCACTGTATTAAATGTCACTTCAGAAGGCAGTTGTTCAGCTTCTCATCCTGCGTACTGGATCATGCTTCTTTCTCTTTTCAAGAAGAAGACAAGCAGCATTCAAAACTGTTACATGGGGAGCTTATAGATCATATTGCAAATGTTATTGAGTAAAGAACGCAAAAAAGGTCCGGGGGGAAAAAAAATGCATCCCTCTCAGCAGACTCATAACTCAGCTTCACTTGACTCTTACTTTTACTTGTAAAAGTTCATCATGTGTCTGTACCTTTAATTGACTTTTGTAATATCCAACTGATTTTTTTTTTATTGTTCTTCCTGGTTTGCTGCTTTACAGCATAGATCTGCCAGGGTAACACCAGCAAGAAGCACTTCCTGAGCTCTCCTCTGAACTACCAGCAAGGCCATTCCTCTAGCGCTGCCATTCAGTGCACTAGTCCACTCAGAAATTCAGAACACGGAAGGTACAGCTGAATGTACAGTTAGCCATAAATTAACAAGCTTTTTCTCTGTAAAATTACTGTTGAAATAAGAAGTTTACTAAAATGTATTTTACAGTTCTTGAATGACATTTAAGGAGATTAAATACACTTAAGATTGAATCACGATGACTTACGACGTATAGATTACCTATTTTAATGTGCTCAGCAAAAGGAAGAAGGGTTATGTTAGACACTGCACTGCAGCACTGCATTCAGCATAGGGCAAAGCCCTCCAGGACAGTGACAGTTCAGACTACCCCTGGGCTGAACAGCCTGGCAGTTTCCCAGTCTGCTGGGCATAAACACCTGCTGCCCCGCTCCCATGCAAACATACCTGAATAGATAAAAGTCTGTCTTCCATGATAATTAGATCTCACAGAAACCACCCAGGAACCTCCTCTGCTCCTAATATTAATGAGGAAACAAATGCACGGGATAAAAAGATACAGACATATTGGGGCCAAATCTGCCCAGAGCTCCAACAAATGCCACGAGTGCATACAAAGAAAGATAATCTGTGGCTTCTGAGAGACAAAAAATTATTCTGAGGTGTTCAGCTTGTTGGCAACACAGAGCAACTGGTTAGTTTGTCACCCAGAAATTTCCCTGAGGATGAGAAATCCTCATATTTCTGAAGAAATCCATCCTTTCTCAAAAGCCTCTCTCAAGTTTTTTAGAAACCTAGTAAAAAAAAAAAAGGAAACAAATGGTAATAGCTATCATTAATTTAATTGCTGATGTCTATTAGAGGAAACTCAAAAAGAAACATGCTACTTTGTCCCCAAATCCAACACCCACAGGCACACTGGGTGAATACCGTGACTCTAAGAGCTCGCCCCTTCCAACTGGTCAAGGATAAAGACCATTTCCTGGCCCAAAGAGGATTCGCAGCTCTGGATCCATATAATGGTGATTTGTTTCCAGGGTCTAGCCCACTGTTGCAGGTGAGTTAATTTCCAGCACTGCTGCCAACAGCCATTATGAGAGGTTATTTAAACAGAAAGTCTGCTAAAATGCAGAAATATGCAAGGTGTAAAGGGCTTTGGATTTGTCAGAGCTGATTTTCCACATGGAGGCAGGCTGGGTTACAAAAACAGCTCAGCTGAAAGCATAGCACAAATGTCAATTAAGATAGGATATCAATTTATTTATTAGTTATTAAACTACTCACACATGACAGATATTTGCTAGTAAAATTTGGTCATGGTTTTAAAGGATCTCTACTACAGTTAGAGTGGAGGAAAACAAAGACTGAATGTTATGATTATAGGAAAATTAGGATTTAAAGCAAATAGAGCTGCAATAAGACAGACACATACGCTGAGGTCAGCTGCTATATAACCCTACTATAAAAGACATGAACTGGATCTGGACTTAAAGTTCAGAGTTAAGAAGAGAGCCCTGTCTCAGACCTAACCGTTAGCTAGCATTTTCCCTAACACTTTTTTATATCACCTTTTGCAGAATGTGGTATTAGTTACAAATCCTCCTACTTGGTATATACCTGTTAGTTATCAACATAAAATATCATTATTATGGATAAAAATCTTTTAAAATTTATCATAAAGTTTTTATTTATCTATGTATTTTTATATAAAAATATAATTTGGGGAATACTGAATTTTCTGAGCATGTTTTCTGCTAGATTTCCTTTCTCCTCTACATCAAGCCCTATTAATTCAAGGTGGGCACATCTGTTGTTAGTTTATCTAACACTCAGGAAAGTTCATAGTAGCCATATGCCTAAATTAATGCTTTCATTTGGAAGCGGCCTTGTCTCTGCTTAAGGCAGGTCCTTGGTGAGCCTAATTTATTTTTGTATCTTTCATTAACAGGGCTCTGGTTGCAGAGATATCGTTGTCCGGACAGATTGACTCACTGGAAATGTCACTACAGGCAGGTAGAGGCCCCAGGCAGAGATCAAGGTCCTGTGATCTTCAGCATTTCATAATCATACACTAAAGGATCACTACTCTTACAAGAAACAGAAAAAAATATCTTCAGGAATGAAAGGGCACAACAGATGGATGAAATGAGGAAAGAGGAGACGGAGAAGAAAGGCAGTCAAAGTGGCAGTAAAATAATTTCCCACTTATACTGAAGTCATGTGCAAAATTGAAGTTGACAACTGTTTCAGACTTTTTGACTAATTCATTTAGTTGCTCAGTCAATACCACCATTCCCTTTTCCTCCCTCATATTTTGGGGAGGAGAAGGAAGGATGTGGTATTTACTCCTTTCCCAACTACTTTGATATCTTTTCTCCCCACTCCTCCTCTTTCTAGAAGCATTAAGACCCAGGAAAGTGTCAGAGTTCCCTCCTACACAGAGTCTCCCTCCTCTAGACACTCTTCTGCCTCTGTTTTCCTCAGAACCCTAAATTCACCTTTCTAAAGAGATGTTTTTATCGTAGTTTTAAACCAGCCTAAGGCCAAACTGCTGGTCTTGGAAAAAAGTGCCATCCCTTCTTCACCCCAACCTTAGCAGCTCACTGTGGCTGAATCAGCAAATTGACCCAACTCAACCCATACCAGGTGAAAGCTGCTGCCCATGCAAGAGGGGTGGGGAAGCCTTTGAAGGCAAACGTGTGACTATCCCTTTACAGCAGAACAGCATTGGCTTAGATCCCTTTAAGCCAGCCCATGAAAGTATATCCTGCTCCTTTCTCTTCCTTGGTCCTTAACATCATGGTTTTCAAACCACCCCCTGCCTAAACACCCTCGTGGTGGTGGTCTTTTCATTCTCTCTCATTCCTCACAAGTAGTCTGCCTCACTGTCAGTTTTGTTCTGTCCACGAGCTCTCTGCGTGTTGTTCTTTAGTTCTTGCAGTCGCCTCTCAAAGTCATAGGACAATCAGGGCAGGAGGCAAACTGTCATTAATGAATGTGTAGTGACAGGTAGGGAGTCAATTAGTTTATGATTGATGTGATACTGAAAGGGAGCTGGAGAAAGGAAGGTGAACAGAAACTGGGAGCACTGTCAGCACAGCAAGCTCAGAAAATGGTTTTGGCTGCAGAACTGACAATGGGTGTAATCAAGAACAACTCTGCAGGTGTTGGGGGCAAACAGAAGGATGTTTAAGCAATGGAGATGTGAAACACTATGGACAAGGAAGAGTGTCCAGGTCTTAGAAGTGTCGTGCAAGAGAGCACTGGTGGGGGAGGACACAGGGCCACAGAGACAATGCAAAAGGGACAGAGCAAAGGGTTATTGTTCTCCAGGGAGAGAAGATGCATAGAAGGAAGAGGAAAGCCCCCATTTTACCCATACTGTGGTTGAAGACTAAAGTCAATCCCTATGTTCCTGTCAACTCATCTAACAGGTGTCTGGGACAGCCTGCTATAATGATTTCTGAACTGGTTTTCAAAGGGGAAAGTCTCTTCTCCTGGTCCAGTGCTTCATGAGTGCCTTCAGTAAACAGAGGAGCTGTCCCTCTGCCCAGGGTAATGAACCTGCATTCATTAGGTAAAACTCATGCCACATAATCCTGCTCCCTGACTGTACAATCCCTTCATCCTGATTAAAGTGCAGTCCTACCGGAGGAATACGGCAGCCAGCAAATCTATTTTTGTCTCCATCAAGCACAGCTCCAAGAACCATTACCACACAGGGTTACCATTTCCTATCCCACAAGCTTCCGGAACAACATATTTCAGGTCAAAACATTGTTTCACTAAAATCAAATCATTTCCTTCAGAATGCAAAGCTTTATACTTATTATATGACAGAAGACATTCAAAGTCGAAAGCCAGCTTGATATGTTACAGCAAAAACTCTGTTTCAAGAAGCAAAAGAAAAATGCTTTCTGTAACAGGTTTTAAAAACAAAACAAAAAAATCAGGCATCCCTCCTTCCTCCCCCCCGTCATTATTTCTACTCTTAATGCCAAAAAGTCCCCTAATAGCAAAATCTCCTCTTGCCTCTGACACTTCACCTCCAATGCCTTCTACAGGCTTGTCCCTACTTCGAAAACTATTACACTACAATAAAACAGCAGATCCTTTGCCTTATTTGCAGTTACAAGTGTTCTGGTTTTGCTGACAATACTTGTTTATGAGTATAAAAATACTCACTTATGTCTATTCAGATTTTTTAAAGTAATGACCAGGTATATAATACGTATTTAGAATAATTACCTCTGAATCCTGGTCACCTTCCTGTGAAAACAGCAATTTTTCTGCTCAGCAAAAAAAAAAAAAAATTGGCAGTCTTCACTTGAAATATCAGGCTCAGCATCTGTCAGCCTGCAGGGGAGTGGAGCTGCTGATAATCACTGACAACAGCACACAGTCACTTCGGTTAAAAGAGGATCTACCAGTTTTTTGGTCAAAATCTTCATATGTGGTGGAAAAAGGTTTAATCCTGCAAAGCTGGACGAGGAAGGGTAACAAAGACCTCACACTTAATCACCAATGAATTAGTCATAGTTCTAAGTTGCAGGCACGATTTACAGTTTTCTCCTTTTTATGACGACTACAGTTAGACAGCTGTATTAATTGTGGTAAATTCTCCATCACCTCCACTTATTAAATTAATATATAGTTTAGATCAAACTAGAATTTACCTGCTGAAGTTTTATGGTTTGTATGTGATAACAACGGATCCTTCTGGCCTTATACATTATTAATCATATTGTTGGAGTTGCTCTTTGCTATCAGTTTTTGTCACCACTGCTTCTAAGAAAAGATAATAGCTTCTATTTTCCAATAGCTGACACAACGCGCCAAGTATATCTCTGTGTATTCCTTCTGAAAAGTAAGATTTACAGCTAGCACAAATTGAGACAGTGTAGTCTGTAATACTGTACCTCATGGTGGCTCTGAACAGCTAGTTTTTGTCAGTTTGGTAAGCTAAAATTTATTGTGCAGTTGGCAACTTCAGTAAACACTCTATTCTAGTACGTTGCACGTACGTTAGTGGACCATCATGGCATTTCTGTAAGTTATATGTTGATAGTAAGATTAATTCCACATTAATATAAATTTGCATTAGTGACAAACAGGAACTGAAGTGACCACCTCTACCATTTCTGTTACAAATTAGAGGGGGAGATCCTCAAAAGAGAAGTGTTAGAAGATACGATAAATTGACAGCCACCAGCAGGCAGAAATTCAAATGTAAACCACTTCGGTAAAAGAAAAGGTCATTTTGCATTCAATTCTGTGCATTGCTGTTGCTAATAACTGAGGGTACAGATTATGGGATCATAGAAGGGTTTGTTTGATTTAAGATCCAGGGAAAATGAGTAGGAATATGGAGGGAACTGACTCACCCAGTGAGGACACCCACTGTCTTTTACCACCTCTAGTATAAGATTTTAATTAGTATAGAAATGCATTAGATTTAACCCTATGTTTCATTTAGAGCATCCATAGCACAAATCATGTCACATTATCATAGCAATTGCTTAAAAAAATAGTCTGGGCATGAAATCATGACTTGCGCATTCACATCCCTAAAGCAACATAGTCCTACCCTTCTTAAAACGGCCAAAATCTTAGGAGAAACAGGATCCTTAGCTACAGACATACTTCAAGCTGGAAACATTGCTTTAGGTCAAAAGATGAAGTCTACCAGTAAAGCTGCTCAAATCTTTCCATTCTAATAACGTTTTTATTTGCCTGACCATCTTAAGCATCCAAAATTTTGAATGCAGTTGCCCATACTGCCGTCTGCTGAGCCCAGTTATTTTTTCTTCTGAAGTTTCTGCCATAACAACTCCACTGCTTCAAGAGTAAGAAGTAGAAGAGAGAAAAGCCAGTGTACTTCACCTCCTTTCTTGACACCAGAGCCATGCAGAGAAGGAAAAGGAAGGACAAAGAAGTACATTATTCGAGCAGAGAAAAACAAGAAATAGCGAGTGAGGAAAGATGTCCAGGACAGCTTGGCAGAGAAACAGGTCTGGAGAGAATGACAGGCACCATGGGAAAATAGAGATGCTTCGGCAAAGGACATGGGAGAAAGCCATAGATAAAGGGCACAGGTACGTGCTGGGAGCTGTAGGAACAGGAGCAGATGTAAGCAATGAGGAAGTTATGGTGGCAGAAGCAGAAATCTTATGGAAGACCACACTGCCACAGAACTGTAGATTAAACCAGAAGCCCCAACTTCCATTACTCTTTTCTTACAAAACCAAAAGCGCATTTGATGTTTTGTTAGTACTTGATTCTTATGATCTGGTTTTTTTCTCCATTATCTCAAATTGTACAGGTCTGGACTGCAAATATCGATACTAACTTCTTCCTAAAAGTTATTCCTTCACATATAGAATTTCTTAGAAGTTTATAATTTCAGAAGCTCTATGTAAGAGCATACAAGTCTAGCACAATTTTAAAAAGTCAACAGCAGGCAGGATAACAATGCTTGGGCAATTGTTACCATGTTCTTATTACACGAATGTCTCTGCCCACACTCCGTGCCAGGCAGAGGCAAGCTATAGCTCCAAAGCTGGGCTGGTGCATGTGCCCAAGCACAGCACCATACCTACAGCGCTGCCTCTGTAACAGGGTTTATCAGGTCCCAGCTTGTTATCCAGGCACTGCCTTAACCCACCAGGAGCAGATCTCTGAGCACCTAACCACTTCTAACTTCCTTTGACAGTCCTTTAATCTGTAACAGCCCTTCATGGTTTTTTGAGCACCAACTACACCTACAGACACTGAATAACACCAATACCTACAGAGCAATTTGCAGAAGTGACAAGTACTCGTGTCCTTATGATTAACTTTCCTAACATATGAAGCACTTTAAGATCTTTTCCAAACTGAGCTCTCAATGTCAGCTAAGTTTATAGTATTAACGTTGCACCTTATAGCCTCGTGTATGAAACATGGATAGTATCTATATCTAATCACACACATTTTTCTCTCATACACACACTGTATGCCATAATGAATTAATCCTTAAATCAGATCTATTAATACTTGTCACAATATCACAATTGATGACAGTGCCATACAAAAGTCTAGGCATACATTAACCTTTCTTTTTGTTTTATTGTAGGGTTGGAATATCAAGTAGTTAATAATGCATATGACCACACACTGAAAGATTAAGAGAAAAAGTACCTGTCACAGAAAGAATTGGGGAAGGTGGTGGGGAAGCAGGGTGGGAAATAAACAGAAAGAAATAAATGATCACACCATATACTAGAATACCAAGTCAGGGTTCCATAACCCTCTTGAACTCTGAAATTTGTTAGGTTTTGTGTATTTCACATTATACTCTTAATAGCTTTTTAAGAAGTGGGGTTAGTAACTCGTTTTTAAGATTTCATGCATCATTTAATAAATTCTGTAAAACTACTACATAGGAAATCTACTATTTAGAAAATTGAAAATCTTCTAGCACGAGTGTCATCTTGTATTTCACCTAAGAACTGGGAAAATACTCCCTGTGAGAACTGGCACAATTCCAATATTTTTCCTGAGGATCATTATACCAGAAATATTGTTTTCCTATTAAGTCTATTGCAGCATTTCATACTGATAAACTTTAAGATAAAGAAAAAAGTCTGCTTTAAAAGCACTGATAGCAATGAAATTACATTAGAACAAGGCTGTAAATGTAAAGTACACATTTGAAGGTATTTAGAGAAGTGTTATTAAATGTGTGTCACTAAAACTAAAATCTTCTGCAAAAATATCATGATATCTACCCTCAATATTGTTCTCGTTTCAACATGAGCTCCTCCACAATATTTAAATGCAAGATACTACTGTCCAGAGACTTATTCTGCAAGAAGAGAGGAAGCAATGAATACCCACACCGTAACAAGCTCATAAAATGGCTCTGTACTGACAGAAAACCCGTTTCCACTGTCCCACAAATAACTCAAATTATGAAATCATTTATTATTTCAGCTGCAAGAAGGGAGCATGCTAAAGTGCATTTATATTAGAATGGGAAAAGTCGTAGAGTGAGTACTATTTAAGTGCAATTAAATTTCATTTCAGTAATAAATTAGTTACCATTGTAAACCCAGTGCTTTATATAAATATCACTGATGACAGTAAGTTAGAATGCATTTGTGTTTCACGTATATCACAGCAAGGAAGATAACAGTTCTAGGACATCATCTCTATTGAAGTCAAGTGTAAAATCAAGCAACCCATGTGAACAGTGGCTCTTGATGTTTCACTTATTAATACTCAGGCTCTGCTATTTTTGGTTTGCAAGACGCTGCTTGAGACTAGAGCAGATGTTGCTTACCTTCTTCTAAGCTATAACATTTTAGCCCAGCTGTGTTTGAGTACACACATAGCAAAGATGATGAAAGGATTTGCTTCTATCATCTCTGGTTTCATATATGTATGGATAGCAGCGTTAAGTACCCAAAAAACTCAGAAAAGAAGTCAGTCAGGAGGATAAATCATTGACTGGGGGCCAGGGAGCAAGTGCCATTGAGGACCAGTGCCATTTTCATCTCATCAAAACTTCATCCCAGGAGAGAGCTTGAGTGAAGACATACAGCAGAGGCAAGTTGGAGAAAGCTCACATTAGCGGTGGAAGAAACTATGGCAGAGAAAAGGCAATTGCAAGGGCGGGCTCCTGAACTTACTTGTTGCTCAGCACAGTGATTTTGTGAACCATGAGGAAGCACTGGAAGAAGAAATTTGGCACTGAAGTTAGCCAGTTTAAGCAGTTGCTTTGTAACCTGGATTATGCAGATTTTGAAACAGAGATACTATTTTTGTTAATAAGCAACTGTCTGAAGAGCTAAAACTCTAAACAAGATTACCTGACGTGAGATACAGCTCTTGGGAAATCCAGCACTACTAGTAGCATTTACCAATTCACATTTGTAGAAGTTTGTAGTAGTTTGACTTTGGAAAAGACTTTTAAAGGAACCTTTGAGAGTGGACTAAATGCTAAGAAGAACGAATAGACTAAAAAGTTGATAAAAAAGCAGCATTAAATTATTCAACAGCTACATCCTACATATTTCCACAGCACAATATAATCCTGATTTAGCTATGCTCCCATGGGTTGCCTCTGAATATATATATTCTGGAGTTTATAAATATGCTATGAAATATATTATTTTCAAGAAGTTAAGAATTAGAAACTGCCAGTAATTGTGTGCCCCAGGTCTGACAGCCTCTTCAGAGGTCATTGAGATCCCATCTAGACTCTCATGCCTTCAGTCCTCCTGGCTCACAGTGTTAGTGCTGGACAAAAAGCCTGCAAAGTGGGTCTTTTTTTAAAATTAACCAGTCATACCATGTTTTAGCATAGGAAAACCTAGCAGTATTTGGTATGTCAGGCTTCATAGCCTGAAAGTTACCTCCAAAATGTAAGCTTTAGGTAACAGGACAGAAAGACCATTTGAGGCCAGAGATGCAGACATAGCTTTGACAGAAATTTATTTAATGCCCAGAGCAGTGAGATAGCTCGCCCATCAGCAGAGCTGAGAAGGTGTGGGCAAGAACATATGCTCCATCATCTCAAAGAGATGCTCAGCCTGCCTTTTGGTTTCCCACCACACTGCCAGCAGTCGTGTTTTCTCAGGCAGAGCATGGCTCAAAGCTCTCAAGGAAGCAATTTTATCCACTCTCTTCCCTGAAAGGGCCAGTGCCTTAAAGGCATAATTAAGTCCTAAGTACATAATATTTAGTGACATTTAGTGAAGCATGTCATCTCTGGCAAACTGCCATTGTAGAAGAAAAAGCAAACAGACAAGTGTAGTTGCATTGTTTTCAGTTGGTTTGTAATTTTTTGTAATTGTATTGCGAGCAAATGCAGAAGGAAATATTAGATGAAATACACTGGTGAACATACTAAATTATATTGATGCAGTGAAAAGAATTAATACATTTTTGTAGTAAGCAATATTTGATGACAAAAAATCTATTAAAAGCTACAGAAAATGCCTTATTTCTGCTACCAACACTTGTATAGTTTGCACTGCTCATGAGTACAGAGCTTGGCAAATAAAACAATTGTTACAAATTCAGAGCAACACCACAGTGTTGGTTCAAACAGCTCAGCTTTGGATAAAATGGACCTTTCCTCAGCCCTGCCTGGCCTCACACACGCTTCCCCTTCCACAGAAATTCACCATAAAGAATCAAATTTTCGCTTCCTCTTAAAACAGCAGGAGACGGCATTACTGGGCAAGAATGGACAAAAGAAATGTGAACACCTTGCCTCGTGATCTCCTTGCTCCCATGTTACACCGTAGCAGCTGACAGGAATACTTGGTCATAATGTCTAGGAAGGGGCAAAAAAGAAAACTCAGAAAATAGAAAAATAATGAGAGAAGAATGTGGCAGTATTTAACATTTAAAATGTTCTCCAATTCAAAGCCAGTAAAGGAGACCATGGAAATGGTCAAAAGGACATCATATTTAACCAGGAAATTCTGTTCAGGAAACAGGTATTCCCCATTAGAGATTACATGAATAAGCAGGTCTCCTTTTTTGCCCCCTCATTTTCAAATGAAACCTAACAGGCTTTAATGAAATAATTTCCAGCTGAACACCCTAGGCTGCCCCTAGCCCTTTAAGTCAGCCCTCCTATACCCAAGAGCCTGCCTGGTGAACAGGAGTTAGCTGCTTTGCCTGGACATGCAACTAAATCCCTGCAACTACCCACAGGGGTTTCAGAATTGCTGCCTGAGCCACTGGTCCTGTCCCTCTGCTCTAACTCCTGGAGAACATCGTTTTCAATGAAGGTGCTGGACTTTGTAATGCATACACTACAGCATAGGCTATATTGCTGTCTGCTAACTCTAATAAGACAACAATAACCTTCAGTAAGGTGGAGAGCAACACCATAAATTGGCAAAACAAGATTCATCAGAGCTCATCTGTTAAAGCAAGGCTTCTGCATTTGGTAACAAGAACATCACATTACTAAATGCAAGTGTTTTCCAAGCTTTTTAAGTAATACATGTCTTTGAAAGAACAGAAAACAGTATTTCATCTCAATGACAGCAACCTCCAGCCTTACTGTGCCAGATATCCTCTGCAATATCAAGTTTATCTAAGCTGAGCTAACATGGATGTAAAGTTGTGCTTAATTTTACATTCCAAGGAATTTCACCATCAAGCTATAGTCATAGCTCTGCCAGAAACTCTGCTTGCCATGTAATGCAGGATGAGGGCAATCTCTTATCTCCAGAGGCCAGGCTGGAGAGGCCAAACATATGAACCCTGCAATTTTGCATTGTGTTTGTTGTGCAGTTAGTAGATTTTACACTTACATTCTTCCCCCTGTGGCATGTAATTATTTAGAGTCTTTAAGATTGCACAAAAGGTTTCATCCACAAGAATTAGTACATTCTCTTTAGCTAGTTTTTAAACATTGAATTTTACTTTTATTTATTAAAAAAAGAGAGTGGTAACTTACACTGATGAACTAAATTCAACTATCCTAGTCCAGCTAGGTGTACTGGCTGTTAAGACACTGTCTTTCAGGCTTCTGGTTCACCTGTCATGGTCAAACACCGATAGTAGTATGAGGTCCAATGCTAGTCTGACTTCTCTGCATTTTTTAAAAAATCCTAAGCATAAAATCAGAGTAATGGGAAAAAGATTGAACTAATTTTTCAAGAGTATGCTTGCTGGCTTAATCATTGAGGTACCATTTTCACCTCAGAATTGAGCTGGCAGACATCCCCAGTGTGGAAAATAACAAGCGAAGAGGATCCTATAGCACAAGAAGTAGATAAAATTCTTCCACCTGTGCCAAAGCAAAGATGATAAATATTTTTCACTGAAGGATTTTTGTGGGTTTTTAGAATTTTTAAAAAGCTGTTTTAAGTGAATTTTACCTTTGAGATCTGGTCTGAGCATGCTTAATTTACTCTACCAAAGTCACCACATTTTTATTATAACATCTGTCATTGTTGCCCTCCGCCCCCTAGAAAAGTAATTTTAAGAGTGTTTGACACTTTGAGCCACACTTTCAATTTTGCCTGAAAATGACCAAAACCCAGAAGAAATTGACAGAAATGTTTCAGCTGTTAAAAATGCTTTCCATTCTTCAACATAGCTTCAACAGGGCTCAGAAAAAGATATATTTAACATTGCATTACATGCTGCAGTCAGCTGCTAATTTGCAGTAAGAAGAGATTTCAGCACAAACTATGCAGTTATTGACATTCATTCCATCAGAGAAGCAAAAAGACTTCTTTTAAGCGGTTTAATACCTGCCACAGCTCTCACTTTGAATACAGGATATATGCAGGTAACTGCTGCCCATCCATCTGGAGGTAGAAATCAATGAGGAACCATTAAGATAAACTTAAAGATATATATGTGGCCATATCAAAAAAGGATACAGGAGCTGAAGCTCTGGGCTGAGTATTTAGAGCAAGGGTTTTTCTGGGGAGTTTTGTTTGTTTGTTTGGGGGTTTTGTGGTTTTGTTGGGTTGGTTGGGTTTTTTGGGGGAGTGCTGTGGGTTTTTTTTGTTTGGGATTTGGTTTTTTTTCTCTCTACATGTACTTATACAGCATCCTTGCAGGTGCAGGTGGGGGCTTCCTGTCACCCTGCTATGGCACAGCGCCCAACACTTCCACTTCTGCCAGTGAAAGGGTGGCTGACACCATCCAAGGTCTACATCTAATGGCTGCAGCCAACCTCACAAAGTGCCTTCAAATCCCAAGAATCGGCACCTTCACTGTGGAAAAGGCACTCAAGATGCTATCTCAGCTGCAGGAAAGTGTGGAAAGGGAGCCACATGTGAAAGATCACCCGAGTGATGATAAGGAGGTTTGATTATGCAGCTTAGCACTCAAACCATCTGCATAAGGCTGCTGTAAAGAGAAAGCAGCCCAAATGCTGAAATTTTAGTTTTCTTTACCAAA
The DNA here is from genome assembly GCF_949628215.1 of Phalacrocorax aristotelis. Classification (NCBI taxonomy): domain Eukaryota; kingdom Metazoa; phylum Chordata; class Aves; order Suliformes; family Phalacrocoracidae; genus Phalacrocorax; species Phalacrocorax aristotelis. The sequence goes on from NC_134280.1 coordinate 27,451,607, forward strand.
GCACGCCCCTAGCACTACAGAATCTTACTGGGATACACAGGGACAGTTCTGTGGCTTGCTAGCCTGCATGTTACCAACATGCCACAAGCCCGCATTTCAGTGTGGTATTAATGCGCCTGTGAGCATCATGAAATATGGAAATTGTTATTTCATTATTGAGTGCTGGTGACACCACCATCTGGAAGTACCTGAAAAACCTCAAGGGCTGTAGACTAGAAACAAAATGCACAAACCCACCCCCCAAGTTTTACAAGTAGGACAAAATGCTATTAAAAGATACCAGCTTAGCAGTGACTGACATCTTAATACTGTGTAACAGCTTTTTGTAACTAGTAATTATATATTTTCAACCTAAGCAAGTTTGCTTTTAGATGAGTGAAACTATATAGCACAAGTACAAACAGTAAAGACATACTTAGAGAAGATGGTTTGTCCTTTCTGCATAATGAGCAGTGTTTTTTGTTTCAGAAAGTGACAGTGCTTTGGGAACGACAGGGTACTGGAATTTAAAGCTATAAAATCACAGGAAAAAATTAGAACCACTTTGTGCCTAAAATAAATATCTAACTTGCTTCATTAAAGACAAACCCAAACCAGCAAACATAATTTTGAAATAAAGCACTTGCTTAGGGCACATAAATGAACGGAAAACAGATGGTGGACGAGGTTTTAGGCAGCAGGCTTGAACCTTATTATAAAAAAGTATTGGATAAAAGTATGGGGTTTTTTGCAATTTCAGTGATCAGGCATCTAACCTGGTTCAGGTATGGGGTACAAAGCTCCTGTTGGGTGGCCTTGCAGTCTGTTTTCAAGCACAGTCCGCAAAAGTGGGGGGGAACTGAACAGAACACCTTGGTTTGACTTTCTGTTAGACAGACACCTGTCCCCTTCTGGCAAAAGATCAAACAAAGTCTCAGTGTGAAACAGCACGTTTATCGCTTCTCTGCATTTAGCAATTGCAAGTCACAAAAAAGCACTGTTTTATTATAGTCTAAGGGAGCGCCTGAGTCTTTATTCTCTGCACTCCAGCTGCAAGGCAGGCAGAAAACCCACTGAACCCCAGTCAGTTCCATCCAACAGTGAAAGGTCTTTTCTGCTCCTTCAATGCAGCATGCAGCACTCCAAGGCATTGCAGGCGTGCTTCTGACTGTCAACAACTACTGAAAAGGAAGGAACAACGCCAAAGGAAGAGCTGGGGAAAACTGGGGCATGAAAGACAGTCCTCCTTCAGCTAAGGGGCCAAAGTCCACCTAACAGGTAACCCCAGTAATGCTCCTCCACAGCCCTGCCGCTGGGAGCACAGCGCTCCCCTTCCTGCCCCAGGCGGCTGTCATCACAGTTCCTGTGGCACAATGAGGCTGCACAGCAAGTGTTTCTTCTCTGAGAGAAGCAGCTCCCACACCCATCTCAGGAAGTGGTACATACACAATTAAAATGAAAATGTACATCTGACTCACTGAGTGTGCCCCGCAAAACTTGGTGCTTGGCCAAACAAGCCTCTGGAACCCACCACCAGCATTCCCATTCGGTTTGCCATGTGGCTGTGTGAGGGAGGGATGCAGCTGCCTCTCAGAACTGACCCAACCAGATGATGTCAACTCCCAGCCCACCACTAATGCCTTCACTCCAGTGTTTTGCAGTGAAGGTTTGGAGTCTCTTGCTATTGCTCTCCCTCTGCTTTCTGGGGTTCTGGAGCCCCCAACAATTCCTCAATATAAAGAAATCTCTTTAGTGCACCATCTATTTCATACTCTAGATGGCAAGTTCTCTGGGAGCAGCAACTGTTTTTTATTCCACATTTCTGTGTTAGCAGCACAACAGGCCTCACTCTTGCTGGATCATACGGCATTACTATTTTAACATAGTAGTGAAACTAATATCAACAGGAGTTTTGCTACAAACCTCATTTAAAAAAAAAAAAAATCAGGATTTTATTCCTACTGTTCAAAAGAAAACAGACAGCAATTCCTGCTTTTCACATACAACTTCCAAACCCAGAGGGCAATTATTTCATTTATTACCCTTTGTCCTATCCAGGATAGAGGAGATGCTGCTGAATTGCTTATCAGAATTAGTGCATTCCAGTGAATTAGACATAGTGAATGCTGTAGCTGCATTTGATTTCCGTTTAATAGCTTTGGATGTTACCATTTGGTATTCATTTCCTTCTTTTGTTGTTTTATGTATTTTGTCACAGTTGGCATTTACTTCTGTGGTACTCGACTTCACAGTTCAATACAAACAAAAAAAAATACAGTGTGACAAAACCAGTGCTCTAATATTTTAATGGTTCAGGATATATTTGCACTTTTCTTCCGTCTTTACACTGCACAAGTATCTCTGCAGTATTTATTATTTCCAGTGACTCCAAGTGCTGGAATTGCTAAACCTTGTTCTAACCTTCCGCTTTCGTACCTTGAATTACTTTCCTCCTTCCTGAAGTAATCCGGAACTCAGAAGGTCAGCCATGCATATTATATTGCAAGGCTTCTGGTATTTCCTTCCTTTGAAGGTGTAGGTTAAAAGAAAACAAAACCTAAGCCACAATGACAGTTCAAATACAGAACTTTTCATTTACTTTCCCCTTAGCTCACATGGCTTGCAAGACTGAAACAAGCAGAACCAACACCAGTAAAATAAACAGTTCAAAATCTTTAAAAGCAAGAGATAGGCAGGCCAGTTTGCAGGTGCCACAAACAAACTAAAGCCATCCATTACTATTTTGCTAAAAGAATTCTTCCTTTGCCACACAAAAATCCTTAATCTTCACCTAACATCCAGCCACAGTGCAAGCAATAATACAATTTCTCCACTATTCATTCAAGCCTGAACAGCATTATATACTTGCATTTCAATATACTTATATTAGTCCTTTGTATTTTACTTATAATAGGGCAACAAAACAGTAGGGAAGTGAATCTTCAGAAGAATAGTGAGTGCATATAAGCATTAAGACATGATTTTTTTTAAACTGTTTCCATCACCTTCCTCCCCACCGTAAATCAACAACTTGATTATGGAATAATCTCCAGTTTTCCAGGGCTCATGCTCCATCAGTAGTTAGAGCACTAATTAAAGACTTGCTCTAGTTTTAGCCAAGCTTCCAGGGAAAACCAGAATTCCAGTGTAAGTTATGCTCTGAGTTCAGTGACCATTCACCAGAAACCATCCTGTAAAAACGCTATATTAATTCAGCTTGTCATATTCTAAACTCTTTTCTCTCTTTCTCATGCCTAAACAGCCCCCTGGGCCTGGGCAGCTTTCTTCAGCACCACACACAACTGCAAATACTCCACACTAAGCCACCTTACGCCCGGGCCTGGTAGGACATCCATAGATAGGTCAGTTAAGACATGCACATAAGAAGGAAGTTTAAGACTGACTCCTTGAATAAATGCTTTGCAGGTTCACCCAAGCCTTCTGCCTCATTCTGTAAGACACAGGCGTGCCATCTACCTGTGGCCATTTGAAGCCAACAGACCTAAGTCAATGATACCCCAGAAGGGCACCACATCGTTACTGGATCAGAGGATCAGCAGCAGGGTAAACTTCTGAGAAGGAAGGTCAGCCTGCTTGCTGCTCAAAGTTAGTGAATTTTAGTGAAGGATGCATTTGGGCCCAGCACTGACTGACAGGAAGGCAATCCTGTGAGTGCCAGTAGATTCATCCTATTGTTTTTTAAATCAAGTATATTGTCCAAACCCTTTGCTCATATCTGACCTACTAAAACCTGGCTCATTTAAAGATTTTAGAGTACATCTTCCTAATTTTCAGTACATCTTAAATACACATATTTATATCAAAGCTATGTTCTCACTCCCCCCCCAATTCAATGTCAAAACTGGTTAACATTCGTTGTCATCTAATCAGTTATATTTGTTTCCAGTTATTGCATTCCTAAATCAGCTGCTGTTGGCTTGTATATTCCCACTTTTGCATTTTTCTATATTGCATTGCACCTGCCACTTCAGAAGAATGATTACTTAATTGTGAAGTAAAAGATGATTATTTAATATTATAGCTAGGAGGAACAGAGTTACTTGGTCGCAGATTAATAAGTACCCTGACTTTTACAGTTAGCAATTCAATTCATGTTAAACATGCTTTGTCATCTTCTGTAGTAAGGTCCTGAACCATAGAAGGAAGATATATTACGCTGAGAATTTGTAAATGCCACTGGCATATTTTGATTCTCCCCTCACCTCCTTCAGTGGCCTACTTAACATTTCCATCTTCTGCAGTGTAGTAATTTGTTTTGTGTTTGTTGTGGAGTGGGTTTTCCTGTTTGGGTTTGGTTTGGGTTTTTTTCCTGAAATGCATTTTAGTGTCTCAATGTTACAATCCTCACATTTAAAAGATGCAGACACAAATACTTAAGGAAATTGGAAACATCTACAGCTCATTCAGAAACCTTTCATTGGCCACAAAACACCTGGTGCCATAGGCTGACCTAAGAGGGGCATTGCTTTTTTAAGCCTCCTTAAAACATGAAATTTGTCACTCAAAAAAGACAGAGGTAGACACTAAGATATATTGGGTCACTTCTACAAGCAGCCATCCATAGAGAAACACAGCTACCAGCAGCCTGGGGCACAGCTATTGCTTTCCTTGTACTTCTAGCCATTGCGCCCCAGCTGTGCTACACATCTAGAAGGAAACCAGAATTTTGCCACTTATATTTTCTTCTTTTTCCTTGTTTAAATACAGTGATGACCAATTCATCTTCTAATTCAATCATCCAGTGGTTAGCTTTTCATCATACATATTTGGAAGTTTCTGCAGATTGTTAGTCCATACCTCTAACATGTTCAGGTGTCCCTGATGGTTTGGTGTGTGGTGAAGTATTTCAGTGTTGCTGTTAAATGATATACTTTTCTTCAAAGCAAGCTAAAATTTTGGTACATAGGGTGAAGTCTTGGATGCAAGTGCTTTAGGTTAAGTATATGAGCTCGAACCTTGGAGAAAACAATACTACTAGACTGACCTGAGGTGAAATTTGTGCTTTGACTTACAGGCAGTGCATAAGATCTTTCACTGGCTCATGTAAATACCTACCTAAGGAATTGGCAAACTGTAAAATAACACCTTAGTTGACTTTGTTAGTTTTCAGAAGTAGACTCCTAATTTGACTTTTTCTGAGCAAATAGATTGTAGGCTGATGATTTAAAGCATCATTGTTAGGAGTTCGAGAGGAAATCTGTCTATGATGGAAAATTTTACACTCAAAACTTGTTTATCTCAAGTGCCTTTGCAAGCTAACCAGTTGACTGGGCTATTCATTCTTGTTGTTGTTCTTGTTGCTAAACATTCAGTTACATCAACACAACCACTCAAGTGCAGACAAGCAAGGATACACAAGACACACCATCAGGTTGTCATAGGCACACACATCTGGTTCACCTAACCTGTAATTGGCAACATATAGGAGATTCAGGTATTCAGTAAAAACACTACAGCTCTAAGCTTTCCAATGCTTGGAAGACTTACTCCTTAAATACTTAAACGCCAATGTAGTCTTTCACTCCTGTTCTTTCTTGAACACGCAACCTGCTATTCACTTCTCATCCTCCTCTCTCCACCCCCACTGGGTTTTGAGATCAGAGTCATGGTCCTCACACTTCTACTGGATGGCATTTCATACCCTGTTGTGAACAAAGCCTAGAGCTTAGCCAAACCTGAGAGATCCTTGTTCAAATAACCACTTAGTTTTCTAAACAATGACAATTGTCACGTGTGTCTTTCCCTCACACCTAGAAGTCAAATGGAGTAGATTCCAGTATTTTAAGTTTTACACCCATAGGAGTACTACAAGAAAAGCAAAATATTTCTTTAAAGTGGACTACGAGCACAGTAGTTTTCAGGCCAAAAGTCAGTTTTTGAAAGTGCTGAGAACAGTAGAGCGGAAAGAAATCATCTGGTGTAATGTTAGGTCAAATGACATCTACCAACACAATTACTGTTTCTTGAGGGGAAAAAAAAGGTTATGTACATTCATATTTTGTTCATCCAGGTGACAGGTCCTGTTTAGCTGTCAAGGTTCCATACAATGAATCTCTTCTTAAATAAGCCACTGATCATTACTTGATTACCCATTACCATGTAAGTGAATTAGGGAAACAACACTAAACATTTAATAAAACAAAATAGATTAACAATTAAATGCACCATTGTTCTATTGACTTGTTTTCAGCAAGCTTTCTCAAGACTTTTAAAAAATAACAGTATAACACTGCTGTTTATAGTATTCACTTTGCTTTTTAAAAACAGAATAATATTTCACTATTTAATTATATCGAAGGAACCTGAAATATGTGATTAACACTATTAAAAATAACAGCCAAATGGATCGAATGCACAACTTTGTTTATAGCTGAATATTCAAAACCTGGAAGAGTACTGCTCATTATGTTTACCAATAACTACAATATGTAGTTATGAGAGGAGCTAGTGCCATCAGTCCTCACAAGGATTGCACAAGTAGACTAAATCTGTAAAACATGCAACTCTTGTGCAATGCTTTCTTTTAACTTCCATCAAAAAGTATATGCAACATATGAAGTGATTCTGTAATATGCTCCTCATCTTTTATTATTAAAAACATTAAACCATTGAGGAAGTTCAAGGCTTATATTTTTACTGTGCAGAGTAAATGAGCCTACACATGCCTCTGGTATCCCATAAATTCACTGTATAAAACCTCTACAGGTTGAAACCAGGTGTTCAAGTCTGAAAGAATTATGCAGCAATATCAGTTAGATATATTCACTCTAATACATAAAGTGTCTTAAAAATAATATCTGCTAGTGTAACGCAGGGGTTATAAAATATTTTCCACGCTTCTCTGTCTGTTCAGTGCTTTTAAGTGCCATGTAACCATTTTTTGCTTAAAAAGAAGGAGGAATCCTTGTTTTATTAGCTGTGATTTTTTATGTATTCGTTCACTTAATTGCATAATTCTGTTTGTAAAACTATGGTTTAAACATAAGGGCACCAACTCACCAAAAAAGCATGCACTGAATAAACCACACAGTCACTGCTTAATTACTTGATCAAACTTGATAAATATTGGAGGGCAGATAGAAACCTGGACTCCCTCATGCACTATTCCTCTGTCAATTTTATTTTTTTTCTTATGCCACTGTCATAGACTCTAGTGGCAAGCCAACCCCATCACTAAACTTGCCAGCTCTTACAGGGGCCTTCCTACTTTTATTTTTTCAGCTGCCTTTACCCATTTATTATTTTTATGCAGGGAAGGAAAATATGGGTGTCTATCTTAACAACCATGCTAAATAAAATACACAGGGGCAGTAAAAAAATCTTGTCTTAAACCTTGGTCCCACTGCAGGCAGAAGTAAGACTTTCACTTACTGCAAGGTCACGTTCTTACCCCATTATCCTTGTTACCACTATACAAGAACAGATGCCAATAGCAGGTTTGGATGATTCACAGGACAAGCCACAGCAGGGACACGAGCAGAATGACAATGCCATGTCTGCCTCAAGTAAATACAAACAAGGGAAAGGGAAAACATCTGGGGAAGAAGCATTTGTTCTACATGAAAAACAGAAGGTCTCTGCAAGGAGCAGAAAGGGACAGTACATGCTTTATCATGGGGAAGCGAAGTCGCAAAGTACAGAGCAAGCTACACTGCTTACCATACTATCTGCCTACCAAACCATAGGAAGTGCTGAATAGGGCAGTTAATTAGCCATCCAGACAAAGCTCCCTCTTTCTCTTGTGCAGTCATAGGCAGTAGCTAGCACACACATTTAGCAGACCAGCCTGCTGAGGAGCTGCCAGCACCTTTTCCCATGCCCTGGCAGTGGATGCTGAGTGCAGCTCCTCACTGCCCACTCCTGCTGAGCAGTGGATAGAAAAATAAGAGCTGGTGCCCTTTTTCTAGAGGTTAGCCAACCTTGTATGCATACTCCCAAGCAAAGCTCCTCCTTCAAGTTTCTGCCTCACATATGTGGGTGAAAATGACTTAGCAGAGGGCATATTACACCATATTTAGGTGCTCTTGGCTCTGTTCAGCTGTTGATGTAAAGAACACATGAAACACCAGCTCACATGTCAGTCATTCCCATATGACCAGACCCCTCCTAACCTGCTAACACAAACTGCTTTTAGTATACTCGTCTCTACGACAGTTGAAGTATAAGAGAAATTTTTTTTCTAGACTTTTGTTGTTTGCTGCTTAAGTAACAGACACATACAGTGTTTCTTTGCCAAGTTGCACGCTACCATATTGGAGCAAGAGTGCTATTACTCACGTTTATGTCTGACATGACCCTTTTATTTCCACAAAAACATTTACATCTGTCATAGGAAAGTACCACATGCCACTGAAACCACCTCCACTACTTCTGGCTTTCACTTCAGCTTAGTAAGAAAGACGAAGTGAACACCAAAGCTTTGACACTAGTGACCAAGCTAAGTTCAGCCACGTACTCTTGCTCCCTTTTAATCTAGTAACCACATCTGCAATTTTACATCTTAGATCCATCTCCTCAGGACATTATAGCCACATGAAGTCCCTCCCAGCTTCCAGTCAACGCTGGGCAAACAAGAGCAACTTTCCAGATTCTCCAACATGGTGGGATCCTGCTTCCCATTGCAACAGTGGGACTCAGTTAAATGCATTTGCTGGGGATGGGAAATTATGTTCCAGGGTAGTGTAAAATATTTTTCTATGGTCATGTAATTTCACTTCAGCCTACATTTAGCATACAAGTGCAGGTCAATATTACTGACGAGCAAATAATAGAAAATATATGGTCCCTAGGCTAAGGGCATTCATGACCATCTTTTAGTAAAGCACCTTTTACTGGAACAAAACAGACAGTTGAGCAACTCCCACTTGTAAAGTGTGAGACAAAAAAAGAATGATGAAAAACAAGGTAAATAACTGGTCTTGTCATTATGCATTATAGTTTATCAAAGCAATTAGACAACATACACAGAAATGGAAATGTATAGATAATTTAGGGAGAGTAAAACATGAAAAGGTTCACAAATATAAGAAAAAAAATTTTTTAAAACCCACAAACCACTACAAAGTATGGTTAGTCTGACAATTATAACTCTTTTTTAACCAATTAGAAAAAATATGAAAATAAGTTTCAAAGAACATTAATTTGAAAGATATCAAAGAAAATAGAAGATACTTAAGAGGGGAGGAATATCTAAACAGGGATCCACACTATTATATATTACCATTGGACCATGGCTTAAACCTAATTTAGAGTCCTCCGTTGCTATAGGGCTCCTAGCATTATTAGAAAACCAAACTGGGAAGCCTATCTCCTTTACAAGTCCTTGGAATAAGATGTCCATAGTACCCAACAGTTTCAATATGTTTAAACTAAAGGGATTATTTATTTATCATTGATTTTGAATGAATAGCAATCAAGCAGGCTTTAAAAGTAAGCCTTGCTGGACAAACACAAATGACATTTCAGTAAACTTTTAAGGTATTTTACAATGCCTAACAGAAAAAAAATTAATTTCCTTTTAACCTTAAAACATCACGTTATGTTTTATAAACACTGAAGAGAGATGATTCCGTCAACAGTAAAAAAGTAATCTTCCTTTCCTCTATTCTAGTTTTTTGTTTTCTCCCATAGTAGATGAGAGAACAAATACATTGTAGAGAGTAGGTGTTTATGACTAATCTTACCTTTTCCCTCTGGTCACAGGACATGAGGATACATTGCCTTTTTCTTCTAGCTGCAAAGGATTTCTTCGTACAAGGACATGGTCACTACTGTTCATAGGAAGAATTATTATCAAACATAATGATTACACAGGGTGAACAGGCAGGCTGGGGCTATCAACGTTTTGTTCTTGCTCTTGAAATGGTCTTTGTTAATAATAAAATTAATTACCTAAATTGATTCATAATAAAGATAATCTTCCCATCAAGATGGTTGGTTTCCTTCCCTTTATTCTTTTAGTGCAAAAGAAACCTTTTTCCACTGGGCTATTTACTAATTATGAGCAATTAATCATTAGTCTGAGAGTTTGTAGTATGGGATTTTGAAATATTAAAATTAGGAAAAACTGAGCATAACATTTAATTGTTTGGATATATTTTTCTGCACTTATCAAAGTCCTCCATAGTTGCTTGGTTTTTAATCAGATGCAATTCAAAGAGGAGCCACAGCAACTAATGCCAGGCTCAGGTCAGGTCAGGTCCAATTTCTTTTTAAAGATACTGTATAATCATATTTATTCTAAATCAGAAATATGTTAAATCTGGAACAGAACTAGAATGACAGCCTGGGAGAGCTATTTCACAGTTTAAGAACCCCATTCATCAATAGCTGATGAAGAAACACTTAAAGGAGGGATTTTTGGCATCCCATTAAGTGATTAGAATGGAGCACAATGAACATTCATTGAATAAGTTTACATTATGATGACAGTAATCAACATGGGGTATCTAGCATACCCTTAAAAATACAGTACTCAAGAGGAACAGCACAGATTAGCGAGGTGAATCTCAGAAAATTTGGAGGTTCAGATTAGATAAGCATCCTGAGACTGACTGCTTAAGAGTAATCAGTCAGACCCAAAAAACCTACATGAGTGAAACCAGTTACAAGTCATTTAGCAATAGAGGTTTTTCAGAATGCAACTGGAGCTGCGATTTTTTCTTTCAGTGTATCAGCAGCGTGAAATAGGCTGAACAGGGCATGAAAATCCTACCTATGAGAAAAGCATTCCTGTTGCCCTTGTACTGCACCCACCTAGAACCAGGAAACAAAGCAAGATAATTGTACATCATTTTAGAAATTACCCCACAATCCTGTTTTAGGAGGTTCAGCTCCCTGGTCAAAGCATGGTGCCTTGTCAGACAAGCATATAAAAGAATATACCAATAAACTGTAACACGATTTCAGTTCACCAGATGGTGGTATTAAGGTACTGCAAAAAGCACTAAAACAGTGTTCAAGCAATGTTTACTGTTTGCCCTAATATGTTTCTTTAAAAGCACTAGTTGTATCAGGAACGCAAAGTGCTCCATCTCTTGCTCCCTTAGGGAAAATCATTTTCCAAAATCTGCTGCATATAGCAGGAATCATCAGATTTTAGGGCAGCATGCCATATGGCATTCCTAAATTAGTGGTTAACTGGAGCAAAATCTCATGGAGCCTAGAGGATACTTTCTCAGGGAGAGAAGATGCTTCCAGTCATATTTTCTGGGGGCATTTGTCTCTGACCAGATACTGTGGTTCCAGTTGAAACTCCTGTGCAGGCCTTTCCATCCTTCATTCAGTCTTCTCACAACCCACCCTTGGGAGACACGTGCTGGTGTGCACAACACCCCACAGACAGATACTCTTACACATTAACTGTGCATCTTGTCTTTTTTGTTATTGTTCTACCCAATGTACACATATATTCATATTTTACATTTTATGTAGTACACTACCTAGGTAGGAAATGAAGGGTTTGTTTAAAAGTTATATGACAGAAGCAGCTTCTTTACTACTCTGCAACAGTGTTTTACACCCATACAGGTTTATAACTTAAGTTACACAAGAGAGAATCAGACTCAGTTCTGTGAAAGAAAATGTTCCTGAGATTGAAGGACAAAAAAAGATATTTGAGAAGAATTGACTGAGACCTAGGAAGCCTCATCTACTTCCAAACTTCCTATATAACTTCTTACTAATCCTATAGGATTAACCTCTCTCCAGGCCCACTTATAATGCAAGAATAACCCCCTTGTTCCCCCCCAAAAAACCCAACAGAAAATGCATACACAACAATCAATGACTGCACTAGATGCTGAACAAGGAGAGACACCTAAAACCCAAATACAGCAATGAAGACTTCTTTAAAAGCAGCGGAAGTTTCAATTACTGTGAGCACAGCACAAAAAGAAGAGCACACATTCCATGGCGCAAGTCTTGGTGACATCTGAACCCAACACACTGCTAACTAGTAGTCACTGAATCCCAGGAGAAAGTACTTAATCCTTCAAGTCTATGAAGTCTAGGTCTTTATTGCTAAACCATGTGGGGCAGCAAACTCAGCAGCATCAGCAGTAAGAGGAGACTCATTTTATGTGAGCCAGGTTTAAAAAAAAAAAAAAACAAACACCAAACCAATGAAACACACCAGAAACTGATATCTGGGGAGGGCAGTCAGACAGAAAAAAAGAGAAAATGTTATGGTATCATTTCTATTTCATATCACATAAACGTGGAACTGTTCAGCAATTACTCAGCAATTGCCAGACAAAGGCAGGCTTTATGTTTTCTTGAAGAAAACACAGGGTAATTATGTCAAGTTGCCCGAGACACTACTGTAGCCTGTAACGATTGGGCTTTATAATAATGAATCATCACAGAGGATAGCACTAATCAGCCATAATACCAAACATAAAAGCTATTATTCATACAGTCCTTACACTTACTGCTGTATCAATAGATTGCCTACATAGTTTCCATAACATCATTAAAAAAACCTGCGTATATATACATATTTATGCACTCAGCCCACCAGGTCTTCTGGCTGGATCTGGTTCATGAATAACTTTTTTTTTTTAAGCTTACCAGATCTTCATCAGGGAAGAATACAGCCAAAGGCTATTAAAAATATAGGTCTTTACACTTTGAAAGCCCAAGATCTGAAAGAAGCAGGCAGACACAAAGGCATTTTTCAAAGGACTAAGAGCTGGATTGGGCTCTAGTCTAGAAAGCACAAAGGCTGCATATATTATATAAGATTGCTCTCATTACAGAAGGCACTATAAATCTTGAAGAAGTACAGATAACTACAGAGAATCAAAGGACTAAAGAGAAGGAATTCCTGCTAATGTACTTGTACTCTGAAGAGTGACTTTGTTTAAAGGGCAAAGCCACATTCCATCATCTCTGAATCTCAACAGCACAGTCAAAATTGCTCCCGGAGCAGGAAAGCAGTTCTATTTACTGGTCTTTCAAACTCCCCAAGAAACTTAAAATTCAAGCTGGTTGGTTCTGACTTGCAAAAATCTCTGTGTGGATAAAAAGCAGATGAAGTCCTACCACATTTATGCACCTTTTAATCCTGTGGTCTTGGGAACTACACAGAGCAAGGAACAGGCAAGGATTTGAAGAGGATACTAAGCACCTGGCCTTTGTTCAGATCAGGTCACCTCTTTCATCATTGACACCTGGGGCCACAGGACCCAGTATACACATTTTCGCACCTCAGTCAGATCTACAGGGCTGACAGGTGTATGCAACACCTTACTGTTTGAAATCATGTAAGACATTGCAAGCCTGTGAACATTCAGTGATCAGAAACGCTGAGTAACAACAATGCCACTTCTAGGTAGTCACTTTAAAATACAAAACCCACAATTTAAGGGTTCGTTTATACTTTTTTTATCTGAGCTTAATGAAGTTTGGCACGGCTGGCTGTAAACACTCACTAATGTTTCCACATAACAGTAAGATAGTAGATAAGACTAAGCATAAAGTGTCAGTGTTTGCAGTTTTATATTAACCTATTGAATGGCACTTTCTTGAACTGGGCATGCTGCATAATCCTCTACCTTTGATCTAGACTTAACTGCTCTAAAGAATGGATTCTGTTTTATGTTTTATGATGTGTGGGGCTGATTATAGTAGGCTATGAATTGTTAGGTGTCTGTCCTCAGGTATATGCTCAAGCGTTTAAACATCGAGACAGATTTTTGAACTCTTCCATAAGTGGTTCATGTTAATAAATCCAGATGAAAGCCCCAGCTTGCTCTATCACATAGGATGATTACACAGTGTCTGAGTTTGTATGAACTAATAAGACACACATTTCTGAAATATTAACCTTTATTCTACCATGTTCTGGGATTTTAAGGTAATTTCTGTCTCCCTGTTCAATTGCGTGAGGGCTGATAAAGTCCTCCTTTGCATACATTTATCTACTCACATGTCTTGCACTAACTGCAAAAGGAAACCTTCAGTTTCTAAGAAAGACTGCACAGATCTTTTTACACCATCCAGCTCTAGCTCGTTATCAGGGCTAACACAGCATGTCACAACCTGGATAAGCTGTGTGCTTGCATACAGTCTGAGCCAGCACTGCCTGCAGATGACAGCAGTGCCCAGCAAGTTACAGCACAGTATCCTGTGGGATCCTGTCACCTACAGCAAATTACAAGGGGGACACCAGGAGAGGTTGGCTTCAGAGAGTTATATATTTACTTTCTATAGGGAAGTAAAGCTGCCCAGAAGAGCTGAAAAGTTTTTCTCCTGATCTACTGTTACATGAAGCACCGTAGTGCCACTCCAATGTTACATTTACATGTTTAAATTCAATCCACCGTTCTGAACAGATAGTGTTTATAGGAGCAACACACTGTGGGATAAGGATCTAATTAATTCATGTGCACATACGCCCATAGCACAGCAACACTCCTGCACTGAATCATGTTATTTTAGGTCCATGAAGATGAATTGGTTACTGTTCTTATGCCATTTTGCATGCTCAATTTAACTCTGGGGTTTTTGCTTCATGTGAAGTAGAATCTACATTGTTCTGTTTCTAGCTTGAGGACTTTGATTATTTAGTTACTACTCTGTTTTTGATAAACTTTTCTTTTATATGTTAGGGGTTTTTTTTAATAGTTTATTGTAGTCAGTGTGACAGTACTAAACCTATCCAATAACAAAATTCAAAGATGGGTGGTGGCTTAACGTTCCATTGTCTGAGTCAGACTGTTTGATAGGCTTACTTTTTAAAGCAAGAAATAGTTTGGATTCAGCCCAAGGTAAGAAAGGACCAGTTTAGGAAATTGACAAATACTAGCTATTGGAAAACAGAAACAAAAATAAGAAGAACCCATAGTACTTCAGGCATCTCTTGGGTCTCCCCACTCTCGACTCCTTGCATTCAAAGGAACAAGGTAGTCTGAAAATTTGAGTCAATTAATTATGCACTAAGAGCCCTTTTCTCTCAAATTCTGTTTACTCAGATGTCCCTAACTGATGACTTTTTTACTAGTGAGCACGTGCTATCAAACTTGTATTTTGAGAAAACAAAGGAAAAAATATCATATCAAATATTATAAGGTAACAAGTGTGGGACAGAAAATATTTTCTGCTCCAGGAAGCATAACTAAGGACATATAAAGGAACAGGATACTCAAAAATAATCGTATCAATTTTTTTTAAAGAGACAACTAGACAGCTCCAAGTGAGTGCAGGAACAGGGGAATCCGCTATTTACACTTTTTATGACTGAATGTTTACAATAACTTTCTCCAAGAGGGCAATAAAGGTTAATCTCCCATTTTAAGTATCTTTTGCACAGCATCTATTTCTATTAGAAACACTGTGAAAGACTAGTGTGGTTTGTTATTTATAGTGCACATATATTTATTGACAAACATATTAATGGGTTAATGGACAGTAACGGAAAATTTCTCACAGTCAAGCCAGGTTCTTTTGCCTATATTCTTTCAGTAGGATTCTTGTCCCTCTCACTCCGCTTTGGAAAGGCTTTCCAACAGCACAGGTTACTGAGATTGCTATGGATTCATTATATCTGCAACACTATACCTTAGTCTTGCAGCTCATTAACCATATTCCAGGAGCTGCTATGCATAGCTGCCCGGTTGACTCTGCATCTTACCTTCATTGCAACATTCCAGCTTAGGCTAATTTCTCTAGCATATAGAGCCAAACTAGAAACTTCTAACATCTCTTACTGGTAAGGAATAACTCCCTCAGTAATCCCATTGAGCAAGAAGAGCTCTTGTAAGTCTCATTCATAAAATCTTCCTCCCCAATGGCTTGAAAGTATTATTTTTGTCTGCCACCCCATCCAATTAAGCTAATAAGGCAAAGAGTTAGGAATGATTTGCCAAACTGTATAAAACTGCTCTTTACTTAGTCAAGTTTTCCTACTGCCGAATGTTGTTGCTTCAAAAGAGGGAGAAAAATGACCACCTTTAGGAAATCATACTTTCTGCCTTGCAGAAGAGACACATGCAGAGGAACTCAGGCTGGGGCCAAGATACACGCAGCAGCCCAGTGCAGCCGTCTCACAGCCAACCCTGAAGCTGGCAATAACCAAAATAATTATCTGCAAACAGGTCTGCATTTATTGGCAGGGATGTAGGTATAGAGCAGCGGGGAGATTACATGAAGAACCTTTGCAGTGCTGTGAAGAAATAGAGGAATGGTGATCTCATGGGGTGGAGACGGGGAAGGAGTGACCCTTTATGTATGATTAAAAGCAACATTTTTTAAAAGTATTTTCAGAGGAACAGAAACAGCTTATTTCGGTACCATGTTACACAGACTACCTCTGTCACAACTGAGGAAGGTTTTTGTCAGAGGGACTGTCAGCAGTCAGGTGGCAGATGGACACGATGTCTAGGTTTAATGACAGGTAGCAAAGTAAGACATTTTGTGGCAGGGAACGTAGAGGGATGGAGACACAAAGGACAAGGATTGCAGAATGAAGCGGACATCGTGTTGCTTCTTGTGATGGGATAAAAGACTTGGCAAGAGGGAAGGTAAGTTCTGTACAGTAGAGTAAAAAATCAAGTAAGAAATCTGCATACTGCAGGTGTCCTGGGGCAGTGCCAGGACCCAGAGTTGAGACTATGTAGGCATGTGCTTTAACTCCCTTGTTCCTCCTTTTCATACCTATGCACCTGCAATTTGATCATACATCTTATCAAAAAGTGGGAAAGCCAGACTTACAAATCTCTTGGTTTTGACCTCTTAAATATTTGGCCAAATAGAGATGGAGGGAGCTTAGGGACTTTAATAACATAAGAAGGAAGAGCTTCTGTTTGCAGAACTCACTGGGTAGCAGATGAAAAAAAAGAAAATCTCTCTACTACCACTGAACAGGGTTTCACCAGTTATTTGTATTTATCACTTGGCAATATCTTCAAAATGCACCAGGTGGGATGAGCTAAGGGAAGCAGGCTTTCTTTGGTGAATTAATGCAAGGTCTCACAAACAACATATTATTGAAATGAGAACACCATTTTGTTTCTGTCCACATATCTGGAACAAGCCAGCAGAAGAACAACTGGAAAGAGGTGTGCAGATGAGACGTAGAGAAGACACATGTAGTGCCTCCTCATAGTGACATGGTGCTTGTGACTTACTGGAAGCAAGGACACATGGAAGCACAGGCACAAGGCCCTTCAGCATAGAGTAGCTTCAGTGAAATAGTAATTGTGGTAGGACAACCAAAGGCGGAGGGAGAAGTTTTCAAATTCAGATTGTGATATCAGTGAAAATTTAATGCCAACAGAAGATGGTTAATTGTTCACATCTACAGATACAAATGTCATTTCCCGCCCCCAAACAACAAAAAAGTGATCAAATGGAAATACGCTGTCAAAATTACACCCAAAAGGCAATTGCAAGGACAAGCTGCATCTAGAATACTTATTCATTGCATCACAGGGAAAAAAAAAATTTAAGCACACTTTAGACTACCTTTTTTATTTTTATATATACACATATATGCACACACACTAATTACAGCTAAACATAGGCTAAATTTCTCTTTGTCTGAAATGTGGAATTCAGCTGAGGTCCCCCTGCTCACAGCCAATTCACCAGCCCTTAACTACTGAGCCCCTACCCAGTATGAGCCTGATTGAGCTCTCAAATAAGGCATGGTGCAGCATTTTTCAGTGCCAGGATAAGGGGTGGGTTCAGAGAGGAGCATAGAAAGCTAGAAAGGGGCTTCTCTTTCTTGTAAAAGAGGAGCTAGAAGTTAAGAAAGAACAGAATAGGGACAGGGAACTTGCTGGAAAGAGAAACCCGCCAAGCAAATCCCGAGGGGTTACAGAAAACCAGTGACATTAATCTGGTTCATCTGTTCTTTCCCTACATGTCCAGCAATGGAGGTCTGGAAACGATGAGTTCACAGCAACCCTGGTATTTGAAGTATATAATTTTTCATTCAGCATTTTCAGACTAGAACAATCTGCCAGTATTTCCTTGGGACAGAGGCAAAAATATCCTAATACAAATTCTATTTCCTTATACAAAGCTATTTCAGTAAGAATTGTGCTGAAAGGGTTAGAAAAATAAGCAGTTTTACAAAAAAAATAGTCAAAGCCTTTATTTTTTAATTTATACCAACATTTGCATGACCCAGAGCAACACAAAAAAAGCTGACTGTCACATGCATGACACACCCGCTCTTTTATGGGCTTGGCATCAACTCCTGTTTTATTTCTCACCTCAGTCCCAGCTCAGAGAGCATAGGCACTAGCAAGAACCACCCTACCATGCTGATGGGCAGCCAGGACATCCCTGGGGTCACAAGGTGCCAGGGCAGGCTCAGAAGCAGGGAACCCTGCCTCAGGGACCCCTCCCTACCTCTTACTGTTTTATCAGGTCCTGCCCACCTGCAAGTGCTGGACTTCCCCTGCTGAGACACACAAACACACAGAGACACCATTGTGAATTAACTTTAAAAACCCAACAGAATGTAACATTGCTTGCAGTAAGTACTATAACCGCAGCAGGAGGGCTCTGTGAAACATACTGATATAACACCAGCTCCAGAGCAAAAAGCAGCAGCAAAACATATATGCTGCTCACCAAAACAATGCTACTTTGAGCTAGTGGGTTTTATTCCCCCCCCCCCCATAAGATATTTGTCCTGCATGTCAGGAAAATCAAAACGCCTTTTCTTATTGCATTTCTGCCTCAAATACAGGGTGTATATGAAGTTAGAAGACCTATGATATGTTAGTGATACAGAAATTGCCTCATGGACCACAGACTGTCTCACATACAGCTTTCAAGTGCCACTTATTTAAATAACATTACTCTCTAGAAAGAAAAAACAGTGATCAGGGAGCATAATATATCATTTCTGGCCTGAGGAGTGCACAACCTGATATACTGTATGTCAAAATTAGCAAAAATGTTTACCAGACCTCTATAACCTCATACATAAAAGTACAAAATGCAGTTCTGCTTGGAAAACCAGTCCCAGAGAAATGGTGTATCAAGTTGATTCTTTATTGTATCTCCATCTTTCTTTTTCTCAGTTTAGAAAAAAAATCATGGAACAAGTGATTGAGGTGTAGTTTCTCCAGCCTCTAGACTTGTAAAATTACACTAGGATCTTCCTTTCCCAGCCTTATAATATGATCAACACAGAAGGCAGTGTGCTAACACAGGTTGTTAAAATGAAAAGATTGTCCTTCTTAAACTCTACATACAGTGCTATGAAAAAAAAATCAGCAACAAATGCTTTTCAAAATAGGAGGGTTTTACTATCATATTTCAGCTATGAAAAATCCTATTAGAACTCCATTAAGACATAATCCACACAACTAAATTTGAAGCTTCCCCTATTTACCAGCCTATCGCCAAGACAGATGGAATTGCTACAGAAGAGGAGGAGCCCAGGGCAATAACACTGCTGCTCATGAGCTCTCATACATCTCATGAACTTCTTTCTAGGGGACAGGCATATTAGAGTAAAACAAGAAAACACACAGCATATATTGGGGAGGTCATTTAGGATCGGCAGAAGTAGCACAGTAAGTATCATCTTGTAGCCACTAAGCTACGAGTGCAGCCTGGGATCTTTAAGTACCATCGTCCTTGCTTAGAGGTGTTTAAGTAAACTGCATTTCTACTGCGCTAGCTCCAGTTTGAGCACAATTCAAGTACACCTGAATACAGAGCACCCTACAGTAGTCCACCCCTCAGATTAAAAAAAAAAAGTATTTAAATATCAAGGACCAAATCCATGAAGAATGAGCCTCTTTCTGATGATAGGACTTGGGCTTTTCATCAGTATGAGAGCTTTGGAGCTCCCAAGCTGAAATCTCTTTGGACTCTAGAAAACCCTACAGGCAGGAGATCAGAGCACCCCTGGATTTTCTCCAGCCTTCACCAGAACCAACCTTTTGCTTCTATAAAATATGGCAACAGTTTTTGTTTACCAGCAAATTCTTATTAAACAATCTCATAATTTGCCTATCCAGTTCTATTTGTGTAAAACAGACTATTATAGTTGTTCTATACAATTGACAAAAAATAAATACTTGTTTTATGCAAGGCTGTAAACCAGGGATCGAGGAGTATTCGGAGTGAGTAGACCAAGTAGACCAACACCAGTGGCACGTCAGCAACCAAAAACTGCCAAAATTTCTTTACAGCATCAGAATCACCCTAGTCTTTCTTCACCCAGCATTAGCTAGCTGCTTTTCACCTATTATTTCGCCTGATCCTTTCTAAAAATATATGCTCAAAAAAAATGCAAAGAGAGCTAACTGCCTTCTGCAAGTTGTGACCCAAACTGAAATCACCTCACCCTCACAAGGTATTGGAAGACTCATTAGAGCACATCTCCAGGAAGAAATGTCATGCTCTTCCTGCTGAAGAGGGCAGCTCGCAACAAAGTCTGTCTTCCACTTACAACAACACAAGATTATCCACTTTCATATCCCAAACCATTACAAATTACAAATGAGTCCCAGTGCACTTAACTTCACTGTCTGGAGACAGTGAGATGGTCACTATGCCTAAGGTTGAGACCTGAGAAAATTCCACTGATTCACAGAATTTAGATACATTAACTGGGTTGGAAAAGCATTAGACAAAGCTGGTGTTTTCTGTCACATTATTAACAAGAATTAGCTTAGAGCCTTTCAAGCCCAAATGAAGTTTAGAAAGTTTGGCTACTGAAGTCAGTAGACTAAGTAAAAATGGCTTGGTGTACCAGAGTCAAATCAGAACAGCTGCAATTTTGAGCTTCATCTTATATTATATTCAACATTGATCAAGTAGTATTGTTCAACCCACTTACTGAAATGTTGTCTGAGTTAGCTTGAAGCAGTAATGCACCCTAAATATATTCATAGTGAGAAAACACTGGATGATGCTGGACTGATTGTGAAGGTTTTAGCAGGTCAGCTA
The DNA here is from genome assembly GCF_949628215.1 of Phalacrocorax aristotelis. Lineage (NCBI taxonomy): Eukaryota > Metazoa > Chordata > Aves > Suliformes > Phalacrocoracidae > Phalacrocorax > Phalacrocorax aristotelis. The sequence goes on from NC_134280.1 coordinate 27,472,529, forward strand.
TAATGAAGCAGTTCAGCCATTGTATTCCCTATTTTTGACCTATACTCCCAGTATATTTAGAACATATTAAACTCTGGTGAGGCATTTTAATTGAGAAAATTAATCTGTTCTTACAGCATTAGAAAGGCTGAATGCTTCACAACAGTTCAGTTTGCCCTGCAATAATATTCTAATCAATTTTTTCTTATCTCGGCTCTGCATAAGGTTTGTACCCCTAATAGAATTCAGTTTACCAACATCAGTGGTACTTCCTTCTCTTTCCCCCACCAGCCAGGGAAACATCTTGATTTCTAAGATTATATTCCCCCCCCCCCCAACTGTTACGTATGTGGTTTCCCTTTGTTTCACTCTCCAAATACACCTCATTTGCACATATAAATATTTGAAGGACCTAAAATTTTATCTGGCAGATCCCAGGTGTTGATGTCCCTGTTGATGTTTAGTTTTTTTAAACTAAAGTATTTCTTTTATTATCAGTGCATTAAGACCTCTGCAAATAGGCTTCTTTAAGACCTAAAAAATATTGAGGGTTAGTGCCTCTGCAAGCGTAAATCAGCATATTGCCTTTGATAAAACTATGTTAGTTAACAACAGCCAGGATCTAGTCCAGACTGGATTGTCTTTAAAGTAGATAAAAGTAGTGCCAGACTCTGAGGCATGAGTCAGTCCCAAAGAGATTTAAAAGACTGACTGCTTATGTTTCCCCAAAGTTAAATTCACATTGAAGCTATCTACTACGCTTAAAGAGCTTACTTTTTTCATACATAGTAAGCAAGTCACCAGCTTTCTTAAAAAAAATTGCACATGGAATAGTCCAACAAATACAGTTCTGTTCTGCAAAGGTATCAAGGATCAGCAATTATATACTTTTACTCTGAAGCATACAGGAAGCAAAAGTGAAGATGTCTCTGAGCAGTCATTTAAGAAAAAAAAGAACCTGTCACACTAAACATCATAATCCTGTGGCATCTGTTCATAAAGTTGAATGCTCATGAAAACTGACTGAAGCATTTGTTATACTACAAGGTAAGATCTTGGCAGATAAAGCTGCTGCAAATACTCAAGATGATCTTAGGCATGTGCTGGACCACATAACAGGTTAAGGCACTTCCTTCCATTAATGAGTTGGTGCCTATTTCTATAGCTAAACACACTTGATTTTTATTTTAGGATGTGTGGGAAACAATCTTTTGCATCGCAGAGTCTTTCAATACCATCCTTCACCAAAGGTTAGGATAACATTTAGTTACTTGCTCAGTAAATAATGACTGAGAACACACGTTTTTGCTTGTGGTGGGGAAAGGCACAGTATTACTGAGTATTTTCTCTGCTAGCTGTATTCCAGCTGCCACATAACTTAAGAAACAGAACAAATTAGAAGGCATGTCCTACTCATAGAAAGCCTGTCACATGCAGTCAGTGCACACAGTCCCATGGATGAAGTGACAGCGTGAGCTAAGCTCCCAACCCTCCGACTCAGGACAGAGGCCAGGCATAGCACTGTGCCCAGGCAGCGCCTCTGCTGCTGCTCCCATTGCAATCATAACTGTAGCTTCAACACAAACTCAAATTGCTTTTGGCTCAGATGTAACAAACACCAAATCTTTGCAAGGCAATGTATACACAAGCACAATACAAGACTACAGGAAAGTAATTTTTATTTCTTGTAGACAACTGAAATGGGATTCAAGACAATGGAAGATACAGTCTTTCATCTTTTCACTGTCTTCAGCTTTGTGAGCAACAGGCTAGCTCAATCATTTGCAGATGATATAGAGGTTGCTGCTGAAGGACTAAGGATCAGTTATTATCAAAAACATCACCTGAAGAGATACAATGCCTGTTGGGTTTGCCACAAGGCTAATTCTTATACCTTCTATTTGCCAGGGGAAATATTTCAAATAATTATACAATTACAGAAAGCTGCATGGAAAAGTTCACACTCTTCATTGCTTTCTAGAGTCTTAGATTGCCTAGTACAATTATACAGCTCAGAAGACAAGCAAACCCCCTTTTTATTAAACTTTATCTATATTAAAGTAGCAAATTTCACAGATGCAACATGATATTAGCCAGAATTCATAGAATCCTGATGACAATTTGGGGAATTTATTTTTCTTTTTGCCTTTTATTTCCTTGATAGTTTCATGCCTTCACAGATTTTGTTTTTCTCCTTTGGGGGTGCTGAAGAACACTATTTACATAATTTTGGCCATTGACTTCAATGAGAATAAGGCTAGAACCAATAACACACGTTATCATAAAAGCAGCTCGAACTGTAACCAGCCAATTCTTACCACACTGCTGTGAAGGTACGATTAGTAATGCTATTATCCTCACTTCACACTGCAGAAAGAATTGTAACACAGAGGCTGAGTGACTGCTGAGGGCCTCCGAGGGAAGCAATGTTTGTACAAGAAAATAGACTAAGAAAGAAGCTCTTGGCTCAAAGGGCAAAAAGCACTTTTCATTACTCTGAAAGGAAGAGAAAAGCAAGCTTTAGCCAAGAACACCCCGTCAGATGTTTAGGTGGAAAATTAAGATAGGACAAAAAAGCAATAATAAAGTAATCTCTTTAATAATCTTAGATGTATCTAACTTTTATCTACTTTTTTAGTATACCAAAAAGCATCTGTGCTTCTGTGGCTAAAAATTATAACATGCGAAACCAGCAACACACACTTCCTCTATACACATTCACATTTAAACTTCTGAGAACATGAAGGAGGTGGATCTATGCATAAAGTTTAGGCAAGTTTTGAACATTTTGGAAGCTTAAGTACCTGTACATGAGTTACGTTGCCTATTCATATTTAGATACATTCTTGGCTATGAGAGAGGATACGTACAGTAATGGGTATCAGTGCCACACAAATCTTAAGACGTTTGTACTGTGTAACCATGTATTCTCATTTGATATCATTGTTGAAAAATTTTATTGCCTTAACCAAGGTTAGTGTTTCTCTCCTCTTTGCTGTCTGTAAGTATCTGAACAAAACTTTCTTCCTGTGTGCATTCAGAGTTAAACATGAAATTAGTTATATTTAACCAAGGCTGCATAACTATTTACACCTGAAAAAGATGAGTTACAGCAGCATGGAGAGTTTATCCCAGAAATTCTGCTCCAGTAAATCAGTGTAGAATTAACAGAGTCCTAGTGCAGAAAGCAATAGAAATTAACACAAAAAGACACCTTTGATAGGCCTGATACCAAAGCAAGTAAAATCAAAGGCTGAAAGTTACATGTAGATGCCTCAGTGTGTAAAACCTGAGGAAAAATTTTGTCTAAATGTAAGAATATTGGGTTTCAGTGAGCTGCTAAGTTCTATGATCATTTCTAAGAACAACGCCATAGGTGAAGTCTAAAGGGTTCTGAAATAAAACTTTAAAAAAAATACTGAAAATTAGCATTTCTCTCTATTATCCACTTCTCTCTAAATAGGTTTCTTTTGCCCACTGATAAGTTAAATCATGTAACATACTCTTCCAGAGTACGGCCGTTGCATAGCTAATAGGAACTGCCCCACTAGCTTAAGTGAAAGCAGTAGGATTCAGAAGATGCCATCTGACCAATGAAAGATGAGTGCCAGGTGACAACTGATCAGAGCTACCTACTCCAAAGCAAATTAATATCCTCCCTGCAAAGGAACTAAACTACCATTACAGTGGACTCAGCTTAAGAATCTATAAAAAATACTAGGAGGGCAGTAAGGGGACAGACATTTAAATCTTCCGCAGGGCAGGAACAGATTTGCTCTAGCTGCATCACTGAGGGAAGAGCAGGTTCTGCAGTAAATTAACCATTCACATGCATATAAACTACACTGCTGCTGAGCTGTAGGATTTAGGGACGGGGGGGGGACGGGGACGAAAAAAAAAAAAAGGATTAACAGCAAGTTAGCCATACAACTAATTTGACCCAATACGGATCTGTGGTACAAGCCCTCCATATTTAGTGAGACAGAATAAGTATCTGAAACAAAGCTAACCAATGAAAAGTTGACAGTGTCTTTCATCATATGGATGTCACTATCCAAGTAATGTGTAAAAAAGTATATTCTTGGCATTGCGTACAGCATGGCCCTCCTCTTCCTCAGAAGGAAAGAAAGTATCTTGCCTTGGCCTGGGGGTCAACCCAGTAGAGACAGGTAAAGAAAACCCCAAAACACAGTATCAGTTTCAATGGCATGTCAATTAACAGGTAGCAAAGACAAGGGTGAAGGTACGTGCAAAACAGCCAGGAGAAGTATGAAGTGCCTGAAATTTTAAAAGGATTTTAAGAACAGAGTAAGCTACCTTTTTCCTTCGAGCAAGCTATAAATAAGCTCATGTTAGTGGCATCACTCTCCAATTGCATCGCTTAGAGAGCTCAGGATAGAAAACACTGTCAGACAAGTAGATTTTTTGCATGATGTAAACCTCTTGCTTATACTACAAATAAAGCTGAAACACCTGACCTAAAATGGGGAGCAAGAAGCAAAGACAGGGCCATAACTGTTGTGCTCAAATCAAGGGCAATACTACTGGAAATGATTCTTGCTTCTAGAAATATAAACCCAAATTAGCAAACAATTTATGTTTAAACAGGTTTGCTGATATCTAAGCCTATTGCCTGTCTATGCAGAGCTGGGGTGTATGCATCACAAAGACCAATCTGGTGTTTTATAGACAGGTTTATTTGCTCTTACAGCTTCAGCCACTGAGCTTGTTAAAATGGTAAAAATCAGATTATAATCAATATAAAAGTAAAAACCATAAGAAAAATGTCTATCCTGAATTATTATGGCATAAGATCTATAATGCAACATATAAAGTGATATTTTTTCCCTTTATTTTTATTGCTCAGGCATTAGTTTCCGTCTCAGGGACTGGACTATACAGAGGGTTGGTAATGAAATACAGATTGGCAATGGAAAAGCAGCTTTTCATCGGCAGGCTGCCAGCTAACTCTTGTCCCATCAGCAGAGATCCTCCTTGGCCTTCTGCAGCCAGTGGGCCAGCTGTCCTGCTCCGCTTCTTACCAGATGAATTTCCGTATCAGAAAAACTAAAACACTGCCCGGAATGGAAACTGCCCTGGGCCAGCATGCAAAACTGCCCTCTCACAGGCTGCTGGCAGGCCTGAAGACCCAGGCATAAACACAGGATGACTACAACAGTATTGTCACCTTGCTTGCTTATGAAAAACAGGCAGGGAGCTTCAGCTGCACTGCTGTGTATTGCAACACTCCATTCAGTTACAGAGCACTTCTGGGGAAGTTTTGAGAAACCACCACCTGTCTCTAAGCTAGAACACTTTGCTGCTGGGCACATTTCCTTGCTCTTTTTGATAATCGCACCAATACTGTTTGGCACTTGGATTGCTCTGCCTTGTGCAGACTCACGTTGATATTACACTCAGTGCTGTTTTCTGGGCAGCTGAAGGCTACAGCTCCAGAGCGGCTGCACAGACCAGCTCCTTGCCAGAAGCTGAAGCCTTGGAAAGCTAAGTAGAGAATGTAATTTAATACCAGTTCCTCTGACTAGGAGAACACTTTGACCCAAGATATGAAGCAGCAATTACTGAAGTGCACTTACAAAACTGTGGAAAGGAACTCTACTGTAATAAGCAGCAACAGTATTCTGCAAACTGGGTACGCACGATGCATCATTCAAATGAGCACTCACACTGAGCACAGGCAAACAGAGGTAGAGACATAATGCACTCAGGGAAACACTTAATGCCAGCCTTGCAGAAAAAGAGATTTCTAGTGAGAGAAAGGAGGCTTTTATGTCTGGAGATGACTGGGTTTCCCAGGAACACTCTACCTCCACAGAAATAATGGCTCTGTCTGCATTTTCATATCCTAGACATGCTAGAGCTAGGCAGGTCTTGCCAGGTGCTGCATCTTTTATACTTTTATGATGCTTTAAAGCTTATTGCTGTTATTATTGTATCAGCAAGTATTTCTTGGCACCATTGAGGTCATAAAATGCCAGGCAACAGAAGTCACACCTAATCTTCACTTTACAGTCACAGATTTGTTTTTAAGGCAGCAGTGCAGATATCAAGAAAGGGAAAATTCCCATTCCTCTCCAAGTCAATGGTAAAACTGTTGCGTATTTCAATTTCTGGAAGGTAGCCTGCAGCATGAGACATACATCAGCAACTTTGGAATTCAAGTGCTCCAGGCAAGATATATCACTTATCATTGAAGCCAGGATTGCCATGCTGGACTGAATTATAAAATGATGGGAAGAGAAAACACTTTGTGGAGGAGAAATCTCAAACTTGGAACAGCCAGAAGAGTGCTCATGGTGCTTGCCTCATGCACTTTTTGCTTCTCCACAGCACAAGCAGTCCCATTAGTGGTCCCCACCCCCTCTTTACTTGTGCTGCTTAGCAGTCAAGGAACAAGCTGGAAAGGGAAAAGCATGACTTCTTAGGAAGATACTTAGGTTTCTCCAACTTGCTCCTGCAGTTTTGGGCGTGGTGGCAGCTTCCAGATGCTGGAAAACAGCAGTAGTGGAAGCAATCAAACCTAACTGTTTCTTTACTCAGGACATCTACTGTTTGTGATGCTTTTCTTAACCTGAGCTACAGACTATACCAGTCTTGAGGTTTGGGGCATACAAAGCTTTGTTTTTGAAATAAAATAAAAAAACACCCAAACAAAAAAAAACCAACCACACTAAAATTACAAAACTGCCATGTGAAACCACCTTTCACCCAGCAGCTAGGAAACCTAGGTTTCCTAGGTGGGGCTATTTAAACCATGCCTGTCACAGCTTAGAAAGTTTCTGTGCAGTTGGTGGTTTGAGAAGGGTCCAGGAGAGGCTGCCTGATCACCAGTCCTGGCCACAGTCACACAGCAGGATGTCTCCACATCTGGCAGCATTTACTATTGCTCTCCTGCCTCTGGCAGGGAAAAGAGGAGGGAATGGGGACTGGCATGCCTCCAGCATTCTTTAGTTGGCCCAAGGCATGAAGGGGGCATGGCTTTCCATCTTCCTCACAGCCATCAGCTCCAGCTGAGAGCTGCACTGGAACAGCTTTACTTGCTGGCTTATCCCAGCTCTGTAATAGCTATAGTTGGCATCAGAGATTCATTTAGAGGCTTCATTTTGTTATCAGTGTTATATTGTTTCCACGAGCACGTCACCTAAACTAGCCAAAGCCAGCATGCCTTTAAAAACCAAAGTTACTAAGAACAGGAAAAACCTCAAACCAAAACATCTAAATCCAGAAGAATTATGGTTTGTTAAGAGCCTGATAAGCAAATCACAACAAAGTAGTGTAGAGCTCCATCACCTCAGAATTCAGCTTTTCTTGCTGTCCCAGGATACAAACAGCTTGACCTAGATAATCCTGTCAATTTTCCCATTTATCTATGTAGAAGAAAAGACTAATGCTCATCACAATAAGGCAGCTGAAGAACTTCTTGTTTCTTTAACACTTTCCCCAGTGGAAAACTTTCTGAAAAAAAAATTGATGTTTTGTGGGGAAAAATGACATTTGGGCAGGGGTATAAGGGTGAACGACTCCTAGCTTATTCAAGGTAAAAAGCTCTCACTCTAGAGAAATAGTTTTGAGTGACCCAATATCCTGGAATAGTGCAGTAGTAAAGTGATGATTTATAGTAGTGGAGAATGAGGACAAGAGGGTGGCAGCAAAAACTAGTTGGCACAGTTGGGATTTTACCACTCAGACTTTCCACTTTTCCCACACCTAAGCTAGTCTCTCTCCGGGAAGAGACCAAAATAAAATTATTTCTGATCTGCACTCTTACAGAGTTTTTTGGTCCAATGTACTAATCAATCATAACAGGCCTCAATGTCCACAAGTTCTTGCAAGGCACGTGTGAATATAAATATTAAGCAATGGTCCCTACAAAGGCCCATTAATTAATTTACTCTGACCCTGTCTATAAAGCCCTAAGGTTAACTTAAACACTTTTTTCAAAAGTAGCATTCATGAACTCCGAGTGTATTTTTCAGGTTTTATATCTGATGAGATCACTTCTTGGATTCCTCTGCTCCAAAGCACACGGAACTCAGGCCAGATTCTGTCCTCATTTAAGACCAAACTGTCCCACTGGTTTCAGATGGGGGTAGAGCCCAGGTCAGAACTGGCTTTACTCCTGTATTTCCTGAATGAGAAAGACATGATCTCATCAGGGTATTAAAGATCCTCTACAGATGACCAGTCACATATAGAACAGTCTTGTACCTGTCAAACACAAAGCAGCATGTACGAATTGAACTACACCCTACTTGAGTTCTTACAGAAAGAGCAACAACCCATTTCCAGTGAAAATGGAAGTAAGTGCAAAGGGTAGAAATAGCCTATTACATTTTTAAGACAAGTGTCATTTGGTAATTTGTTTTTATGTTGAGACAGGTATTTTTGTTCCCAAGAAGTACCGAGCAGACTCAGTCTGGCCAGAGAATATTGCCATAATGCCAACAAAGGAGATTTAGCACATACTGGATTTAACCTACATTATTCTCCATTCAGACTTCAATTCTTCAGTCTTGACAGGATTTCTAAGGACCTGTTTAGCATCAGCTTTAGTGCTTTTTAAAAGAGATGCTTTTGAACTGTAATGAAAACCCCTCGATCTGGGGTTGTGAAAAACATGTGTAGAAATACTTGGAAAGCAAAGCATAAATACTGTGCCCCATTTCATACTTCACACTTTAAGCTTCCAGTTAGTCACAATTCAAAATGGCTAAGTGCTTCTCCAAGGATCTTTGCAGATTACAAGGAAACAGTAGCCAATTTATCAAGATTGTATACTTAATAACTAACTTTACATGCTCTGCTACTTCCAATGGCTCTCTTGTCCATGCAAGCGTGTTGGGTTTTTTTTTTGCCTGGGAGATCCAAGTAACCTGTAACATTTAGCAAAAAAAGTGTAAAGCAGCCTAAGAGAGAGTTGGTCTCATAGCCACATCATCTGAAGCCATAAAACAGCTACTTGGTGAAGCTTGTGCAGAGCAATGATATGTACTATAGTGAATGAGCACAATTTGAAACCAATTAGCATTATGACAGTTTTGCTAAGTATACTGTCCAAACAGCTCTAATATCACAGAGTATTGCTTTAAACAAGGGAGAAAGAAAAATGTAAATAACGCTGTCATGTTTTGCACACATAGCCAGTGAGACATAACCACAGAAGCAGATAGTACAGCTTCCTTATTTTCAGGTGATTTCAGACTGAGCTTTGTGCTAAAGAGGTCCATCCCATGGTTTCCTTCTTGTCCCCAGAGCTCCTTAACAACTGCCAATCCTATTTGGAATTGGTCAGTCTTGCACTGAACAGAGTGATCAAAGAATGTTTTGGTCTCCAAAAAAAAAAATATCCACATTTCTAAATTGATTAATGCAGAAACAATACCTGTGTACTATCTTTTCAAGAGAAAGCTCTGACTTTCTATGTCAGTTGGTAAAAAAATAGTTTTAAGTTGAAAAGCCTTTTACAGTGCACAAACAGGGCACTAGTGACTAAAAAATCATCTGTAAAACTGACAAACAATGTATTGGAGAACTGAATTCAACCCACAGTGAAGAGTACTTAGATTTTATTTAAAATAGGTGGAGAATAATGCATTCTATGAATTATGTACAATTCAGTTCACACAGGTATTGCAGAATGCACTGAAAGCCCCTGCCAGCTGCTACAGGGACCCAGCATAAAGTCAGATTGAGGACCTGTGGCGCCTGCCTCAGAGCAAGAACTTTAATAGACCTCCACTCAAAGACATACAGACTGACAAGATAACGTTTCACATTGTAATTCAGAAGGTGGTGGCAATATCTTCGCAAAGCATATAGAAAGGAGAAATTCTTTGCATTGCTTCTGAATATTTTTTGAAGCTTTAAGACATTTGTGAAGATTTTCCATTTAATTTTATATAAAGGAAGCCCCCCAACTGCGAGTAAACAAATAGTGCCTTTATTTTCTGTTCTGGCAACTAACTGCTTTATCTAGTAACTTTTCAAAACACCCAGCTTCAGAACAAGGTAATGTTAGGTTTTCTGGAGTTTTTTTAGTTTTCCCTGAACATTTGAACTTGAAAGTTAATTTAACTACCAAAAATGGAATACGCTTAGCACATCCATTTCCAATACTGCAGTGTGTAGTGTTTGTAAGGTCTTATTTTGACATTTTGGCAAGTAAATTATTCTGTCAGAAAGAATCATATTTAATTCTACTATATATACAGAAAGTTAATATAATATTCAGAGGCAAACAAGTCAGTCATTGTAAAAGAAAAACAGTCAGAGAGCAATAACAAAATAACCCTTTCAATGGAGAGTTGCAATTTTTGCAACTGATTTCAAAAACAAAAACGAAATATTAAATCTTGTAACAACCAAATCAAAACCAGTATTTAAATGGGGAAAACCCTTCAGTTTCAGCTTAATTTAAGCCTGTCTTAATGAGATAAAACTCCTTAAATAAGTATGGCTAATTTTTGCTCAGCTAATGCTGAATCAAATTTGTTGTCAACTCTATTTCAGTCAGCCAAGAGCTAAATTGCATTTATTCCATCTAAATGGAACCTACATCTTGACTATATTCCTTTCTGCATATCATGTGTCATGCACTGTTAGTCTCATAGAACAGTTAGTCTCAGAACAACACTGATTGATTTTTTTCCCCAAAAAGAAAAAGCATGTACAAATGAGAAGCTGCAGAAAGGACAGCCTAGAGTCAGAGTCAGAGCACGTGTGTTTTCATGTGCATGTGGAGGATATGAAGGTCTCTCTGCACAGCTCTTGGCTCTGTGCAGCTTAATTCTCACTCTCAGCCAGACTACAGATGTACATTAATGCTTTCATTGCTGCACCCATAAGCATCAGTATGGAGGGCCATTATGCCTAATCCCATGTGCCAGCCAGACTTTAGCACTGTTATTTGTCAGATATTCTGTGTTAGCGCCGTTCTGTTTATTCAACCACACTATAATAAGTGGGATCTTCAATACAGTTGATTGGGCATTTATTTTGGACTTACCATATCTCATGTGTCTAAATGAATATGGACTAATTACTGAAACCATTAAAGCTACACAAATGCTTTGGAGTATTTGTATTGTCAGATGCAATTGCTTTTGACTGCATTTTTAAGAAGCAGGGTAGGCGATTTCCTGATATATCAGATTTTGGGATGAGAGCTCACCATGACCATCTTTTCAGATTCCAGCGGGAAGCTCTTATTTCTCCCCACAAGCAGAACTGCCAGCAAGACAAACAAGATGCCTGGGACCTTGCATGCAACCTTGGTGCTAAACCGGGGGGGGGGTTATTGCTATTGGTGCCATATTTGGTTAGCAAGAACTCATAATAATTTTACTCTGCTTCTTTAATGTGATATCCTACTCAGTGGCATGTAGTTAAACACTAGTAATAGTATTTCTGGACAGAGATAAGAAACACCCTTTCTATTGCAATTTTTTGTGGTTTCCTTTCTCAGCTTTCATCTTTCCACATCCCACTTTGTTTCCATGGCTTTTCCCCACTTCCATCAGTATGCAACCTTGTAAGTAACACAGATGCTCAAGTGACCCTCCTCCTTTTCTCTGCAGTGACCTTTCTGCAATATCACGCACAAGGCAGCCAGGCTACGGATTTGTCATTCTGCCACAACGCACCAGGAACCACTGTGGGGACTGAAACTGAAAATCCAATTCAGACTTAAAGGCATTTAAGATGTGGAAGAACTGTTACAGAGCTTTTGCTTTTTATTTGGCCTGACTTTTCCACCTGAGTCCTCATACAAATTCTGACGGCACTGACCTATTTCAACAGCTACTTTTACCTTGCACTTGACTGTGTCACTCTTCACCACAGGCTCACAAATTGATCTGCGATTCCCTTTTTCTCCTGATAGGCAGTAGCAGATTGTCCACACATCTCAAACTATAGAATTTCCTGCCTCGTTGAACATAAAGGCAGGGGTACCCACACTGAACACCTTCCCCTTTTAAGCTTTTTATCTCTATAGAGGGTCTGTGTTTTTAGTGGGTCCAACCCATCAAGTTTCTTAATGTGCTGCACTGCTATAACTTTGTCAGTTAAAAGTACAGATGCATTTTATGCACAATAATCCTCACAACTCCTCTGTAACATGGGAAAGTGTTATTTATACTCAAAAATAACTACTCTAACACAATGCTATGCAAACCTGATAAGAACAAAGCCCAATTACGATAACAGGACAGCATGTTCAGAACTTGAGAGCAAGGCTGATAAGCAGCCAGATAACAGACTAATGAGTAAAATGCCTGTAGTCTATTAAATGACCAGTGAAGGTATCCAAGACACCTGTAGCATTTTAGAGATGAAAATACAAAAAGGTCCAAATATGGCATTTAAATACGCCATAAACTCCCAATATTCTCATTTGTCCGCTTAGAGTGTGGATAAACAGATTAGCAGAAAAATAGTGCTTTTATCACACAATTCTTACCTGGTTACGGAGAACAACATATATAATGGAAATTAGTAAACATGTCCTGAATAAACAAGTAGACCTGCATAGTGGGACAAGGCTGAGCCTTGGGAAAGAAAGTGTGGAAAGACTCTGGAGCAGCAGCTGTGGCCATAGGCAAGTATCTCCTCCCAGAATTGTATTTGTAAGTGCCACTGGCCCTGAAAATACTTAATCCAGAGGGAGAGACACACATCCTGGAGAAAATAACCAATATTAGCACTACAGCTGTTTCGATTTCTCAGCAGGACTGATTTGGGCATGAGCAGAGTGGAGATACTAGCAAAGTAAATGCAGACCAGAGCTGAGATGTACAAATCACACAAAACTAGTGATCGTAAACAGCACCTGTAGCACCGCTTACTGACATTAGTAATATTATCCACCTTAAACAATAAATACCCTAAGGATTATAAAGTCTGCAACTATCATAACTTCTAGCCTGAAGCAGTGTTTCTCTGCTTAACAGTGATAATTGTGTTCATTTCTTCCTGCTTGTTAGGCAAACAATTTGCAGTGGGGGAGGAAAAGTCATCACGACAAACCTTACAAAAGGCCTTGTGATAAGTGGCAACAGTTTAGGTCACTAGCAAAATAACTCAGTGAAGTCATGTTCTCTGGCTCCCCATCCAGCTTGCTTCTATGAGATCTGTTGAAAAACATCGGTCTCCCAGCAATAGATATAAGAAAATATGGGCTGTGGATTTTCCCTAAAACAAGGCAGAGCGCACAGTAGGCAAAGACACTAGAAGAGGACACAGGTACGTTTGCTTTCTCCCTATTTTTCTTGTGCGACCTTGGGAACATGACTTAATTTGTCTGACTGTTTCTCCCCTGCAAAAATGGAGATAACTACACAGAAGCATCATAGAATCCACTAAGGCTGTCAAGTACTGAACTGAACCAGCAACAAGTACATAACACATAAAGGCTGTCATGCTAACATACATATAGCAGGGCCTGTTGAGATAGGACAGAGGGTAATGGTTTTAAACTAGAAGAGGGTAGATTCAGACTAGATACAAGGAAGAAGTTTTTTGAGGGTGGTGAAACCCTGGAACAGGTTGTCCAGAGCGGTGGTAGATACCCCATCCTTGGAAACAGTCAAGGTCAGGTTGGACAGGGCTCTGAGTAATCCGATATAGTTGATTGTCCCTGCTTATTGCAGGGGGATTGAACTAGAGGACCTTGAAGGGTCCCTTCCAACCCAAACTATTCTATGATTCTATGATAATTTAAGTTGCAATTTCACTACCCTTGGTGTTTTCCCTTCTTCCCACCCCACCCAAAACAAAGATAATCTGCTACTCTTACCGACAAGAAAATGAAAATCAGTTTAATGCAGTAATTCAAGACCTTGAAAGAGCTCAAATAAAGACTTCCCAATAATGAAGGCTCGATTAGGGTCTAGTAACCCAAAGCTTTGATCTGAATAGGGTAAATGGAAAATAAGGCTGCTACATGCTGGCCTTGCCATTAACTTGTTCTCCCTTTCAAAGGTCTGCATTTAGGCCTCAAATACCCAGAAAGATGACATATTTCTGTTATAAAATATAATAAAGTATTGCAATTTTATACACACCTCATTGAAGTTCCCATGGCTATCAATGTTACATATAACCATGAATGTTACATGAACAAACCAAAGATTGATTGATTGTTAAGACAACAGCTGCTGCAAGAAGAGAGAGAAATCACACCAGGGGTTGCTCACTCTGCAGCAAGTTCCTTTCCACACCCCAGCAGCCTCCAGGCTTTGCCCGTGACAGCCCACAGCACGTCACAACCCACGTTCCCTGCAGGAATGGGGACTCCTGTGTCCTCACTTCCACAAGAGTGATGGGAGCTGCTCATACAAAGCTGCTCTTGGAGCTACAGGCAAAATCCTGGCCCCACTGGAGTCAATGGGAAATGTACCATTGACCGCCACAAGGCTAAGTTTCACCCTTTGCTAGGCCTATGAAGTATAAACAGCCTTGACTTACCTCCAACACCACATTGGTAATTGTAGGCTGTAGGAGCCCGGACATGTCCGGCATCCTGTGTCACTCAAACTGCATGAATTTGCACTGTTCTTTCAGGACAATTTCCAGAAACAGGATGATATTTTTAAGTTCTATTTCACGATGAAAAACACCGTAAAATAAAATCTTATTTTACATTTATCATTCATATGCTATTTCATGACATAGGTCAGTGATAACATTTTATACAACACATCGTTGTACCAAGTCATGTCACAAGCTTTATAATCCTAATGACATGTTAGATTAAGGCACATCTGAAATACTCTATTTTTAAAAGCTTTAAGAATGGCTGCTGCTACTTAGTACTCCTTGAAGCTTCTTACCTTTTCTACATCAAAATATTTCCTTTCTCCCCTGTAATGAGACACATCGTTATTTTTCAGATCAAAGTATTAAACTCTATTTTCTAAACAGAAGAGCAGCTGCTTTCAATATCTTTCAGCTTCTAGTATTGAATTAAAACAGCCACTTTTGACTATGGGGCCTGTCACAATTACTCAGTACCTAACCAGAAATAATGCAAAAACTATATGTAATAGCTATATATAAGCACAGGACATTTTAAAATTACAGTGGTCTATTAGTCAACTTGACGTTTCAGATGCCTTCTAAAATACTTAATTTCAGGAAACATTCTAATATAATTTTTTGTTTGAATACAGAAAGAAAACATAACAAGATTTTGGAACTTCTTATA
This sequence comes from Phalacrocorax aristotelis, assembly GCF_949628215.1. Taxonomy (NCBI): domain Eukaryota; kingdom Metazoa; phylum Chordata; class Aves; order Suliformes; family Phalacrocoracidae; genus Phalacrocorax; species Phalacrocorax aristotelis. The sequence goes on from NC_134280.1 coordinate 27,487,734, forward strand.
TAACAAGTTATCCATGTTAACCAGCTTCAGGTCTGGGCTGAGATACTGAGAAGTGGAAGAAGTTGAAAGGATCCAGTTTATTAGAAAATGATACTTCACATTTATATTTAATAACCTGGATTTGGTCACAGTAGTTGTTCATCATTTTCCCTCTGCCGCAGAGAAGTTGCTACAAGTCTTGGGTTTCTATGTGACTCTACTCTTCCAACACTTTCAGGTTTTGATTTGTTTATTATTATCCAAGAGCAAATTTCTAATATATTTTTGCATAAAAACGCTGCAACATCTTACAGAAGAGAGTCAGAACAGTGCTGTGACAGGCAGAGACCAGGAGTCTCTGTCTCTGTGCACAGGCCACAGCCACGCTCTGGTCACTAAGGCATTTTCCCTGAGCAAAGGAGTTTCCAGATCACATAAGCTGCTTACTCTGCGTACATTTTCTGCCACTGCAGGCTACCATTTCTTTTTCATAAGGCAGCTCGTTCTCAAGACCATATGCCACTCTGTAACCACTCAGCTTACCGTCTAAGATATTGGTACAAGCTTTACTCATGCAGAGCTTCATTGTCATGCAACCTAAACATGTAGAGTTCCCAGCAAACCACCTCCCTTGGGAAGGTTGGCAAAATAAGGAAGTCATAGTTCCTTTAGCCACTGTGGGCTGCAGTTTCTCTTGGGTTTCTTTTGACTTGCTCCCACAGTACCAAGATGAGGATAAATAATTCCTAACTTGTAAACCTGGCTACTTGAAGCCCTGTACATCCATTTTGAATAGGTGGAGGAGCACAAGTCATCCCCTGCCCTCCAAAGAAGCAGAACACTTTGTACAGAGTGAAGAAATAATTTCATCTAAATGGTGAAAAATAACTTTATTTTGTGGGCAAGATGATCTATACAGAGGAAATGGCACTGAAGTTTAAGTATATGCAACAGGACATGGTTTCAGCTGGAGCTGAGGCTTCTTTTGTTGTACAGGAGGACCCAGAAAAAGGAAGATTCAAGGAAGATGAGAGAAGGTAGGGCAGCATGCACAAAAGAATGAAGCAGCAGAACATTTGCAGGAGGCGGTTCAGCCAAAGTTGAAGCAGAACCAGCCCCTTCTTCTGGAGTCAGAAACACAGGTATTGCCACACACGGCACCCACACGTAGGACAGCTGTGCCATGGGTCAGCCACAGGGACACCCTGCAGCTCCCACTGCCCAGCCCCAGGGGACAGCAGCCACACTGCTCCCAAATACACTGTAAGCACTCTCACAGCAACCTCCGCACCACCTAGCCCACAGTAAATCCTCATCAACACTTACCCTGAGGAATTAAGGGATTACTCCACTAGAATTGCCTGAAATAAATATCCAGGAGACAACTTTAATAGTTTACTAAATGAACAAGCCCAGTTTAGTTGCTGCATCCCTAAGACCTGCATGAGGTTTAGTGGCCTCCCATTGTCCTCTCCCCCCACCATCAGCCTCACACCCAGCACAGGCATCAGCCTCCTCCTGCACAAAATCTCAGGTCCTCAGCCAGACCCTTCACCTGCCTTCCCACTACAGGCAGTGCCCAGCCTGCCACCTCTGCTTTTCAGCACCAACAGTTTCCTTTTCCTTTAGCCAGCATCAGCCACAAGAGCCAAGTTACATGTCCCTTTGTGTTAGTGGACTAAGGGCTGAATCCACAACCATTTATTAGTGTGAGCAACCCTTCACAAGTGTTAATATATGGCAGGAGCCAGACAGCCCACAGGAGAGCAGAAAAGTATGTGAGCAGGCATGGGAAAAGTTGGGCTCTCACTATCCAACTACTTCTATGAAGAGGCAAAAAATGTACATGGTTGCTTTTCCGAAGATAACCATCCTCACTAAATGAATTCCTTGTTTCTCCATTCTGGAATAAATCTCAACACTGTCCCAACTTGCAAGACTGCAGCATAACTCCTACAGGATATAAACACATGTATAGAGAAAAAAGCTCAAGAAATAAGCTATAGCAGCTGCACGCAGCCAACCAGGCAGCACAGGTACAGCAGGAGGGAGGCAGGGCACATGAAAGCATTGGAAAGCATATGGAAATAGCACTGAGTTTGTCCAAACTGTCACCATAAACAGGGCTGCACAAGCTGCTCCGGGTTCTACAGCATGGGGTGGGGGTGGAATTTTAAGATGAGGTTAGCTCAGTGTCATGGAGTTAACTAGTTCTTCTAGCAGGACCGTGCATGTCTGTCGCTCCACATTCTGGAGGTACTAGCAACTTCAGTAATTATTATGTATGTTAATCTAAGCTTCAAGCTCATTTGGAATATTTTACATCCAAACCAACATCATATGAAGCCTGAAAGATTCGAGCATTAATTTTCCTTTAACTCAAGCACAGCTTACACCCAAGTGCTCCCAGAGTGTCAGCTGAAAGCTGCATCAAGCCAACATCTAGTCTGCAGAAATTCAGCACCAATGCATTATACAGATTCAGCACTTAATGAATTCCACGTTTCGGGTGACATTCAAACAACATGGAAAAGGAGCACAGTGGGGACATTTAACAAATTTTCTTTTTAAGGAAAAAAGAATCTAGCCACCCTCGTTAGCTTGTTTTCCACCCTGAAATGCACTTGTCCAGAAAGAGCAACTAATGCACCCAGTGAAGATACCTCACCTGGGAATTCAGAATTAAAATTCTGAGTAATTCCCTATCCTTTCAATCAATATTTGCTCCATTTAAAGACATAAGCTTCAGAGCAGAACAAGGTAACTCAAGCAACCACTCAGTACTAGTCAAATGCCTTAAGGCATTCCCAGATACTTACAGAATTTCCAAGAGCAGAGAAAGGAATGCTTTTCCCAAGGGGTTTTCTGCATTGTTAACTACAGAGATCCCTGCATCATTGACCTCATATCTCCCACCTACTGCCCTTGCCTTGGAGGACAACAGCACCATGCTCATGCTTATTCCAGGTCAGGTGCCACCTCAGGTGCACCTAAAGTTAGACCTCCAAGTTTAATTTAAAGCTACTTAATCTGTCATTAATAGAAACACACAATAGGCATGCAAACCTCCCAGATGATGTAGTTCAACATGGAAAGATTGAGACGTGTTACTTGAGCTTATGCTGGGAACCAAGGGATATCCAGGCTCTCTAGTGAGTCCATTTTAGCTCCTTCAGACAAGCGATCAAGCCCTTGCTAAGCCCCATGCCAGCTGTTACCAACTATAACCTTCAACAGAGGCACAGCCACGTGAACCATCAACCAAAGCCCAATGGTAACACAACCAGAAGCCCAAACACTCTCTGCCAGTATTAGTCAAAAAGAGTTGTAGAGCCTTAAAAAAAGCTAGAGGAACTCACTTGGACTTCATGATCCTCTCATATATGCACAGACACAAATATAAGAATTTTGGCTACTCCATTTCTTTCCACAATCACCAGGATCTGTGTTACAGTAAGGAACTTTTGGAATAGAGGGTAACAAAACCAAAAGTTTAACACCACAACTACAGACCTTTTTCTGCAGCTACAGTCTTTTTTGGGTATTTACTCTTGGGCTGTTCCTGTGATAGATTGCACTGGCTGGAAGCTACACCAGCCTGGTCTTCATATAAATTCAAGTAAAATGGAAAAAAAAAACCCAACTCTTTAGGGCAGGAGTCAAAAACATTGCCCCTCACTTCAGGGCTTCCACACAAAGCACTTGGAAGCAAAAGCTGTGAGGAGCCCATTTCATTTACTTTGTTGGCAATCTTGAAGTGAGAGGAGTTTAGGAATCTGCTGCTAACAGCCCAGTTCACAGCCATTTGCTCTCCCCCTTGTCAAAGTGGCAGGCAGTAGCAACAAACATCTTCTGTAGGATCTCAGAGAGTTCAGTAAGGGTTATGTATCTGTATTTTCATCACTTTTCATGAAGTGCTTTAAGTGTTAATAATGAAATTGGCCAGAGACTATTAAATACTGACTGAAGTGACAGCTCTGCTATATTATTACTATGTTTGCACAGCAATCATTCTGCAGGTTAAGTTATTTTAGGATGAGTGGTGTTTAAATTAAATATAGTCCCCTGTGTTCTCATTTCATTTAAAGTCAACCACTGACTGCATGCCTGAACATTGTGCTGAGTCAGTAAGCTTTGCTAGGTCTCATTTGTTTGTTTTTGTTTTACCCCTTATTATTCCTTTTGCCAGGCAAGATGAGGAGTTTGAAAAAAATCCTGCTGCAATACTTCAGACTTCCATATCACAAACCACCACCGAACACAGCGACACCAATGTGGTGAAAACTAGGCTGAAGTAATTTAACCCAAATAACACACAAACTCTACACACCATCTTAACTACTAGCACTAGGCTTTAACCAAAGAAAATCTGAATCCAAGTTTCCAACTTGTTCTCTACAAAAGTAGGTAGCACTTCAAGACAAAGTGAACAAATACAGAAAATCCCAGGTCTGTTCTACCCAGATCTTCCTCTACAAGCAGAGATAACAGAGCTATTTATTGCATTTAAGGTAAAAAGAACAGCTTCAGTCTTTGTTATGCTGTTAATATGGTTGGACACAATTGTTGACCTATCAAAAGCATTTTTCAGATATGTATTGTCTTCTTCAGACATTTTATGCTATTAATCAGAGTTAATGAATCCCTTTCCTGGAAAGCAAGCACACTGCAGTACTTGTAATCTAGCTACTTCTTACTAGGGAGCTATTTCAAGTTACAGTATTTTATATTCAGCTTTCCCCAGTGGCTTGAAAACCCATAGCAAACATTAGCATTGTATCCATTATTAATACTTATTCAAGTGTATTTTAATAAACGCTACATACATATGCATATAAGTACATGCTGTTGCTTTGGCCTTTGAACTGCTCATAGTAAGATGTTTCCCAGAGCATTTACTGTTCCTGCTATGCCACCAAGTGCACTTACTGTTAGCCAAGAGACAGACAGGTTTGTAGGACTATCAAGAGTAAAGAGAACAGCACTGGTGAGGCTTTAGGGAACCTGAGCTGGAAAATAAAAAAAGCAAATTAGATGGAGGTCTGCAGGATGGGTCCTTCCTAAGGGCACTGCCAAAGAATAAGACAGCCCACAGTGTGTGTAGGGGTCATGTTCAGTCACAGGGTTTATTTCAAATGTAACATGAAATAGCTGCACTCAGGATGGGGTGGATAAGATAGAGAAAAACAGCAGGATACTTAGCAATAATTTCTTTCACCATGAGAACTAGTAACAAGACTAGACCCCATACAAACAATAAAAAGGAAAAAAACCTCTCCCTGACATCTAAAGATATGCCAGCAGTGCACAGACCAGTGCATTCAACTCAGCAAACTTCAAATTAGATAATACCCAGTACCAGTAGTAGCCTTTCAGAGGTAAGACAGGCCACAACCAAAAAGCCTGACCCACACTCAGCTCAATGTTTCCACATTTATATAGCTATAAGAAATCAAACCAGCAAATTTAAAACCAAGCCCTTCAGAAGATATTTGATTAGGTAACAGTTGTGGCATCTTAATGCCCTCCAGTCCCTACCCTCTCTCCTGGAAGTTACTCATGTTCCAGAGCCCAGCAGCCTCAGTAACATAAAACCTCAATAACTCACCTCCCAGCCCTGCAGAAATGGGTCTACACAGCCCACATGCTCCCACCATCTCCTGTGCTGCAGCCAAGCCTGCAGCCCCAAGCACAAGGAACAACCCTACCTTGCTCACTCCCCTCCCAAATCAAGAGCCTCCAGCACAGCGCTCAGTACAAAGAGCTGAGAGGCAATGACACCCCAAACAACTCCACCTGTGAACCCAGGACTAAGCCCCACCAAAGGCAGGCACATAGCCCACACCTGAAGTGCATCAACATAGTGGGGATATACCTTAAATATCAGACCACTGAGAACAAGAGAATTGCAAGTGAACATCAGCTGAGTTAGGTAAATTAAAACCCTGTGTCATAAGTATTACTAAGGGAATAATTTTAAAACCTATTTTATGTGTCAAATTTAAGTGTGTGGGTTTGGATAACAGGATGTGTGGAACATACACAGGTCTTTTAAGCCACCATGCTGAAGGGGCATGTAGGTGTTTCTTGAAGGACAGAAGGCAGTGAATAAGAGCCAGCACAGGGAGTGCTGGGTGAGGGATACTAAATGCCATTACAATGCTGAGAAGTTTGTGGCATCTGAATATATGTTAAATCACCTACTCCACAAAAAAGGCCAGTCCTCTAACACCACGATTAACAGACTTTTATTCATCACCTTTTTCTAAACATTGAACCATAGAAAACTGGTCTTTGGGCCATTAGGGAAGAAGGGTGTAAAGTGATCTAAACAGCTACCTCACATTTAGCTGAATTTTTATTAAAGCCTTTGGATGTCATATTTAGAAAAGATTTGTCTTCTGGATACCCAGTATAATACCTTAGAAGGCTCCTGCAGTTCTGAGCAGGCAAGCTCATTACTTCTAAAGGTAGACTTCTTTTAGATGTCATAAGCTGGAAGTCCCAAATCCCCAAACAATTGAAAATCTCAATGTATGCCACATATTCCTGGAGTTTGCCGTGCTACAAACACTCAGTCTCGCTGAGGGCAAACACAGTAGGCCCCTCAGCTGAGTGTTGTTTAACTCGTGTAGGTATTTGCAGGGTCAGAGGCCTGAGCAGTAAAGAACTCATGGGATATACTATAATAAAAACTGGAACTAGCAAATTCTTGCTTGAGTAGCATTTATGAAGATTTATTGTAAATATATGTAAACATTAAGTAATAAGCGTTGTAAAATATCAGATTGTTACATGCTTTAGCTGCTCTGTATGAAAACATTTTACCTAAGATAGCTTTTAAAGTAGTCCATGAATATCCATGCTTTGCCATCTGCTTTCGAATTGAATGATCCCTCGAAAGCAGCACCACAAATATTTCCACAAATGAGTGATCTGTTCACATTATATCCACTAATGCTATCTTATGGCAGAGCAAACAAATAACTCAGATGTCACATCGCTGCGCACAACAACAATAAGGTGCACTCTGACCGGGTTTTAGCACATTACTAAGAACTGCATCACTGGTTGTCTCTGAGGACCTAACCTGGCTCTTTAGAGACATATTTCTTGACAGCCTGTCAAGAAAGGCTGGAGATGCACACTGAAAAGAGAATACCTTTTGCATCTCATTTTTTGTAGAGATGATGAATCCTAATCCGGGTTAACTCTCAAAAAGATATGAACAAAAGGGTGAATAGGAAGTCGCAAAAGATAATTTATAAAGGTGGTTTTATAAAATGAAGTCTTAAAAGCAGAATATGCAAAAGAAAATTTTTATGCATCAGTTATATAATCTGCTAGTCTAGTCAATATTTTAAAATATAAGAAATGAGTTTTCCATGTTTATACAATTGTTAGCTATTTCAAAATGCTCTCATCAGCTTCTTGGGAGACAGTGAGAATTGTACCAGCCAAGCAAATGCACACAGAGGGTTCGCTGAAGTTCGACTGAGAAAAATGGTTCCTTTTTCATGTCCATAAACTCCAGGTCCCTGCTTGATGTTCCCAGCAAAGTGTTCAGACTGAAAAGGGGATTTGGCCTAAGAGATTCCTTTATTTTTATCTTCTGTCCAGCATTGGGCAGATCAGTGGGTGCAGAGGAGAGGGGTGCTGAGCGGTGTGGGGAGCATGCCCACCCTCCCTCGCAGCTCCTGCCCTCCAAAGCCCCACTGCCATTTAGGCTTGATGAAATCAGCAACTTTGCCCTAGGAATGGACTGGTTCAGGTGTCTACACAGAGGCAAGGAGAGCTTAAAACAGAGCTTGTATCTGGGGTGGCAAGGTTGGGGAGGCTTTCTAAGTGCCGTACCAGCCAAGTGCCATGGTGCTTGCTGAGTCCACCCAACGTCTGCTGCTCCCTGGTGGGAAGCTCTGTGGACACCCTTCTGTTGTTCCTTTTCTTTAATTTTAAAGTAACCACTGAAGAAAACCACAGGGTGGGCGAGTGATGTCAAATGCTTAACGGCAGCTGAACAAAATCAGTCTGGTCCACACTTGACACTCCATCACTCACTGAGTTTTTATTTCAAAAATGAATGAAGCAAACCACTGCTTTAATAAGGCTCTTTTGTTTGTCAGAAATAAAACATGAAGCAGTCAGAGCCACAAGTGGGGAAATTATCAAGGAAGATGAGTTAAAGTGCAGTTAATGCAGTTCTTCTTATACATGCCATTCTTGTGACAGATGGCCTGGTCTTCCTGCCCTCCTAACAGGAAAGAAACAGCCCTTTGGGAGGAAAGTAAACAAAATCTCAAATAGATCTATTGTTTCAGCAGACAGGAGAGACACCATACACTCAAGCAGCTAACAGTACTGGCTGACTAACCTCAAAGCTGGCCTTTTGTACAAGGATGGACCTTTTCCTCTCTGCTGCTTCTTGAGAGTATCCTCTAGGGCTAGCCGTGCCTGGGAATTAGGATGCTGACTTTAACATCACAGCATCCAATGTTATATCTAATTTTGCCCTTGGGTTAACTGGTAACATCAAGGATATTACCTATTGGCTAACAAACTGGAAAAAATGAGGCACAATGGTAGAAACAATAATAATTAGACGATGGGACAAAGATCTATAGGTTCTAACAAAATTAAGAATACTCAATGTTACTGTTCTTTCCAGTTGCCATGCAACCATAGCTACCCTGCTATGCTTCACCTTCCTACTATCCTTAACAGCTAACAATAAAACAAGTACAATTAACTCCTCAATGAACAAGAGAGGACTTCACCCAGTCCCGTGGTTACAGAAGTTCTTTGACTGTTGGTATATAAACACTAAACGGATACAGCACCAGCACACAGCATGGCACTGAGCTGCGGTTTTGTAAGACTAACACAAGTCGTTGTTGCAAACTACGATCTTTCCTGTACTACAGGTTTTTACAACAACCGCTAACCAGTATTTCTTATGCTGTTTAGGAGACAGTCCTTGCCAATCCTCTGGTGATCCAGGCAGCCTCTTACCCTAGAAACCCAGATAGAAATGAGTGTGCTGTGCTTCAGCTGAGCAGCAGGTAGAGGCATTGGGACATGTACAGTATTAACAGTTTACTCACTACGCCCATTTGTGCCCTCTGACAATAACTATATGAGTAATTATCAATTTTTCTCTTTCATGAGTGACGTCTCGGGTGATCTGCTTTGTTGTAGTTTTTAAACAAATAGCTTCTGGACCATACCTATGAAAATATGATCATTATAGCTGTGCTAAATCAGATCACTTCCATATCAATAAAATGGATGGTGAGCAGTGGCTTTTCCTCCTAACAAATATTAGTATATATCTGTGTATTTATGGAAAGTAATAAACACTCAAGAATCCCTTTTATTCTGAAGTGAGTCTCATTTACACCAGGCATGGACCCATGCTACTAATATTTCTACATAGTTTCCTGACCACAGTGCAGAGCTGGTGAGCAGCCACAGAAAGGATTGGAATTAGTACTGAATATGAAGGTGTTCCCAGAGTTTCTTATTCAGTGATGAAGAATATATTGTAATGACTATAGATTGTACAAGAGACACGCCAGTTTTGTGCAATGCCTTATTTCACAATATGGAAAAAAAATACATGAAAGAGGAAAAAAGCTGTTCCATTTCATTTCCTGTGAATTCAAGCTCCAGGGAGCAGCACATGTTTGCATATAAGCAGTGTAGGAACAATAACGATAACGTTTAGTATTTCTGATATTTTTAAAGGTTCCTTAAATGATAAATACTTCAGTTAAGCACAAGACATATATTCTTTCAAGCATTTTCAAACGGTGAAAATTCTCCATTCATTTGCTGTAGAAAATATGGCACTGGAAAGTGCAGGCAGACAGACTTGGCTGTGAAATAGGGTGGGTTTAAAACCTTTCTTTTTCAGACCTCCTGTGACTGTCCTGCTCATTCTCAAAACTTCTCATGAGTGGATTGCTATTCCTGCCTTCAGCCCATTGCCAGGAGTCACCACATCCCTCCCACGTAATCAAATTTCCTAGGCTGAGCTGTCAGCTTTTGATATAGTGACCTTGAGAATGTGGTCAAAACCAGGGAAGAGTTAAACAGCAAGGTGTGCCAGGGCCAAGTGTTCAGGAGAAGAAAATTATGTTGGCTATAGTACCAAGAGCAGATGCATGCCTGGGACCCTGCTTCCAAAGATGTCCTCCAAAGATTTCAGATGCATGGTTTGGAAATGCAGCACTGTTCTGGTGGATGAAGATGACAGCAGGACTGCCTGGTTACTCCCAAAAGATGGTTAAGTACCTATTCACCTGCCAGTTTGGGGCTTTTAAGGAGGAGCCTGATAGGAAACAAGTTAGCCTGGGCGTGGAGTGTTAAAAGAATTTTAGCAGTCTGACAAGGAGCAGCATTTGATTTATGCCAAATAGTAAGTCAAAAAGACCTTACCCTTGGCTTCATGGCACAAGTATGTACTTGTCCAAATTATGCTTTCATGAGTTCATCAGGTTTTTAGGATTTGCCAGTCTTCATGCACTGTTATTCAAAGAAAAGTTCACAGAAAAAATCACATGCTGTCTGCATAAAAAGGTTTGCGTAGCTGTGTTCTAAAGCCAACTCACATTTCAAAGTCAGAAATGATTGTGTTAGGCTATAACTTGTCATAGCAGCAAGCACTGGTGCCATGATTTCCCATTTACTGTTTCTCAGGCACATGGAAATGCACAAAAGAATTCTTCATTGTCATACAAACTAATACACAAATCAGTTAAAATGAGATTTTAACATTCTGATTATATACTGAGATTATTAATTGCTGGTCCAGCCCTCCTTATATTTTGCCCTCTTCTCATTATCTTGCTTTTGCAGTAGATGATGAGGGAGAAAGACAGACAAACCTGAATGGTGTTGTAGCCAGAGGGGCATTTAAAATATTGCTCTGCACCTGGGAAACAGGTTTAATTACTGCCTCTGTCAAAATGTTTTAATGTAAACAGGTTTCCTGATGGATCACATTTTCTTACTGTGAACTATCATCCCCCAAACACAATCCACTTTATGGTAGGGCTTAAAATGCAGGTATCATAAATTAGAGCAATGAAGCTTTTATGATTAAAGATGCTTCATCTGCTTTTAATGCCTCAAATCATAGAAACTATAACAAGCCCTCACATTAAAATTTAAATAGGATTAAGAGACTGAAACTCTCTGTAAAGTAGGTATCATAGGCCTAATTCATTCTGAGATGGTGCAGTGCTTAGCACAGACATATGAGGGAGGCAGCTCCTGCTTCCTCTCTTTTGGACAGCTTGGAATTGGTCAGGCTGTTGGCATGTATTAAAAAGGGACTGGGACTGCCCTAGCCTGCAAACTGGCAACAGCCTTTGATGTGCCAAGGGAATAATGTGATTGCCTCAGCCATGCTTCCTCTGTCGTATAATGCTGCTCCCTCTGGAGACCTTCCGAAAAGACACCACAGAGCCAGAAATCACACTCTCTGCCTATGCTTACTGCTTTGTTCCTCAGGGGTGCTTCAGGTCCTTTAAAATAGGCAATGTACCTTCTGTATACCTATTCCAAAAGAGGATTCACCGTAAAAATACCTGCACATGAATTGAGAGATGATTGTGATTACCCTGTTGTATTTGATTTACCTAATAGTCTTATCCTATTCACATTACTCCTGGTAATAACTTCTGAGAGCATGTTTTGTATTAAGCAGTGTTTGTCAAAAGCAGATTTAAAATCTGTAATTAAAACAGTTGCTTCCACAACATATTTATATTCTGCTCATCCATTCAAGATACAGAAACATGGATCTTACTTGACCAGGCACCATAAGGTAGGGAAGCTCAGCTTTCAGATGTGCATACTACCTCAGAAATAAAATACAAAAAAAAAAAAAAAAGGTAAAATAAATGAAATTATTTCACGTAGGAGGTACATGAAAGAGGAACCTCAATTCCTCTTATAAATTATTCATGGCAAATTATTCACTTGACTCATATAGAGATAAAGAAGGTGCTGCTTTATACTATAAAATCTACTCAGACTTAAAACCTGTATTAATATGAAGTAATACATGATTATATTTGGAGATGTATTTCTAAATCATCTTTGTGAAACCTGAGTTCGACTGAAGACACTTACATGCACTCTGTTCCTTGATACGAGTAGTCAGATGGAAAGTGTGCAAGTGAAATGCAGAATTCAAGAAAAACCAAAGAGCACCCAACTTTGTAGACCACAAGTTCCCTCATTCTTTTGGGGGACGAAGCAAATAAGAAAAGTCCAATACACTCTAAGGGCATTCTTCAAGGTTTCTGATTTGTGCTGTGGGACCACAGCCATTTCTGCATATACCACAGCAGACTTTTCAAACTGTATTTTTTCTAATACTTACCAGTTCGGACTAATAAGATCCTTCTCCTAAATTATGGAAAGTCAAAGCCCTGATCCTCCTAACCTTTAACCACATTAACATGGGTATGGTGAACATTCCCACTGACATAGTACAGATGGGTGAAGTTACACATACACCTGCACGTTAACAGCCTTAGAAAGACAGGAAGGAAACTCTTAGTTAATCAAGGCAGCCTTCTGACACTGAAACACTACTGTAAATAAATGACCTACAGAAACAGACTTCCATATTTGAAACAGTCCTTTTATTAGTGGAAAGCTCTTCCACAATCTCACTGCTATGAGATATAGGAACATTTTCCCCTAATTTCTGTTCTACATTCATTCATGTTTGTACCATTTTGTCCTGCTTCAGCATGGTAGGCTTAGGACCTAACTTGAAGATGCTCCAAGTTTGATTAACACCTCACTTCCTTGTCCGAGATCCAATGTAACACATCTCACACTTGACTAAACACCACTGAAAAGTCATCTTCAGTAACTAACGTTCTTTGCTGAGCAAACACGACTATGCCAAATGAGGGAATCTAATCTCTATTCCGCAGATCCAGAAACCTGTTCACATGTAACAGCATAGACTACAAATCTGTAATAACCGCATGCTACCTCTATATTAGACACACTAACTAGTTTCCATGGTGATCTCATATTTCAGAGCAAATACTAACACTAGGCAAACTGGATAGCTGGTGAAGATGTCTAGATGGTGGTATGGTACTGGACATTACAACCTTTGCCTGGTGATGACAGCAGTAAACTCCTCCAGACTTACAAGATCAGTGTCATATTTGGTCTTTCCCAGGAAGGTCCTGGCCCGCTGTCTCAGCAGTGAGGAACCAATGTCATACTTTAACTTCCCACTCTCCAGTGAACATGGATTCCAGTGTAATACTGCTGGGCATGTTATGGGTTCCACTTGGTCCAGTTTACTAGAACATGTATATCTAGCCCTGGCAGCTAATTTCTGATTACATCACGCCCTGCACAATATTACCCAGGGTGTGTTGCTGGACTTCTGTGCTAGCAGAGTCCACATTTCCTTTAGAAATAGAAGCTTTAAGTCCAAATTTTATATGAATGAAGGGGAAAAGAAAAGCAAGTATAGTTTACTATTTAAGATCAAAGCTGTGTGAGCAATAAACTTTAAAAAATGGTGGTTAAATTGAGATGCCAGTTATCTAAAAGCACTCAGTGACATTCACATTCATATGTTTTTTCTTTATATTTGTTAAGATGTCTGGTTTATTTGTTTTAAGAAGGGTCTTTTCCATTGTTGCTCCTTTTAACTGGTGAGATTAGGGCCAGTATGAACTTTAGCCATTTAAAGTCAGGCTTCATTCAAATAGTAAGACTATCACTAAGAAGAATATAGACAAATTGATGCAAAAGAAACCTAATATGCACAAAGTTGTGCCCTGACTCCCTCAGTAGGGTGGCAGGTATTTCATTCTGTTCCCTGGATTTTGTTTGCCGATTTAGGGCAATACAGATTTTGTTCTGAAGGTATTTTTTTACTTCAACTCATGAATACTGCAAGATATAAAACTATCTTTTGTATATTTCATTAATATTGATAGATTTGGATTTCATTCAGAGAATTTAAAGCATTGGTTATTTTTAAGGAAACAGTACAAATCAGTCAGATAATAATCATTAAGTTGTGATGCTATTGTATTAATTTATTACATCACCCAATACTAGTAGAGACATAGTTCAAAATCAGAAACTCACCAAAAATTTCCTATTTTGAGCCCTAGACAGATGACTGGATGTCTTTAAATAATACTTTTACTTAAAAGCATTTTTTTGGATATAGACATGGTAATTAGAATTTTTAATTATAAGACAGATTCTTAGCACCATTTACCCCACTTCACCTTTTTTTTTCTGTCAAATCCCCCACTTCTTCCCTCTCAGATATATTTCTATAAATTGCATAAGTCTTTTGTGTTTTACTTTTACCTTTAACTTTTAATCCCAAGTATTCAATGCATTTGCAGAGGATTCTTCCTTCCATAGGCACATACTAGACACAGGCCTAGGCTACAAAGTTTGCAGATGTACCTTCATTTTCTTTACAGATATTAGGAAAATAATCAGTAATCTGTGTGATTTTGAAGAAAACTTAATGCCAAGTAAGAAAACAATTGAAATAATATTTTTTTTTTTTCTGGGAAGAGATTTCCTGAAAGTTTCGACTCTGGAAGATCCCAAATGCAGCTATGACATCCACAGCTGACCGTCTCCCCATCCAAACAAGGCAATGGAGAGAGCAGGAAGTTCTGTGCCTCCGCTCCTTCCCAGCTAAGCAGCTGCCCTATTCCTTCTAAAAGCAATCAAAAGGGATTTGGACATTGCTAGTGGACAGGCAGAGAGCTGTCATCACAAAATTAAAACACAGAAAATAAATGTAGAACAATCTGAGAAAGGCCGGCCTTGAAAAATAAGCTTTTACACTTCAGTTAATTAATTCTAGGGAAAACTTTTGATCAAATCTCATTTTTAACCTTGCTGTCAGGTGGTGAATCTGCCGGTTTTTCTGAAGCAGTGTTGGCTGATAGCAATATCTTCTCTTAGGTCATACATCTCCAAAGACTTCCGTTTTTTAAAAGAGGGCTTACATTGGAAAGGGACAGGAGGTCTTTTGAAATTACTGTACAATGCATATATTTAAGTTTCTTGGTAAGATTTTGCAAGACGTGTGTCCCCAGCAATGTGCCTCTCATGAAAGGTGTTTTGATTTATTACCAAAGCAAACGTTTGAATGTCCTTTTCAGAAATATAAAAAACTGCTATAAAGCTTTTTCTAGAACAAATTATTTAATGAATACCAAGCAAAGTAATTCTTTTCATGCTCTTAGGCCAAAACTTCTATTTGGGGAGTGGGGTGGAATATTGGTTAGCAGGCACTTATTACTTAAAAGAAGGATAATTACTTTTGCTGCTGTGAGAGGGTCTGGATACTTATATCTGGAAAATAGCTATTGCAGCTACTTTCTAAAATGCCTTGTAATTACACAGCAGCATTGCACACTGCAGAGTTGTTTCCATGCTAAACATCAGTTTGGACATGCTCAAATTTTAAAGGAGTGAAAACGAGTACGCATTTTTCTCGAGGACTGCGTTGTGGGAACATTCATGTTACAAATCTGACACATAAATTCATATAGTCTGGATGCCTTCTGGAAACTGACCCTGTATCCTAGGTTTGAAACCTATTATGTATTAATTACAGCTTTGTGTTTACATACAGAATAGCTAGCTATCTGGTACTTAAATTTTCGTTAAGAAAAATCTTCTGGGAAGTTGAAACACTGACTTTGGCTGTTCCTTCACCAGGAGGCAGAAATGCAACAAAACATGTGCAAGTTAATCTGCATTTGAGCTCTGTCAGATGTTGGATCGACTGTTAAGTGTCCATGATGCTTACTCAGTTACTATTCTGTGTAAGCGAAGAATAGAACAACAGTGCAAAAATATTGCACAAAATCCAAAATTAGCAACATTTTACAGCTAAAAAGGAGTCTTTGGAAGACCTTCCTACCAATTTTATAGGGAAAATACAGACAACTAAAACAATGTATGGATTAGTTAGGCCTTTGTATTATTGCTAAGTGAGGACATTTTCTTTATAGTTCTATAGCTCCTTGTTGATTGACAGAAGCTTTACAAAGGGGTTTCATGCAGACAGTTAATTTTGCAGGAAGCAAACCTGGTCAACTCCCACCTTATCAAAGAAAATTTCAGTCCTGGACACAGAAGCTGTATTAAAGAGTTAAGATCCATCTCCTGTGAGCTAGCTGCAGGTCATCTGCAAATGTTCCCTGAGACGCTGTGCACCTTGGATCATGCTGCATGGGACCAGAAGCTTTAATTCATGTTTTATAATATTGGTCAGAGAATCTGCCTTTTTATTCCTTCTCTCTACCCTCTTCCTCTAAGAAACCCCAAGAGCCAAATTTTTCCAATATGTGGGTCACGGTGGACACAGAACTGGTGCAAAAATGATGGCTGATCAAAGTAACTAGATGCAGCCCATACTTATGGAGTGAACACAGGCTGAAGACTTCAAGGACTTGCAGCCTTTTAGCCTCTGGTCCCTACCATTACTACAATGTCCCAATGCCTTGAAGCAATGAGCTGGCACAGGCTCCATTGGCTGTGACTGTAAAAAGGGGGTGCTGCTCAATAACAGAAACTTAGAGCACCATATACAAATTCCAGAATAAATATTTTAATAACCTAATTTAATACAGAAGCCAGATTTCTTGTACTTTTAGTGAGTGCTGAATATCACTCTTTCTGTGGTCCTTGTTGTCAAACAGCAGTGTGGTTAAAAGACCATTACAAAATGCAGTTATGTATCCCCATTGTATTTGCACTACTACCACCTACCTACCCTTCCAGTTAAGCTTAGGAACTTGTTTACAGAATAAACCTAATAAAAAAATGCCATAAGTTGTATTCTAATAAAAGATTAAAACTTTGTTGTTGTTGTAAATAAAATACAGCATCTGAAAGGATATTTCTCTGAGTGACTGCTGAAAATCCATTTTCTGTAATGTGTGCAGCAGAAATTACACATTTATGCTCATCATGGCATTAGGGGCCTGAGAAGAATCTATTCAGTTCAGTGACCTATTATCCATGCTATTTGATTAGATGCAGCCAACGCTTTTTTATTTGGGTTAAACACAGCTTAAAACATTTTTAAAATTTCTTTATCCTTTTAAGGAAAATATGAAAGATATATTGCACCACAGTTGTTTATCATCCTAAAATGGCATAGTGTGAATCATTCAAGCTGAATTGAAAAAAAAAAATCTGTTCACTATACATGAGGAGAATCAGTACTTAAGAATTAGAATTGTGAAATAATGGAACTTGCAAAGTACTTTAACACCTGAAACGGAAACTTTAAGGGCCACAGTTTTGAGACATAGCGGCACCTGAAGATACAGAAAGGCATATTGTGGAATTTCAAAAGTCCCCATGCATGCATTCAACCCACATTTCTGTCAGTATGGATGTTGTCTTGGACACATCTGTCTGCATCTTTGCATTTTGGCCCCCTATTCCTTTTTTTCTGACATAATATATCTGCATAGAAATAGCCAATATAGAAAACAGGGATACTTTTTACAGCCTCTTACTCTGCAGCTTCTGCAGCCTTTCTTCATGAAGCCAGTGGTTTGCCTGGATCTGAGCAGGCTCAGCCATGGGCTGCTTTGGAGGCGCAGAGGGCCAGCGGTGCAAAGCACTCTCGGTTTGGCAGTGTTATTTGCTCAGTTGTGTACAGCAGCAGCTCATACCCTGACAGCTACCAGCTCTGCAGGTTTTGTTGACTGTGGCTGCAGGGAGAAAAATCACCTCAAACAGTGGATGTTTTGGCTGCAGTCATACTGGAAGGAGCCCATTTAGTTCTCTGCTCTCTCCCACTGAGACTGGTAACGTGCACCTTAGGAAGGTACTGTCCCTACACAATGGATGTGGGCTTATTAGTATTTATTATGCTGAATGCAGAATAAAATTTTGTTGGCAGTGTGCTGTATCGGATATGGATGAACTGCAGTGTAAGCAGTGAAATTGCCTTTGCTGCTGACTGCTTTCCATCGCGTAAGATAAGACTATTCACAGTTTAAAGCTGTTTCTTCAGCTGTCTTTGGGGGCCAGAATTATGGAGGCACTTATGCACCTACTAAAACCAAATGAGAATTACGCCTAAAATTTTTTCACAGTTGGGCTATTAATGACTCCAGTGCTCACATATTTTATTTTTAGTGCTTTATGTCAGTACATAACAATGAGATAAGGTTTGCACCCTCCACTTAGACTTTCAGTTTTTTAAGGCACAGTCCTCGGACCATACACCCCACAGATAAATTTGCCAGTGCTGGGAGCGTACTCAAGGAGAGATTAATAGGGGAAGAGGGAAAAACAGGTTGCAAAGGGATTCAAGGGAGGACAATTTCAACAGGGATACAGAACCATAGACACTTTTAAAATGTTAATAAAGGATATTAAGTACAGAAGTGCTCTAAGGAAGCAAGGCAGACACAAATACTAAGAACAAAGTAGCAGCTAACCTTCAAGTTTTGGATTAACACGTTACAATTCAACAAAGCCTGTGAAAGCACATCGACTCCAATCTCTGTTCTTTGCCTTTCTCCAGGTCCACATAGCATAGGACAATTTAATACTCAGGCTAAGAGGCTTAAGTATTGGCTTTTACACAATGTTACTGCTTTTCTGTCATCAGGGCTACAGCTATGACTATTCCTACTGCTGGTGAACGAATACAAGTTCAGATTTTGCTGAGCGCTTTGAAGTACTTAGGCAGACAATGCAGACAATTAAACAAAAAAATAATCATCAGTTTCTCCCAGGAAATATAACAGAAAGATTCTAATAAAATTCAGCAAAGGGCAACATTTTATAAACAGATTAACTAAGATTTGGTGGATATGACAGAAGAACAGACTGATAAAGTGGAAAGTGAGAAATGAGAACTATAGGATATCTTTGTTCAGTTAAAAAACAACTTCTGATGGGAACATAGGCAGTACAGTACTGGAATGGAATTATACTTATTTTTCCCCAAAGAGAAGAATAAACATTTTTCATGAAAGGTAAGTTCAAGCAAGAAAATAGCAAAATAATTGTTTTTACTGATGGAATTGGATGTTTTTTGTAACTAATTTTCAAAGCACTGTTTAGAGAGAGCTCATCACTATCATCTTCATTTTATAGACATGGAAATTGAGATAACATGATCAGAACAAGTAGATTACAAGAAAAAGTGTATCCAAGAAATTGCCAACACTGAAGAACAGATTGTGGAACCAGCAGGCAAATGGATATAAAGAAGAGAGATCATGCACATGTAAGCCATACTAAGCAGCCCACGTGGTTGCTATTCATCTATTATCCTCTGTACATGTAATGAACTCTCTCAGAGTGAAAAGTTAGCCATACAAATCTGTATCTGTTTCTCATATTGCACATAATTCTTTTCCTTTATTTGATAAAACAGATTTAAATTACTGCTGCATTGTCAGGTTATGCTTCTCTGGCCTATTTTATCAATTGCATTGGCTAAATCTGTGTCAAGCGACAATTTTGCCTGCTTGGATTTAATGTAACTGTCAGACATATAGGCCATTTCACCAGTGCATTCGTAAGTATGCAACACCATTTCAAATTCCCAAATAGCTGTCAAGTGCACAAAAGATATATTTTCAGTTCAGCAAACTCGCTACCATCACTTCTGCTTTTTGTTTATTATGCAAACCCAACAGCATTCAGTATTTTTGTACAGTTGATAATTGCTAATTATGGAAGGAAAAGTTAACTGATTGTCAACCATGGAATCAAATGAATTGAAAATATTCCATCAAGCATTTAACTAAAGTGTAGGAAAAAGACCAACTAAAAATAACAATGAACATGTTCTTTGCATTGAAAGATCATTGGCAGAAGTAAATCGCACAAAATTCAGATCCTTATTGTTCAATCATCTCACATTTCATTAGCCACAGCTGCCAATTGTCTTGTGCAATGTGAATTGCTTTTCATAACAAAAAAAACCCCAAAACCCCCAAAACAAAACAACAACAAAAAAAGAAATAAAGAGAAAGAAAAAAAAAGAAAAAATGTTTCTTAGGCTGGAAATCCTTTTCATTAAGATGCAGTGTTGGAATGCAAATATTCATTTCTGAATTAATTCATGACAGAGGGCTTGGCCAACCTGAGCTAATCACACCCTTGGGGTCCTCTAATCCTCTAAAGCTGATTATCTCATGATTGTCACACCCACTGGGAGTTCCCTTTGTCATTAGCAAATTCAAACTGTAGTTTAAAAAAAAATAAGATACTTGTTTTGATGCTAAGGTTGGGTAGTGAATAGCAGCTTCAGCTCTAATCCTTTGGCTGGCTGACAGGAGGAAATGCACTCTAGTATGTCTCATTGCTCCCTCAGAATTATTAGGATTCAGAGAGAACCAACAGCTAGCAAGTCAGGTGGCAAGAATCTATACCGATAAGACAGCTTTGTCCCTCCAAACTTAAAGCATTAATGCCATTAATAAATATATGCACTTCTCTTTATTCTTTGTTTAGTGTGTCTGTTTTGATGGCAAACCATCATCAAGTCATGAAGAAATCTGTGCAACATAAACTGCAAGTATGTTCTACAACACATGGTTCGTGATGTCCTCTTCAAAATCTGTCTTCTGCGAAGACTGTAGAAGCTGCAGGGGAAGCAAACAAGTTCACAGTGACACCCATCTCCAGCAGGTATTTCTTAATGCTATTTACTAGATTGTATCAATAGAGAACTAAAGTCAAAGTTTAAAGCCCACTGATGGGGCTATTACACATGCAAGCCCTGCAAAACACAGTTTGCACGTTCAGCCGCCTTGTGTAGAAATTCTCCATGTGAAATAATTTTAATTTATTGAATATAAGTTTTGTATGCTGTGAAACTTGTGTTGTACAGACACTATAAAATTTGAATTTGTGTCAAGCTGGAAAATTTTGCGGAAAAGCTTGCACTGAGGGTATGCTTTCAATTATTCATCACAGTTGTTGTTGAATTTTCATTGTTTGTTTGTTACAGGCATTTCCAAGCTGCTGGAATTTGCTTGATATGTTAGCTGTCTAACCACTGTATTTAAGTGTACCCTAGTGTCTTTCCACTTCCTAATCCAAACATGACTTGTCTGTCACGTGACCTGCTTAGATTTCCAATAATGACTCTGTATTTGTGGGAATTTTTTTTTTCTCTCTTTTTTTTGTTTTAAATCAATAAAATAATTGCAGGTAGGCAGGTGTGTGTGTGTGAGCGCATGCAGATATACGATGTGCAAGAATGTAAAATCTATTAACTTTTGCAGATAGTGTATGAGAAAATTGCTGGTACTTGTTTAATGTTCTTAGAAATACTAGTATGGCATGGTCTCATGTCATTTATTTTGAATGCATCCATACATGTAAGGTTTTGCTCAGCTGTAGAGTGTCCAATCTGTATTACAATATGCACCTTGTCTTGCTCAGTGAAATTCGTACTAATCCTCTGAAGTTTGTATTACGAGATCTAACACTTGTTCCACGTGAAAGCTTTTAAGATGCAATATAATGCGTATTTTGTGAAAACGGGTAATGTGATGTGGAATGTACATAACCTAGCTCATAATGTTCCAGTAATATAAAGAAGTGCAAGATCAGCTGTAAAAGTTTAATCATGTGTGGTTTGCAATTAATTTTGCATGAAACATGAAACTTACGCTACTAAATTTGTGTTCTTTCTTGAATGGGCTGAGACATTTTTATCAGGCAAGTTAAAATATATTACACTTTGCGTACTGAAAATCTGTTCTCTGTCTCTTGTGAAGCTGGTACTGCATGTGTGCTGCTATTCATGTGAATATTTGCATTTCCCTTAGGTGTGCTGTAGGGACTGTATTAAATGCTCCAAATCATATATGCATGCTGAGAAATCCAAGCTACGCAATGAGAAATTTGCACTGAGTTTACCATGAGCGTACCACTTAATCTCTCCCACAAGATATTAATAACGTGTATTCTATGAATACACGTTATTAACGTGTATATAGAATATATACATACAATAGAATATTCAGCAAACAAAGGTAGCGCTATAGCAAAATCATGTGCTCAGTACACAAACGCATACACACAGATGCACACACAGACAGTATAATCTTGAAGATATTGCAGACTTTACCAAAACTAACTACCAACAATAGTAGCAAGATTTTTTGACAAATCTTCATATGATTCTGCGTGAAATTCCATCTGGAAATGTAGTTTCACAGAAAAGGTTTTACACACTTTCTATGAGAAAATTTTTCTGGGCTTAAGAATCAAAACAAAAGATTTATAAATCAAGCTCATGCTGGAAATTTGTACTATGTGCATGCATGGTAAAAATTATAATCTCAAACCCAGTGCTGCCAATCCTCAACACTCACGAGTCTTAATATACATGGTATTTTCATACAGCCCCAGCTCCCTATAGCAAACACTCATGGATGACTTTAAACTTCTATTTAAACAAATTACTCATGTTAAAATTACAAAACAAGAATTAAAAATGCAAGGCTTTATGCACATGGACCAAATAAAAATCAGCCACCACTACAGAAAACTAATTTCTTTAAATCGCTTGACAATGACAGTAAAGCTTCTACACTCGAAATGATGGAGAAATCTGAAATAGTAAAGCCATGAGTTAACAGTCCTCTCCCTCAAGCAAGTTATCTGGCTATTCAAAATAATGATTTTAAGAGGCTGCTTTTCCCATTGAATTTAAAAGGTAGGTTAAGTTAAGCAGGAAAACCTAAACGTCTAGGATCATGTAAGAAATTGGTATCAGAGTGTATGAATAATAAGAATTAGAAACAATGTACATTTTACTTTAAGAAGCAGTCTGCTGGTTTTATTTGTTAAAAGTTACACATGCAAAGCAAATTATTTCTTATCGTATCCGTTAATACACTGTGAAAGTCCCATGGGGAACAATAACATCTAACCTAGTGTCCTTGTCCTGGTTTCAGCTGGGATAGAGTAAAATTTCTTCATAGTAGCTAGTATGAGACTATGTTTTGGATTTTTGCTGGAAACAGCGGTGATAACATGGAGATGTTTTAGTTGTTGCTAAGTAGTGCTTACACTGGTCAAGGACTATTTCAGCTCCCCGTGCTCTGCCAGGTGCACAAGGAGCGGGGAGGGGGCACAGCCGGGACAGCTGACCCCAGCTGACCAAAGGGATATTCCACACCATAGGACATCACGCTCAGTATATAAAGCGGGGGAAGAAGAAGGAAGGGGGGACGTTTGGAGTGACGGCGTTTGTCTTCCCAAGTAACCATTATGCCTGACAGAGCCCTGCTTTCCTGGAGGTGGCTGAGCACCTGCCTGCCCATGGGAAGCAGTGAGTTAATTCCTTGTTTCGCTTTGCTTCCACGTGCAGCTTTTGCTTTACCTATTCAACCGTCTTTATCTCAAACCATGAGTTGCCTCACTTTTACTCTTCCAATTCTCTCCCCCGTCCCACCAGGGGGGAGTGAGCGAGCGGCTGCGTGGTGCTTGGTTGCTAACTGGGGCTAAACCATGACAGTCCTACAACAGCAAAAACAACTGAGCTGGAGGAACTGAATTTACAATTGTATTGGTGAACCCACGTCTTACTGTGTACTTGCCAGTGTTCTAAGTCTTCAACTTTTATTGCCCAAATTGTTATTTCCCTGATTGCTTTAGAATCTAAATCTTCAAACTGTTTTGATCACTAAAGCTTGTAAATCACTTAAGAACTTTTAAAAACGTTATGATGCAAGCTTAATGTTCTGGAGTATAGATGCGCGTGTGTGCGTGCGCGTGTGTGCGAACATATTCTCCTCAGCGCATCACCAACAAAACGAACTGTTTGTCTTATGAAGTGTGACTGAGTTTGTGCCAATGTAACTACGGAGTAGAAAAGAAAAATGGGATTTTAAAATCCCTCTCACTTCTTTTGAAAAGTATGCATAAACCAATGATTTAGCATGGGGGAAGTAAATAATTTTGATGGATACAACAGATTTGGGCAAAACACGTTTTTTTTACAGATCTCTTGGAAAAACTTTGCTCAGCAACATTGTAGCGCACAGCAACACCTGTTTTGTATCCAAAACTACTGACCTGGAATCATCTCCAACCGTTCATGGGTGAGCATGAAGAGATGGATATGATGTTCAGCCACGACATGTCACATTTCCTCACAACACGCCTCATGTAGGGAAAAGTCATGTGATGAAACTGAAACATGTCAAAACTGTGGCAGACTGCATGATTCAAATGGAAATCAGGTTGTAAAAATGTCTTCTAAACCTGGGAATGTGCTAGTCATATTTACTTCTATTTATCATGGTAAAAGAGGCCTTACCAAAAATCAGGCTCGCTCTGTGTAAGGAACACGCTTTTTGACACCAAAGGAGAAGAAGAGCTTGATAGCTTATATTGCATATTCTATAGACAGTTATGTGGACCCTATTGGCTTCTGTAATATTTTGAAAATGCATTCACAATAATACTCTATTTCCACGCTAGTAATGTCAGTGGGAGTCCTGGTAGTATGCTATTTAGGCACATTGAGAAAATAATAGGATTTACAATAGCTGGCAATTTGTTTTCTACTGCCACAATGTCTGCTTTTGTTACAGTCTTCGTAGCTGTTAGAAATTTCTTTCTGGCTATTCTGTTCATCTTTTCCACAGAAACATTTCTTCAGTGTGAATCACTTCAGTATGAATCGGAGTGTTTTTGCTGCCATAAGTTTTCATTATTAGACCTAATATAAATAGTGCAAATGTTTTTCCAGGAATAGTCATTCACATTTTTAACATTTACTAGTTCTGTTTGTGGGCCTGATGGATGGTCTTACCAGAAGTACTAGCATACTATTTCAGAAGGCAGGGAATATTGCCAAATGCTGGTGGGAAGTTGTTGGGGTTTTTTAAATCTAAAAAAAAAAAATTAGATCTAAAGATCAGATTTTTTTCCTTTTTGGAGTAACGCTATCTGCGCTAGAATGTTTGTTCTGTGAAGTATGCTTATTCAGTCAGGGCAAGTGATCATGCAAGGAAGTTTGAGCCTTATCAAAACTAACCACCAAAAGTTCATATCAAGCACTGGCAATCACAAGTCAGTTGACTGCATCATTTGCAGAATTCAGTGAAAAAACATGTGCCAATAATGAAGATATTAAAGACACCTAACAAAACCTGACGTGTTAAAGACCTAGAAAATGTTGTCATCCAGTAAAATTGTTTATTCAAATTCAGTGTGACACCCCTGAGAAGGACAGCCTGGAGATCTGGGTTTGTCCGTCCAGTGTTTGTTGCACAGTTGTATGTTGTAAGCTGCGAAGAAGTAGATTTCCCTGCTGTTGTCAAGTTTGCCCATCATCACATAAGTATTCATGATTACTCTAAATGTTAAACTCACTTCAGATGCTCCAAACTCCAGTGTAAATACCATCAAGTCTGGGAAAATAATATGCTATGTGATACTGTAAGAATCCATAATAGAAAACCTGTGATTTTGCTGCACAGATGAAGTAGTCCGCATCCAATTTTGAAAAGAGAGATACAGACAAATAATTTAAAGCTGTTAATTCGGTGTGCAACACAGTTCTTAACTTTTCTACTTCAGACTTCTGATACTTAGACAGTAATGTCCCAGTGCAGTGTAATTATCTCATTCATATATAGCTATATGCTTGTGTTTATAATAAGTTAGTTAGGAATTGGTTATTATTTTTTTAAAACTTGACAAGAAGAGCATTGTCTAATGTTTGCTGTGTACCTGTGATCTAGTTCTTCCACCTGCTTCACACTGTTTTTCTGACAGGATTGTCACCTGCTGCATTGCCCCAGACATGTAAATACATGAAAATAAGAAGAACTTCACCAGTTAAGCTGCAATTTTGCTACTTTAACTTATCCAGTAAACATCTGGCAGATACAGAATGGCGATGGCTGTCTTTTCTTCCATATTCACTTCCAACTATGGGTGGGAGCCTAGCCTCCAGGTCTTCCTTCACCTGTTGCCAGACCATTTTGGGGATCTTTGTTTTTTGTATGTGTGATAAAAGATGGAGAGAGGGGACGGAAGAAATGGTATTCGTTTGTCACATATTAAATGGAGAATTATAGTCATAAACTTCTTTTTGAAAGCCCAAATCCCATAGCAAATTGAGTGTTGCTCTGGTCACCTACCACACAAGGATAATAGCAATTAACTGTTAATTGCTAACCTCTTTCTTCAGGTTACTCAGCTGGACATGTGTTCCCATACACGTACCCAGCAGAACTTAATCCAATGCTTGGATCCACAGACCTAGTCTCAAACTCAGATCTATCAATCTCCATCTACTGACCAAAAGACTCTTGCAGCTAGTGCCTGACTCACCAGCCCATTTTCCAGCTGGGTAGGGATGAATCTAGAAAAAGCCAAACAGCTAAGTGTAAGGCTAGATTCAGGGACAGTCTAGTTAGATGAAGTTTAGAAGCCACCTAACTGAGCTAGCACCCTGGGACACAGCATTCGGTTCCCCCAAGGCTGGGCTCCAGACAGTGGTCCCAAAGGCACAGTCTCAGTAGTACCCTCTGTGGACTAGGGTTAATGCACTTAAATATTCTGCCTTTCTATGTTCAAATCAGAAGATACAAACACACTTAGTAAAAAAATTATTATCAGAGGTTAATTCGCTGTAATTTTTTCTGCTAAATTACCAATTAATGTAGCTGGAAAGAAATATTTTACAGATCTATAATCAAGCCCAGAAAGAAATTGGAGCTTCAATTGGAGCCTCTAACTATTAATGTATTAAATTATCCTGATATATCTTCAGCTGATTATATCAAGCACTCTTCCAGAATTTGAGAAAGTAGTAATAAATTAAATGATAAATGACTATTGATTATTTTTAACTTGTTATCCTCCTCTAGATTTTGATATGGATATTGCCAACTGATGCTGAGACATGGTGAACACAGGCAGTGGTTTCAAACAAACACTTAACATCCGCATAATAATTGTGTATCAGGGTTGCATTTTTTCTCTATGCTGTATCACTAGGTAATGATGCACTAGGACTGTTCTCCTTAGGCATGTATGTATGCTTATGTACATCATAGCAAGTTCCCTTCAGATGCAGAAAGACTGCTAACTGAAATGGTTTTGTTCTTCTTTTAAGGATGTTCAGTGGGAGGTACGGAGGAGGAGGAGAAGGAGGAGGAGAAGGACGAGTACAAACTCACAGCTTTTCATGTCTCATTGCCACACCATGCCCCTTTTGAGCACCAGACCCTATGTAGCTATTGCCAGAGAAACCCTTTTAATTTTTGAAGATAATTAATGCTTAAATTAAAATTCTAAAAAAGGCACCATTTCTTACCTTCTCTTCCCTCCTCCTTGCCTTCTGACACCCACAGAAAAAGTAAGTCTAAGAGGCAGCAAGTATGTTCTTTCCCTTAGGTGGGAAGCACTTGCTTCAAATGTAGTTTCTAGGTCTGCCAGCTTCATTTAAAAAAAAAAAACAAAACAGCCGCATAGAATAAACATCGTGCTTGATCAACATACATGTTAAACAGAGCATGCCTGAGTACACAGTTATATAAGCACCACAGAACAACTGCAAGGACCGTTTTTGTCAACATTTATAGACCTGGAAGTCAGAAATGCCATTGCCAACACCTCTTGTAAAGTGTGATTGCAAAACAGTCCTGAAAATGCTACGGTTGGCATACAAGTCGTGGTGGTAATGTTATCCTACACAAAGAAATACTGTTCTAATCAGCAATTTTCTAGGTGCCAAGTACTTTTGGTTTCAAAAGCTTTTTGTTTATCTATGCAAAACTGCTACTGACAGTAGGTTTTCTTTAATGCAAAAAAATTACTACGATAGAGAATACCTTCTGTGATACCTAAAAAGTAATATTCATATTAGTATAGTAATTTTAATAAATATATAATTTCTTAATAATTTGTGGCACAATAAATTCAGCCATTTTACAGCATATAAGAGTGTTTTACTGGCCATTACAAAATTCCATTTCCTTCCAGATAGCTCTCTGCAGCTTTGTCTCCCAATTACAGAAATATCCTTGAATGTGTTTGTTTTTAGAGAGTCACAGGCCAAACTACATAAAAAGACAGCTGCAGACAGCTACCTGATTAAGTTTTCCTTAGCAAATTTGGCCTGGAAATGCAATCACAAACTGACGTCCGACAGGTTGGTGGAAAAATATCTTCACATCTTACTTGTCCCAGGCCGTCCACATAATCAACTTTTAACAGGGAGGGAGAAGCAGATGCAGAACTTTGCTCTCCCTTGAGAGATCTACATGGGTCCAGGTGGCCATGTGACATCAGAACACTTGTGCTGCAGTGGAGAGCAACTACAGTTGTCACACCAACAGCAAACAGATCCAGAGCCCTCCTACACAGACTGTACACTATTCTGCTGCCCTCAGCGCAGTCCAAGCGCACAGTTTTGGCTGCATTAACTCCTTGTATATAATCAGCTGGAGGATGTAGATGTGTTATGACTAGAAATGAAAATGCAGAGGATTCTGAAATAAAAGTGAATTAGTTAACTATATTAAAGGATAGGAATTACACATAGTGTGAGTGAAGAACAGGTAGGATGCAGCTGGACGAGCGGTCATTCAGTTAAAAGGGAAACAGTTTATGAAGGTTGAGCTCTAAAACAAAATCCATTTTGCTGTCTTTACAGGAAGCTGGAATGTTAAGTCTGACAATAGGGCTAAGCAATATCAACTGAAATTTGACCTCATGTATATTGGGTCAAATTACACGTTGCAAATAAGATTTACTATAGGTTTAGTGTTCATTAATCATTGCGAACAGATTTTCTTTATTCGTAGGCGTTCACCAAATTGCTTCTATGTAAGCATGCCACAATCTTCTGCATTGTTTGCGAACTGCTCGTATTGACTATTCATAGCATGTAATTGATCACTTAGCTTACAAGCCAAAATTTCCATTCTCGAGCGATGACATAGAATGTCCAAATAAAACAGATGAGATGACAAAGAAAAATACACTTTGGATATGTTCGTCCAGATGAATACTTTTATCTTTGGAAATTTGTGAAATTTTAGTAAATATTCAGAAACTGTGCAAATATAATGACTGGACAAAAAGTGAAAGTGGATACACTAGTGTTCAGTTCATGGGTTAAGTCAATAATTAAGGACTGGTTTTTAGCTCTAATTCTAAGAATTTCACAGAAAAATCATGTAGAAGTATTAAAACTTACCCAAAGGAAGGAAAAATATAGCATTGAATATAATGAGTAGCCTTTGGATTAAAAAATAATTGAAATATTACTTAATTCAATGGAGAAAACAGCATAATAAAAAAAGCTTCAGGAAAAAAAATTGAAAATACACAAGGCAGCAGAATGCAACTTTGAAAAACTTAGGCAAATCAAGAGAAAATTACGTCACCGCAAGCTAAAATAATTTAGGCTCATACTTCATAGAAATGAAGCTGTAATCTGCATCTTTTATGAAAAAGGCCAGCCTACTACAGAAAAACTACTATTCGAGAAAGAGGTTGCAGAAAAACAACTGAACAATGATCTAAGAAAACCTGAAAGCAATTCCCTGAGCACAAGGAACTTTATCTGAACCAGAATCTACTGATAATCTGGGAATGTTTGATTTGGAGAAAGGTTTTATGGCAAATCTAATGAATAAGTGTCAAAAATTACCATAAAAGAAGCTTAGTTTTTGCCAGATGGAAATCCTTCTTTCTTCCCCTTATCAGTCCTTAACTTGAAAGCCATGAAAATGGACACAATTATTCTACATACCAGCACAGGTTTTTTGGTAACGTGAAAATGTTCTGACCAGAAGAGGAAAAACATTAAGCTAAATGAAAAATGATTAAATAAAAACATTCAGAAAAGTTGTGGAGTGATTTTACTATAAAATTAAAAGAATGACAGTGTTTAAGAAGTCTGATCAGTTGGGCATTCCTGAAAAGGTGTCCTATTCTACATAAGTGATTTACATATCTTCTGGTTAATGTGTAAAATCTTGTGAGACCAAATTAAAAACATTTATCTTATTCAGTACTTGTTAACTTTTAAAAAAATAATTGGATTCAATACGACTATTATCAACACTGTATTCTGACTGCCTGTTTTCAGTACAGAAAAAGAAAAATATATTTCGCTTTACCAGAGAGCTTTATGAATTTGGATAAATCAGTGAGTCATGACACCAGTTCTGGTCATTTCTTCCTATTTTTTCATGTTTGCTTTACTCTCTTACTGGTGAAACACTGAGTATGAATCAAGGAAGTAATGAAAATCATGAAAAAGTAGCGTGGCTCACAAAATATTATATTCTAATGTTCACAACAGCAAAATTCAAGATTGCAATAGCTCCTGCGAGTAACAGCCTTGTGGATGATGGAGTTAACTCTTTCTAAGGGCTCTGGACAAACTGTTTTTCTGGTCACAGTGGCCTTTTTCCTTCCTAAAGGACATGACCTCAAAGCAGTGGTAGACATTCAAAAGGTTTTTGTGAAGAGCATGAAAAATGTATTAACTTGCCATACAGTGTGACATCTTGCCTGCTGTTATTCATTATTATATTCAGTAACAGGAATAGGAAATGCTACAGAAAAAAAACCCTGAATAGATCCTTCAGCCAAAGTTAGTGGAATACTGTTGTGTTCGATGGTTTGGTTTAATTCAATTCCAGGGATTTATATAGCCGCTAACACACTGGGAGGGATAAGAATCAAAAGAAGAAAAAAATGGCACTCGGCATAAAGGTAACAGACCATTTTGCAGTTGACTTTCTAACGGGGGGATGACATAGCCAGGCACCATTTAAAGCAACAAAACTATTTAGGGAACCCTGTTCACAGAAGAGGATGTACAGAGCTGGGAACGTAGCTGATACATGTAAATAGGAACTGAAGGTAGAAACAGCCTTTTCTGATACTTACAAAACTTAGATAACCATTTTGCTTAGATAAAGCAAAACAGTTAGATAAAACCTGGATGCTCCATCTTGGCTTAAGGCAGCCCAAAACAAAGGGCCTACTGTGTTCAGAGTCCTAAGCTTGTTACCAGCACTGACATTAAAAATTATTGCATAAATTTGCACAGGTTTTTAAGGCATATTTAGGTAGTTCTCTATTAATATGGCACTATTATAACATTGCTATAGCAACTCTAGAGTTATGGTTGAAAAGACATTTTCTAAGTCTTTCTACCCAGGTGCTTCTAACTTTTAAAGCTTTTGAAAATGCTTTAAAATGGTCACCGGTTCAGCTTAAATATTTCAAGTCTATTGTTAACTTAATAGCAAACACTTCAGAAAAGTTTTTTTTGGATAGGAAATGTCATGCTTGACAAATCAGCGCATATAAATATTATACTTCTTGCATTAAGAAGTATGTTCAGAAGATGAGGCAGCATTCAATGAAAATGAAATGAAAGGCAGAAGATGTTGATATGATGAGTATGGCTGTAAGTTTACAAAAACTTAAGTCAGTAAATTAAAAATTATATCCCCAACACCTGTAATGCTGCCCTGAGCAGAGAGATCAACATACTAAGCAGTGCACACATTAAACAATCAGAGTAAGCAGCATACACAGCAATACCAAGCACCATGTAAGCACAAATTAAGGTTATTTTGGGAAACAATTTCTCCACTTGTGAGTACAAAACCTTATGCTAACATAAGACTAGATCTACTCTTTGGCAGAATTGCAGCAGGGATGAGAAGAAAGCCCATTTCAGCTTGTTCCCGCTGAAAAGTAACAACAATTTTCTCCTACAGACCTATATGCAGGGCTATGGAGCAGCTCTGTAGCTCTTCTTGGCCACCAAGTGAAGCAGGTCTACTTTGGCTCTCTACCATTCAAGACCTGGACTGCTCTTGGAGGAAGCTAGACCTGTGCGGGGATTTCTTCTATTCCTCCAACTACGAAAGGAGCCTCTAGGCAAGGTGAAGTACTCTAGGAATCCCAGTATTTTTCCTTTCTGTAAGTGTCGCCTGAAGGCTGTGAGACAAATTAGACATTCTCTCAGCTGACATGTTTTTATTTCTGGTTAAAAGAAGAAAATAAAATTTTCTCACAGAAGGCAAATGCTTAATTTTTTTCATTTTTTGAGCCAATGCTAAATCATGCTGTTCTGGTCACAATGACACAATCATGACTGGAATCACAGGAATATACCTCCCTATTCCAGAACAGGATTAAGCTATTTCTGATGGAGATTTCCCTCTAACACCTTCTTAGAAATCCTCAGTGATTCCACAGTCTCACAAGACAACCTCCCCTATTTTTGAACCACACTTAGAGCTAGGAAGTTTTTCTTAATGTCTAACATAAATTTCTTTTCCTGCAGTTATGTTGAATTTATCTCTTGACAATAAAGCACTATGCTCAGCAGGAGATGATGTGTGAATGATGATGCGGTGACTTGTGAAGCTACATCATCACTCCTCAATGTGCTATTCTTACAGGGCAGGTGGCTTACGTTTTCACTAGAGGTCACTTAGTTGAAAGAGACACATTCACCTGGGGGAAATAAAAAGGTCCAAATTTTAATGAAATCTAATTTGCTACTACTAATTTTTTTCAGTTTTACACAGGATACAAGACACAATATTGTATACAATACAATACAAATATACAATCTCGTGAAGGGTTTTTGCATGGGTTGTTTTGTTTTTGCATATAGTATAAATTAGATCTTGATGGAAAATTTGAAACACTTTTTTATTTTTGCATTTCAAAACTTTTTTTCCATAAGTGCTGAACAGCCTACAGAAAAAGTCCCTTATAGGTAGTATATACATACTAATAGACACTGAAGACCAGAACATTTTCAAATGTCTGAAAAATTCACGTGCCACAAGTTCCTTGATTCCTGCAGAACACACCTAGCACAGACACTGCTTTCACAGCATTTGTTGACAGAAAATTATGGTTTCCTGTTTTAGGTAAGTTAGAGATTTTACATTTCCTAAGGTACAGGTTCCTAAACACAGCTGTTTCTGGCATAATCAGAGAAAAAATACATATAGAAAAGACACCAACTGAAAGATTATGCTTCTTCCCTGCTAATTGAGTAGATTATCAAAATATCTGATTTTTTGTCTTCAGGAAGAGATGACAACATTTAATTGGTCAAATGCTTTTTGTACAGCTCTTACTTGCTGTATTTTATACCTCTGGATACTCATTAAACATGACAAAGAATGGATGAGAAATGTAGGGAAGAATATACAGGCCAGCACTGCTCACTGGTGGACCAGAAAAGATTTTAAACTTAAAGGACAGAAGGGGACTCAGACTGAAGTAAGTCTTTACATCAGAAAGAGTGAATTCAATTTGCACATCAGTCCTCAAAGTAAAGAATAACGTAGGTTTGGCTGGGATACAGAGGATGTGATCAAAAACATCAACGTAGGCTGAATGTAGGACGTAGTGATCACAATCTCATTTTTAATAAGGGTATTGAGGTTGCTGTTGTTGAAGGTCTAAATTCATTCATGGTCTCAGCAGACCAAAGGAATGATAACAGCATGCAACACTGTTAATACAGTTAAGAAAAATAAAGAAGCTGCAACATCCCAGAAACAGCTACATCTCTGCATTGTGGCAAACTGGCAATTCAGTGACACCAAAAGCTGATGAAGCAGGACAGGCAGCTCACACACACACTGCCACAGAGAACCCTTGGCAGTACAACTGCTCCTGGCAGGGAACTTGTACCCAGACCCAGACCTGCTACAGTTGGTCTAAGTGCTATCAACAGCACGTCAAGATGACAGGTAGTTACAGCCACTTTGGGATTCTTAACAGTTCTGTGTTGCTCATGGAGGTGCTGAATTGGTGACAGCATCATCATTACTTTTGTTTCCTGGTTAAAATGAAAAGTGCTAGGGATTCAGCTCTCACTGTAGTCTACCAGGAACTCCATAAAACAGTAACATACTGTTATGTAACATTAGATTAACATTGTAGTGTTACAATAACCCATATTAAAATATGGGTTAATTTTCCACATGGAACATTTCACACAGCTCAAAGGAAAAGCAATCTATGGACTGAAGATGGGGGCTGACAATGTGGTGGGTGTGCACAGACAAACTGCTTATATTTGTAAACATCTATATTAACCACTCAGTTAACACTGATTCAGAATACATTGTGCTTTCCCCCTCTTAGGATCTAGTCAGGCCTTTTTCCCTGCAAAATTGTCCATGAAATTCTATGGTGTCCAAGAATGTTGCAAAGTCAGACAATAGTTAGCAATCAAATTTGATAACTAGTCACTTATTGTGAAGAAGGTTATATAGAAATATGTTTGCTGTCAAAAGTGCTCATTTATCACTTATATGCCACCTAAGGGACATAAGTATGCTGAAGCGTGAAAACTGTGCTGGAGTTAAAACATTTTTGTTTCTTCCTCTTCACACCTTAAAGTAAGATATATGATGTTGCTATTGAAAACCTATTCATACTTGAAACCAAGTCAGGTCTGAAACATGTTTAACATATTCTAGGTGGGGGTAAAGATAATAAGTACATAAGGAAAGCCATTTATATACCAACCCCCTGCAGCTACTGTATTATTTATCCCAATGCAAAATGTTACCAAATAAGAATTGTGACATTCCATACAGGTGTAAATGATTAATTACACACAGGACAGAGTGTACAGCAGACTGCACAGGATGCAAAAATTTTCCCATTTTTACTCAGATTCATTTTTAACTGTCACTAAATCCACCTAAGTAGACTTTTCAATTTTTTTCACGTCTTTGGTTTTGGTTTCTTTTTTGTGTGTGTGTGTGAAAATATCTCTCTGTTCTCATTAGTCTTATGTAATTCAGGATAATATAGGGTGAGCTACACAGGTACACCAAGACTCCTCCAAGAATAATTGCATAAAAATAACTTTACAAAAAACAGATTTTTTTCATGTTTTCTGATGTTGTCTGATTAGGTATTTCTGGCCAGGAGATATCCCCTGCCATTTTTGTAGGACCTGGGCTTGCTTACTGCAACTTGAGTTCATTCCGCTGTAGACCACAGTCACTTCTCATTATATGCTGCACAGCTACTTTACTGTAATTCATCTCTTTTCAAATGATTTAGCTATTTTCTGCTTTGATTTCAACTGGGATGCTATTACTTATCTTTGCTCATTATTTCTTACAACATGTTTCACACTTGTAAGTTCTGTATTTCTGAGAAACGCCTGTATTAAGAATTCCATAGTACCAAGTTAAGACTGAAATATTCCAAGCATGTGATAAGGCAGCTTCAACTTAGCACTGTCAAAAGGCAGCGCAACTGAAAGCTGTGTTTTCTTTAATCTTCCTAAAACATACTTAATATATAGACATGTTTAAAAACTATGGGAACCATTTTTCTAACTATACCATTGCTTACTATTCCAATGCAATACAGTGGTTAAAAAATCAGGTATTATCCCTATCCCAAATATTTATGATCTAAAAAATACACATACTATAGATTAAGAAAAAGGTATCAGAAAATAGTAGTTCTGTGAATACCAGAATCCATGAGGTCTTCTTTCCATCGGAGTTGTACCTCGTGATCAACAGGTTTTAGTTACTGAATAATATTAATGATATACCGTGAGTTCCCTTGTTATTGGACAGCAAAGAATACACACAGGAGAGAAATAATTTGCTGGCTGCAGCTGTGGGAAAAGCCAAAATCAGAGTTTGCATCTGGAGAGTCTACAGAGGAGAGAAACCCAGACTGAAGCTCTAGCAATATAATCTCTAATAACGTTAATACCTAATACAATGAGAATCCCACAGTCCTCTCTGTGGTTTTCTATTATCTGGTAAGAAGGAGCTCAAACTGCATTCTTTCTTTTCAGAGGAACACAAATTTTTTCTTCTGCGTGGCCATCTTCTTTGACAAAACTTTAGTGTTTTAAAGACACTTTAAATCCCTCTATTCCTTTTCCAAGTTTTGCCAAAGGCTTAATACTTTATTCACAGTAAAGGGCAAGTATATGCATTTATACAGTATAATCAGAGAAATTTTTTTTCCTCAAGAAACTAGGCCTAAAACCTGCACTAACAAGGAGCAGTTATTTCATTACGGTGACAGGTGACAATGCTGGACAAGCAGGCATTCAAATGATCTAGAATGAAAGGTCAAGTGAGGCAGTGAGGTGGGTGGCCAACCTGCCAAATGTGAATTTAAGGGGACGAAAACAGAGAAATGCAAGGAGAGAGAAAGATGAGAGAGAAAATCAGAGAAGAGAGGGAAGAATAAATGGAGGGGAACAGGAGAATGGATGAGAATATGGAGAGTAAAAACTGGCTTGTTGGGGAGAAAAGATTGACACTGCTAAACAACTAGCCCCTCTGGAGGACATAGTTTCAGATTATTTGTGAGCACAGATTAATTCATCTTCATGCAAATTATGCAGGGAAAAAGAGGAGGGCATCTCAGACGAGATGATATCTACTCAGTCCTTCTACTTCTCTGAGGAAACAGCTTCTGCTCACCCCTTCCAAGGCAAGGCATTGAAAACTAGCTTCATGTAACAGCTGCAGATGTAGACTGCCAAGAAGTCAAAGTAGTTCATGGCTCTTTCGAAAGTCTAAAAATTCACAGCTCCTGTGATCCACTGGAAGCTTGTTGGGAGCTGTAACAAACAGTTTGAAGAACTCTCCTGTGGAGAGTATCAG
The DNA here is from genome assembly GCF_949628215.1 of Phalacrocorax aristotelis. Lineage (NCBI taxonomy): Eukaryota > Metazoa > Chordata > Aves > Suliformes > Phalacrocoracidae > Phalacrocorax > Phalacrocorax aristotelis. The sequence goes on from NC_134280.1 coordinate 27,524,432, forward strand.
TTCTGGGAGCACAGAGGAATGATGCAAGCAATGCAACATCTGTGTATTTCAGGTGACATAAGAGATGGGAATGATCAGAGGCTGTGGATGTCATTGAAATGCTCCAAGATGGAGCAGAGGGAGCAAAAAAAAGAATGTTGCATACTGCAACTACAAGAATGAGAAGCTGTTCAGCATAGGTATTTGAATGATGTTTGAAAATAAACTTCAGTAAAATAAGGCTCATGCTCCAGGATTACCGTGGGAAAGAGGTCACGGTGAGAGAAGTTAGAGAGCTCTGTGACAGCTAATGAGCAACTAATAATGAGTAACTGTAAGTAGCCGCTGACTCTCTAACTGGTTTGGAAATGTTATAAAAATGGGAATAATTTTAAAGATTAAAATTAACCTGATTTGAGGATGAAAAGGTCTTCGGTTTTATTTAGCAATTTATTGTGGGCTTAATGTTAATTTAAAATGTAGAAATGCAACTGGATTATTTTAATCCTTTCTTGACATTGGCTTAATGAGGGCCAGACCACCTCATCAGTTCTGGTCCTCTCCTTGCTAATAGCAGCACCATGGTGGGTAGTGCTGAAGATGATGTAAAAAGGCAACCCCCTCCATAACTGCCCATGCCCACCATGCTCTTCAGAACCACGACACTGCTGCAAATCATCTCCTGCAATAATATGAACAGGCAGACATCAAGAGTGGAGCACAAGGGCTACAGTTTTGTTTGCATCACCTACCCCTACAGAGGTGAGGCCTCTCCACTTCTCCATTGCTCCTTCTCCAGAAAAACAAATGCCATGGTTTGACCTTCCTTATGACAGCAGCTGTTGAACAGTCCTCTTTTTTTGGTGGCAAGAAAAGTACATGGTATGGAGGGAAGAGGCAAGGTTGGCATTTTATTTTCAGCTCTTGTAAAGAAATTATCTCTTGCCTTCAAAAGAAAACATCAATTTTGTTTCCAGAGAATGGTTCCATGAGGAGCCTAAGCAGTCTCCAAGACTTCACTGTGCTTGATGGGAATGGGGAGATGGGGACAAGCACCAGAGCAGACAGGAGAGTGCCTTAGCAACGCTCCTCTGCTTTAAAATTAGACATGTATTTCACAACAACCCTTCCTTCTTCCCATTTTTAAAGTGGATTATTTTCCAGTAAACTTTGAACTGATAGCACCTGTTTTTTAAATTAATTTGGCTAGGATATAGAGGGATGGAAAAGACAGCCCGGAAGACATAGGTTATTCTGGTGGTCTCAATGAGCCTTAATAATAAGCACCTATTAATGCTTCTGATGACCCTGAAATGCAAGCAAGAACAATTCTCATTTTACAGATGAAGAAACTCAGACACAGAACAGTTCTGTGACTGCTGGGGTCAGAGGGTAGCAATGCTATCTATCTCATCTATCAATCTCTGCTGCCCTTTCCCACAGTATATGATCTTCTTGAGAGAATTAATAACCAATATTACAACAGGCCAAAAGCCTAAACTCGCCCCTTTCGTTTCCCCAGGCAGGGTTTATCTAACTTATTTCCTCTTCTCACTCTCCATTCTGACCTTTTCTGCTTTCCTCTTTTCTTCATTGCTGCTTTAAGCTGTGTACATGGTGGGGACAGCAGGGCTAAAATAACATGTTATACTTTACCCTGAAGACTGTGAAAGTTGTGATCATTCTCATCTGTTTCAGCAAGGGGTTTGAAAGTCTCCTATGTCTTCTACTGTCATGAGACTTACCCTTGAGGTTAGGAGAAACGCTGTTCCTAAAGTAAAGTAGATGGCAGGAGAGAACATTATCTGAAAATAAGATGCTCTAGGTAGTACTTGGAAAACAAAGCTTTTAAATTTAATAATGATATTCTGAAACTGACCCAAATTCTGCAGAGGGCCAGACTACAGGGGGAAGCAAACCTCTTAGATTCCAGGCAGCAGAGTAGCTATTAGTGAACAGGTACACCTGAAGACAGAATAGAAATCTCCCTTTTCCAGTGGTTGGCAGAAAAAGACTATTTGTTAGTATGAAGTTCTGTTGTATGTGGAAATGACAGGAAAAGTGGTCTAACTTGAGCACAGTGCTGAACAAGGTACATGTTTGCTTCTTCAGATAGGATCTTGACAATCTTGCAGCTCCTTTGCCAGGTGCTGAAGCATCCTGCAACAAGGGTAGAGAGGCACCACCCAAAATCACAAGTAGGCTCACTGTACGTTTCTAGGGAGCGCCCTTTCCCAGAGACCTGCCAGCATCTTTGCACGGTATTAAGTCCTGTGCCTGCTGCGTGATTACTGACCACCAAAGAAGGTTGACCTGTTTTGGTAAGTATGCTCACGTCTCCTTACAGTGCAGTCCTTCCACAGTTCACTGTGTTCAGTCCAGTGTGAGAAATTAATCCACAGCCTCAAGACACTACAGAAAGCAGAATTTCAGACTCTGGAAACCTCAGTGACAGAGTTTACCTGCAAGTTTATCTGAAAGTATTACAGGACCTACAAACTATATCACAAATAGAATTTGCTTTACTCCTGTTATATCTGACAACACTGTTAAGAAAATGAAGCAAGAGACAGGAAGAAAAGTGAAATATTTTTACAAGTGGTGTTCACCTGCAGGAGGCCCACATTCTCCAAGAAAAATGGATTATTTTTTTCTTTAGTGGATGCTTTAAAGTACCTGAGCTGAAAGATTTTCAGTCTGAGGGCAGACGCACCAGGGTAGGTAAGCAACTTTAATTTTCAGGACACACCTATGTTTGTAATTGAATTTGTGATATGACCAACATGTGCCAAGATGGCTACCTGAATGACAATCACGTGACTGATGGGAGAGATGATTTGGGAATGTCTGAGTACAGTGCGTGCAAATACGAAAGTGCCTTAGGAACTGAGCTTCACCAGCATGTAAAACCTACAAGCATCAATCTTGGGAAGACTCTCTTGTGGGGAGATCTGAGAGCTGGCTTGAAGATAAATATATTCAAATGATACTACAACCATTTTAGCATTTGTGGCTGAACAATACAGCATACCTTCTCTCCTTGCTGTTTTGAACAGCCCGGTGGACTGACTTTGGCTAGTTGGCACCATCTGATCTGGTTTTGTTAATGAAGGTCAGGGTGGAGCTATGGATCAGCTCTGAGGTCGAAACTGGACCGTTCTGGATCTTGCACTTGACAGCATGAGTATTCTGTTAATAAAGTACAAAACCAAACAGACATAATCAATTCACCTATAATTATTCAAGAGAATGGTGCATTTATTCTCCTCTTTAGGGTGGGGTTTTTTTGCATCGATGTGTAGTAAAGGACTATGATAATGGAGATCTCTATATCTGAAAAACGTGGAGTGGTAGATAGGTGCTTTCTCCCACTTGTTTCTCATTTTCCTTTTTTTTCTAGGAGCAGAACCACAGCGTATCACCTGTAAGCCCCGAGCCTCAGCACAAAAACTCTCCCTATTCTGCTGGACATCACTATGTATGAACTGAGCATTTTGATAGTTCAGAATGACACCATCAATAGCATATTAACTGCTAAGAATTCATGCAAGGAAAATAAGTTGATTTGCACTTTCAGAACTCTTTTTTCATGTACACTTCTACTTCTTATGTAGGATTCTGTAATTTGGGAACATAAAGGCTAACTTCGCTGCTTCCTTGCAACAAAAAAAAACCAACAAAAAATAATGTATCATTAAAATGATTTTTGTTTCCTTCAGGATTTCACACATTCTGATTCACTTATCAACGACACCAAAGTTTAATAGCTATTAATTTGACAAAATTAATGTCACTGTATTTCTTCATTGAAAGAGATATCAAACAAGTGTTTCACCCAGAATTATATAAGCACCATACTTTTCAAAGTTAAGCTTGAGAAAGATAATTAAATAGGAAAAATGGACTCTGGAGACTTAAAATGCACACTGCAAAATGTCCGTTATTAAACGGATATGCTTTAACCAATTCCAATTAATGGAACCATTTGGCTCTACATCTTCTTTATCCTTGGTTTGATGCTGAGACAGGAAAGTACAACACCAGCATGTCAGATATCTATACTGGATATTAGAAGATATCATATGTAAAATATTGATAGGAGTTACTAGCTTTTTTCCAAACAATCTGGGCCACCTGTTTATGTGCTGGCATTTAAACACAACTTTAAAAACCTGTATCCCAGTTCAGCACTGAATTAGGTGAATTTGATTCCATTGACCAAGACATTCTCTAGCTTAAAAATTCCATTAGTAGGATTAATACAACCTACTAGCAAGAACATTACTATTTAAAATCATGATCAGCCTGACAGCAAAGGCCAAAAGTTCATACCCACACACAGTTGAAACAGGGACAAAAATAAGCAGACCTCAGGAATTATGATCTCCATTTAGCAAATTAATTAAAACAACGTAAGGTAACTTAGGAATAAGAATACCCCTGAGAGATTTTTTTCATAGCTTTCAAGATCATGGATACAGTACAAAGTAAAGTAATCTTTTGATGTTAGATGAGTGGAAGCAGCCTCACTGGCATATTTTTTCTGCTGTTTTGAAGTTAGCACCATGTTCTTATTTGTTCTGGCATAGTAGAGTCTCCTTTATTTTTATTTAACCAAAAAGCGCTCTTAAAAACATTGGATGTTAATATGCACATTAAATATTAGTGAGAACATAGTAAAGCAGTAGTAAAAGATAACTGTTAGAAATTCAAGTATAAATAGGCAATGCTACAGTTAAGACCGATCCAAGCAGAGCTGGCATGAATTAAGCTTGCCTTTCCTAGTCTTCCTCACCAGTGTTGTGCAGAACACAGGAGCATCATTTCAGCTTAACTCCAGTTGGAAACACTAAAACACTTCAAACTTAGGCTTTAACTGACACTTTCATTGTGCTAGTTATATTTCAAACTTCCACCTCAAGCTCCTGCCCCTCCACACTGTGCCATCCTCATGAACAGCATATTCAGCAATATACAAGCGCAGTCATACAACTCCCCTACCTGAAGAGATAGAGCAGATTAATTAACATATTTATTAACCATTGTAAGTAGAAGCATGCACTGCAGTGCCACATTGCATGGTGAAAGAAGGCTCCAGCAGCAGCTGGGATTACTGCACTGGAAAACACGCAACAGCCAGTCTGTTGACGTACATGTGAATAAAGGTAGGGAAATGACACAATGGGTATTTAAGACAAAAGCAACTTGAGGGATAACTGCACTCAGCAGTGCAGCTGTGCTCTGCAGGGGCACAGAGAACATCCTTGATCTCTCATTGTCTGCTGGGAGTGCTGTAGGGACAGCACACGTGGCTGGCCAGGAAGGACGCTCATCCATCAGCTGCTACCCAGCCAGCCTAGTGGTAATGAGGGACTCCAGAGGGAGCCAGGCTCAGTTCTCACTTGGAAGGAGGATGTTGCTCAAAAGTGTAAAATGGAAATGCTCATTATAAAAAGAATCAAAAGCTGAAAGGAGAGTTTATTGTGAAACCATGGGACAAGACTAAAATCAGACTGGTTTCACACCTGCTAATCATAACTTCTTTCCTGTGCAAAGATTTCAGGCTGGTGATACTAAAAGAGCTACCTGAAGACAGTCACATCTTGACATCACACAGATGGGGCTGATAAAAATGACTGTAAAACACTAAGAGCAGTTCATTTTTAAGTCTGCACCACTTCACCAGTCAAATACTTCAGAGAAACCTTTCAACAAGCTCAATGACAAACATAAACCCTCCACCTTCCCTGCAGGATTCAATCCATTCTTGCCCTTGAGTTTTCCCGCTGTATCTCCAGGGCCTGACTTTCCATCTCAGATGGCTTTATCTACAGTTCTTTAAGGCAGCACCACCCACGCTCTCCACCTGGATGTGACTGCTCCGGCAGGGGAGCTAACAGAGCAAATACGTGGAAGCTCTTCAGCCAGGGCTGTCCTTCCCTCTCAGCCTTCACCACCACTGTGGAGACCCATTCCTGATACACGTTTGCTCCTGCTGCAGCTGCTATGGGAACAAATCCCACTGAGCAGGGTACAAGAGAGACTGCTGAGAGTTGCAACACCTACTTCTATTGCAAAGACTGCCCAGCAAGCTCAGGAGTCCAGGCTGTAGGAAATCAGCCCTGCCTGGTTATTTGCAGTGGTGATTTATCACAATCAGGCCCTGACCCGTCTTTCTTGTCTCTTTGTGGGAGGTTAGGGCTCCTACAGCAGGATGGGAGTGGATAAATACAGACAGTAACATTCCTGGTCAAAAAGCAAGATGCCACAAAGCTAATCCACAGGAGTCTTTGGTAATCCTGATCTTTATAGGCTAAAAAAAAGGTATTACTTCTTTATTGTAGGACAGGTGATCAGCCAAGCTGGCCTTTTATCCAGTGCAGACATGATAATGGGAAACGTGTATGGGCCTTACCCTATAATTAGGGTGCATTCAGAAGTGTCAGAGGCTTTCCAGGCAGGCAAATGTAAAGCACCGTGACTCATCACTAAAGGGTGCGACTGCTCTCAGGGATTTGTAAGATTTTCTCTAAATGCTGGTCAGTTCCTCCCTCTTCTGTGGGATGTCAGAAACCAGAATTTGACACATTGGAGGCCAATGTGTCAAACTGCTGATACACCAGACAAGGCTGTTTGTGCCAATTGTTGCCAGCCCTAAGGGTGATGAAGGAAATCTTTTACCCACCTTACCCCAGGGAAATAGGTCAGCCAGACTGAAGCAGTAAGGAGACGTCCAGGATCCTTTCTTTTTAATAACACCCCCAGGATGGGCCAATTTAGTAATGTAAATTTATTTTTTCTTTAAAACATCATTCAGCTTATGAATAATGCCTGCCCCATGTGTACGTTTCTTTCTGACCTCAACTCGGTCAAGCGAGTTTGACTTTATAATTATCTTGCCGCCTTCTGGCTGGCATGAATGAGGGTATTAGCTCTATTAGTACCATCCTATTAACTTTTTGCTTTCCCTCAAACTTTGGTCTTTTGGCGCCAAAGGTTTCCAGACTAAGCAGTCTGTAGATAGCACTAGGATATATGTTTGCATATATACCTACAGATAATTTAATCTGAGATGGTTCAGAGGTGGAATATCTCTATTTGTAACAGACAAATGAGAAGCTTACTAGGCCTTCAACATTATTCACTACAACAGCTACTACCTTCATAGTAGAATATCGCACACTGAGAATGAGAGTGTTATTTTACTACACCCTGTGTGCAGAAAAGGGGCAGATTATCACACTGAAATATTTCTGAGAATTCTGGTCTGCCAGGGTTGTATCTGTAAAGCCAAGTTCTCCCTAACATATGATTTACACACTACAGCGTCGAATATACACCACAAAATTGTCTTACAGAGTTTACGAAGTTTATTATAGACCTATTGTTCTCACACTTTGCTACAGGCAAAAGTCTGCCAATATTTGCATTTTACTCTACTGTAGTCAAACATTCATGATACTGTACTGAAAATTAAGCCTGTGTTAAAGCAAGCTGAAACTACCTATATATATACACATCAAGGATATTTTTTCAAATAAAATTTTGAGAAAAAAAAATTTCTCTTTATGACATTGCTTGCAGATGGGTACTCACTGAAATAATGCTCATTTATAGAGGGAAATACCCTTACAAAGTACAAATTACTACTGTCCAGTAGACAGACCAATCCCACATGAATTTTCTCTATTTAATTTTTCTCACTTTTCTTACAGCTTTCCAAGGAAAATGAAAATTATAGAGGTTAAAACTGGCTAATACAAGCTGCTTTCAACAAAAAAGTATGGATTTTTTTAAAGGACTAATACTCGTTTGACATGCAGAGAACCTGGATTCACCTGAATGACTATAGGAACTCCAAAGGAGCCGTTATGGTTTTTTTTTCTTGCATCAATAATCCACACACAAGGAAAGAACTTACACAATAGAATTGAAGGAGTCCATGAGAATACTGAAATAAAAATATTTCCACATGACTTTGTGCTTCAAAACCGTGGATTTACCTGTTATGTTTTTTAAGTGCTTAATGCTAATCTGCTCATTAAAAACTAGTACCCAACTGACCATTTAGTCTTTTAGTGTGTAAAAAACCGTCAAATACAATGTAAACCATACAGTAGAAGTTACTATCTACTTCATAAGATTACAATGAAGATTAAATAATATCTGTAGTGCTTTAATGTTTGTTAAGTATTTTTCTATGGATTTAGATACAGCAGTGTTCAACACTATAAAGAACCCTGGCTAACTAGCTAACTCCTGTGTTAAAATACAGTTGGTAAAAATCTCCTTCTGGCTTTATTCAAGCACATAAGGATCCAGAGAAAGTAAAGATATCCTGAAAACTCCTCTAAGCATCCCAAGTTCCCAGCCTCATGACAGTCTGCGTTAGAGCAAACTCAGGACTATTGCTGAGTTACAACAAACAGCCTCCAAAAAGTCATTCTTCAAACAGGAATAACTGAAGCACAGCAGTGTTCTGGCTCTTGTCTTCACCTCTTTCCCCCACCCCCCTCTCCCCTTTCTCCACCATATTCCCGTGCCAGGATTTGTAAGGTGGCAATACAAAACCAACAGATGGGCTAAACACTAGCTGACAAAGGGACCGAGAAGTGGTTTCCTAATGGCTGGTTCCTGCCCACTGAAACACTTACTTCACTTCTCGGTTTGAGGACAAAACATTTACCTCTGCTTTTCTTGTAAATTCTTGAGGATAAAAATTAATTGAAACATAGTAGGATCGTTGTTCTTTACGGGCTTATTTTTCATTCATAAACCCAAATGAACCTATAGCATCACAATGTAAAAATAATCCTGCTTATGGTAGTGATTGTAAGTTCCAGGCACAACAGGATGAGCTGCAATTACTGACTCTGTAGCAGGCTTCCTGCACTCACTTCTGTAAGTCACTACATCTCTTCCTGGCCCAAGGTTTTTGCCTAATCTACTTTCCTAGCTCTCTCTGTTAAAGTTGTTAATTATCTTGGAAAAAGAGAGGTTGGATATTTGTACAGGGTCTACCTTAAAAGGAGCACTAGCTGCTGCTACACTAATTACTAATAAAAACACAATCTGAATTTTACCCCTTCTAGTTTAAAAACAATTATTTTGTTCATTTCCTGGTTCTGCAGTTTGTGCCCATCCAGCTGTGGCATTGTAGCAGAGCTCCAACAGGTGCTTCAACAACACAGCCTGGTATGGGAACACACAGAGAACAGAAAGAAGCATTGCTAGGTGGAGATGTATTTACTGTCAGGAAACAATGATTTTGTGATAAAGAAGATGGAGTACATGACTGTAAACGTTAAGTAGTATTTTCAATTGAGCTGCTCTTAATCATGAAAAATGTATACTGGCCTTATTTTGCCATCTGTACAACCTTAAAATGGTAGGGGCAAGGAGATCAAGCAATGATTTTTTCCATCCCTTGTAGTTTTCTCGTGAGAAGCGGAAAATGCCTTTCACCCTGGTTCTGGTGCCAGGCATTGGGTTGTTTGCTACCACAGAATTTCATGTCAGATGGAGGAGACTGAACTGTGAATTCCTAATCCTAGAAAAATATTTTCAGATGTGTGTGCAGCCCAAAGCAGCTGTTAAACCTCCACATGCTGACAGTAACTTCATACCTGTGCTCTGACAGAACAGGGATGGAGATGTACCCAAAAAGATATTGGGCTTCTGAAAAAACATCAACCACCTTTGCGAGTAGGGCTTGTAAAACAAAACAGAACAAAACGAAACAACAAAAACCCAACAAAACATAAACAACAAAGGCAGCTGATTGGGGAAAAAATGCAGGCCTCACACACTCCTGAGTGTCCAGGACCGTTCAGACAAGTCTGAACGTCCCTTAGGAAGGCTCTGCACTTCACAGTACCAGCTGCACTTTCACAGTTCAAGTACCCAACAAACCGGCAGAGAAAAAGCATTCATGATGGGTGCATCAGTTAAAATTGCACTGATGTCAAATCACAAGGGACATGAAAAGACAGAGAGATCGTGATACGTAGCTTTGTAACAACAGCTACTAAAATCAGCATTTCTCCCTCTCCTTCAAACTGTACCGTACCTCTCAGTGCAGTACTTCTTCTATGGTTGACAACATAACAAGCATGCCCAAGCAAAATACAATCTTGTAAGAAGAAAGTGTCATCCTTTGAGACCTCATGTCAAATGAATGAATATTCATTCAAATAAACATCTGTTATATCCACATATTGCTGTAGTAAATCTGTTTTAATACAGTACAAAAGGCTGGGAAAAAAAAAATCTAGGCTGGCTTTTCAATTAGTCTCTGTTAAATGGGCTTGCTTTATTTTCACTTTGTATCCTGAAAGCCACAGAAGCCACACAACATGTAGTAGCTGATGTGGTGTGCAACCCTTGGCCAACCTACTTACTTTCATTCTGTAGATGCACGCTCTTCTAGTACCTTTTTTTGGACAACTGTGTTAATTTTGACCTGAAAAAAAAAAAAAATTTAAACAGTTAATCCTGACTTTCGAAGCTCCAGCAAGCCTCATCTTACGCATCATTAAGAGAAGGGGGGGGGGGGGGGAAGGCTCTCAGTGCTGACTGATAGATTTTTGATATTGCCATGTTTCCCTTTTACTAATTATGCCCCAACTGCTCATCATGCCAGATACTGTTTATGCTAGGAATTTTCTACAGCATACCTCAGGGGCAAATTGCCTGTAGTGGTGATCTGGGAATTCTCTATAGCCTACTTTAACAAACAAACCTCCAGTATTCCTCCACATCACATCATTCAACTCTCTCGCCAAATCTTCAGCATACTTTTCAACTGAGCTAACCTCAGCTACCCGGAGAAGGGTATTCCCTGACACACCGATTGTTTATTCCCTCTGGAGCACAATATACGCTCTCTGACCCCTTGATCCTGCACAAGCTAAGAAAACACAGTAGTTTTAAGTCATTAGGCTGTTGATAATGAAAGCCCTTGAGGTAAAAGCCATCGAAGCGAAAGCCCTTGTGCTGGACAGCAACGTTAGCCTGAGATTTCATGTAAATTGCACAAACATTTACAGTAATTGTTAATTCTTCTCTGCTGAAGCCAGTTATCCACAACCGCATCTACTTTACACAGACAGAATAAATCTTCTTTTACAAGTGGATTTTATTACCAGTATGATCAGGCTCCAAGTTTGGAATATTTACTTCATTTCATTTGGCGGATTGCTTTTACCACACGGCGTACTCTAGGCGTACGGTGTGAAAAGCTGTTCAAGCACACACCAGAACAGCACATTCATGACAGGCCAGAAAAGAAACTAAATCTCCATCAGTACCATCTTCCTGTGACACCTACTGCAACTGCTATCAATTATCCCCTCTCCTCTTTAAAACATTCAGGATTTGGCATGCTGGCCGCTCACAGAACAACTCCTAATTCTGCTTTTAATCCTGAATACTCCGATTAGGAGGGGCGAGGCTGCAGAGTGGCACTCCTGCTGTGGCGGGGCTGCAGTACTGTGCTGGCGAGGCCGGCTCCCCTGGCACGTTGGGTCTCCTCAGCCCCGCACAGGGCTCAGCTGGCAGGACAGGGCCGCCGCTGTGCCGCTCAGGCTCCTGCGGAGACACCGTGCCAGGCACCGGAGCTTCTCTGGTTGCCTTGGGTGAAGGTGTGCCAAGAGTGGCAAATTTTTTGGAGGATAATGCGTGAGGGAGGTAATGGCGGGGTGAGAAACCCACCAGTGGTCCCACTCCTGCCCCGGCGGCCAGCCTCTGCCCCGGCCCTGGCCCCTGCTCTGACAGCAGGTGCGAGGCACGAGGCGAGGTGTGAAGCCAGGGCGGAGAAGGAGGAGGCCGCAGAGGACGGGGGTCGCGAAGGCCCCCACGAGGGAGCAGCCGTCGGTGGGCACCGGCCTGGCGAAGCCCGCGGTGGTGCCCCACAGCTGCCAGCGGGCTAGAGGCGGGAGCCCATCGGGGCCGAGCTCAGCCGGCAGTGGAAGGGAGGGAGGAGAAGGCGGCGGCGAGTCGAGCCCAGCCGAGCCGAGCCGGCCCGGGCCGCCGTCGAGGGCCGTCCCCCCTCCCCAAGCGCGCCGCCGCTTTGTCCTTGCCTGGCCCGGAGCACGCGCACCCTCGGCCGCGGCGGGAGAGCGCCTGCGCGCACCCCGGCCCGGAGGGGGGCGCGCTCCGCTCGGCTCCGCTCCGGCGGCTGCAGGCGGGAGCGAGCGCCCCCTCTCCGCTCCCCTCCCCCCGCTCGCCGGGAGCTCCGCCGGCGGCGGCCGCGGGCGGGGGCGGGCGGCCGGAGGCGGCCGGAGGAGGAGGCCGGCGCCCCGTCCTCCGTCCCCCGCCCCCCCCGCCGGCGCGCTCCCGCCCGCCGCCCCCCGCCCCGGCCCCCCGGCCCGCCGCGGGAGCCCGCGCCGCAGAGCGGGGCCCGCCAGCGCCACCCGCCGGCCGTGGGGCCGCACCGCGCCTCCCCCCGTCCCCCCCTGCTCCGGCTCTCAATGTTCCACACTGCCCGGCCACAGAGCCGCCGCCGCCGCCGTATAGCCCCCCGGCCGCCTCCGTCCCCTCCTCGGGCGCCGCGGGCCCGGCCCGGCCCCCCGCCATCCCGCCCCTCCGACCCAGCAGCGGGACAGGACGCCGGCGAAGGTAAGGGAGAGGCGGGCGAGGCGGCTGCCGCGGCGGCTGGGCGAGCGCGGTGGGGGGAGGCGGGGAGGAGGCGGGGGGGCTGGTAGAGGAGCTTTGTTCTTGTTTTCGGCGCTCGCTGCCTGGCGGCGGCCGGGGGCGCGGAGCCGGCCCGAGTTCACGCCTCACTTGGTGCACACGCACGGTGCGGTGCGGTGCGGGGCCGGGCGAGCCGCCGCCGCCCGCCGCGCCGAGCCGAGCCCAGCCGAGCCGAGCCCAGCCGCGCCGCGCCGGGCTCTCCCCACAAAGCGCGGCCGGGCGGCCGCCTCCAGCCCTGCCGCAGCTCCCCGCCGCGCTCCTCCTCGGCCCCCCCCGGCCGCCGGGGCAGCCCCCTCCTCCCCCCGCCCCGGTCGGCGGAAAAATGTCGGTCTGCCTGGTGGAGCTGCGCGGGGAGCGGCGGCGGGGAGAGCCGTGCAGAAGGTGCAGTTTGAATTATGCTTCTTCCCCCTCCGGCAGCTCGGTGGTGGCCGAATGCAGTTCTCGCTGCTGGCCATGTAAATAACCGGGGCTGCTGCTGCTGCCCCAGTTGCTTTAAATGCATCTTGGGGTTTTTCCCTTTTTTTAAAAAAAAAAAAGACCAATACAAAAAAACCCCAACAACAAGAAGAAGCCCCTCGTTCCCCCCTCCCTCCCCAGCCCAGCCCTTTAAATGCGCAGAGCAAGTGTACGTTTCCATCTGAAATCAACCCAAGTGTTATTGGCAATATATTTTCTCAGAGAGAGGGGGAGAGGGGGGATCTGGCGTTTGGACCCAATAAACTGCTCTGCTCCAGTGTAAATATTTACAGGGCATTAGTGACTTTTTAAAAAACATTTTCAGTGAGGTCTGTTATTTACAATGTGTCATAAGTTATTAATGTTCATTGCCTAAGTACCCTGCTAAATGTGTCTCATGCCTTAGAACGAAGTCGACAATTGGCATATTGTTTAAAGTATGAAAAAAATGCAAGTGGGTTTAAAAATTGGAAATACCTGTATTTTCAGAAGTGTAAATATTGCTTCGCAGCTGTCAAACTGCAGCCCTTGTGGATGAGGCAAAGAAGTATATTTTGGTTAATTTTATGGTGAAACAGAGTTGTCACCAATTCAGGCATTCTCTGGAACTTGGGGAATGGCAAGAGAGAGTCCTGCCTGTTGTATTAACTCTGCTTCTTTCCTTCTCCTTCCCCAAAAAGTTCCCCACGATGTCCAGTGATAGGCAGAGGTCAGACGATGAAAGTCCAAGTACCAGCAGCGGTAGTTCAGATGCCGATCAGAGGGATCCACCTGCACCTGAACCCGAAGAGCAAGAAGAGCGAAAACCCTCTGCCACGCAGCAGAAGAAGAACACCAAACTATCCAGCAAAACTACTGCTAAGCTATCTACGAGTGCTAAAAGGTAAAGGGATCAGTGAAGCATTCTGTAGTATTTTTGCAGGGTGTTTTGAGTCGTGGTGCTTGCATTGCACTTTTCAAGGCAGAGGGGTTCTTCTTGTAAAGCTATATGGAAAAGAGTGAGGTACCGGCTTCTGTAGTACAGGAGCCTGCCAGGTGGTATCTTCGTTAATCCAAGTTTTATTGGGCTAATAATTACACAGACTTGTCATATGTCTTTTGAAGAGTTGTTTGAGAACTCGGTAACTTCAGGGGGGCGGGGGGTGGGGTGGGGGCACCTAAACACATTTCGTATTTGTAAAAATGCGAGAGAGAATGTCAGCTTCGGCTATCTTTTTCAGTTAGGTTTCCATGCCTGATTGGTAGAGGGTGGAGTCCTCCTGGTGTATTTTATTGTGGTCTGTAGGCTGATGACAAGCCATGCTCTTTAATTTAAGAAGTGCAAAACCCCAGTGGCTTCTGTGGGCCTTATGACTACCTCTCCATGTCAGTGCACGGGAGAGCCTTACGCACCTTGAAGTAATGGGTTCATTCTGTGGTTCTTTCAGGAGAAACTTAGGCAAGTTTTCTCCCTTAGGATCTGCAGATTCAAACCATGGGGTTCTACAGGTAGCCTTTACTTTCCAATATCAAAATCTTCAGAAACTTTGTTTAGTTATCTTTTGCATTTTTATTTGCACATAAGGTTACTGGCAGTCCATATCTTGAGACACGCACTCTGATAATTTTCTGTAAGTTCAGCTGAGTGAAATAAGCTTTAAATCCCTTGATTCCAGTGGTCTTGGGAGAAGAAACATAACTTTCCAGTCCTTCCCCTGGAGTTGCTTTTCTTTACAAATGTTTACAAATATCCTGTAGCAAGAAAAGCTGTAGAGTAGCTGTAGTAGCTTCAAGTTCCGCCTATTCAGCATGAATACTCTAGTTCTAACTTTTAGGAATGGTTTAGTGATTTTGTGTTGGACTCAAATTCAGTATATACTTTTTGAAATGTATTAAAATTGCTGCAGAATATGACTGGGTGGCTTTGATGACTTCTGAGCTTGTTAAAGAAACCCTTTGAAATAAGGCTGGCTAAAGAAAGAAAAGTTCTAGAACTACTATGTAGGCTTTGTCATTTGTTATTACCTACCTTTTTTGGAAAGCCTGAGATGCAGGCTTTCGAGTCTGAGTTGTCCCCTCTTGCCTTCACTTAATTGTTGCAAGTCTAATTCCATACATCTCAAATAGTTCAGCAGTCTGGCTGAACTTATTGGTACTAGTGCAAGGGCGTGCAGACAGTTTCTGTTAGCTCCTATTTTAACACTTGCTATTTACATGAAATTCATGATCTTGCTTGCATCAGTCCTTTTCTGAAGAGAAGCCTTACTTGATATTTTTAAGAGGAATTTACCATGCATCTTTTGAAATTACACCTCTTATGTGCCTGAATAAACTACTAAATTGACAAAAAGTTTTTGGTGTTCCCCTTCTGGATCTTAACACCTTGGGAATGGTTGTAATAGTGTAAAGCTAAGCACAGATTATTTCAAGTTATTATATCACTTTTTATCACGGAAATACAGCTACTGTATAAGGCTGGGGGAGGAAAGGCAGCAGAAGGTATAGAGAGAAGCAAAGTTGATCCAGAGAGATTATTCCAGTGACAGAGTCAGCCTGGCAGATCTGCAAATCCACTTCTTAAACACACTGCAAAGTAGTAGGTAAAATATTGTGAAAAGAGTGTGTCTGCTGCCAGCACCGTTCACTTCTTCAGCCTCAGTCACAGGTCTGGAGCGCTGGTTTAAAGTCATTGTCAAATTTGCCTGTGCAGCCCCCCCCCTTGCCTCATTTGCATATTAGCTTGAAAAGAAAATCTCCCTGGTAAAAAGTGCTCAGATGTGAAAAAGAGTTACTTTTCTGAATACTTGTGGGAAATTTCTACCCAGCTCAGCTGTAAGTGTTCTGTTTACACGCAGCGTGGAGCAGGAAAAAAGCTGCAAAGTTTCTCAGCTGTGGGATTTGGGTTATGCCTCTGAGAACAAAGAGGAAGCAGCCATGTTAGCATTACTGAAGGCAAAGCCAATCTTGCATTTAACTGCATGGTGGTAGAGGGCAGTGTAATTCCCTGATTTATTCTATAGACTATCTCAAATGCTTTGTGTCTGTTCTCATTTCACCAACAGAATCCAGAAGGAGCTAGCTGAAATAACCCTTGATCCTCCTCCTAACTGCAGGTATGTAACGGCTTCTTAAATTGTGGACGGTGGTAGGAGATTAATGTGCTCAGACTAACAAACGGGAAACTTAGTGTTTATGACCGGTGACTGCTAGACAAAAATTGCATACAGCAGATTGAACAAGCACAGGGAATGTTTGATATTGAAGTTTGCTATTTTGTCTGCATGTTGGAGGCGTAGTCAGGGTGATTGATGTACATAGTAAAGCATATTCAGTTTGTTTTTCGTAGCTGGTCACTGCCTTTGTGAAACGTTGATTATATGAACTTCAAAATACTCCGAAGCTTTCAACTTCATGTCTGCATGTAGTTTGAACTGGCTTTTTGAGTGCCAGGTTTATAGAGTTATCACTTCATTCTGAAGTAAAAGTAAAAAACCATATGTGATTTTTTATATGCTTTCTCTTAGTGTGTTTCTTAACAGTTAGATAAGCTGAAGCATTGCCTCTAAATTTCTGTGTCTGTTGGTCAAAGTTATAGTCTCTCGATAGAGAATATTTTTAAGGAAGTTCCCAACTTGGGAGACACTTCTGTTAGGTTTTAGAAAATGAAATTGTAAGCTTGGAAGATTGAGTGATTTAGTCTGAGATAAAGTGATGTTAACTGGAGAATTTGATCTGTAGGGAAGTTAAATAGTAGCATAGCTAGCTAATTTCTTTAGATCTTTTGCATGTTTTCCTTTTGTTTAAAGGATGCATAAAAATTCTCATTAGCTGTGAGCATCCAGTGTTCAGATTTGCAGTAAAGCTACATTTAAATAATGTTGCTTTCATTTGATGCATCTCAGTAAGATTTCTGACTGCAAGGTATCTTCAGATTAATAGCTCATGTGTAACAGCGAGCCTTGTACGTGTTTAAAATAATGCTGTAAGTGCTTTCTGATTTTATGTTGGAATTGTTTGGCTTTCTGAATAGTTGGAAAGGTTTGGTGCAGGTCTTGTGAATTCAGCAGAATGTGAGTTGTTCCCACAGTCTGACCAGTCTGTGAGAGCAGGGACGGACCAGAGCTGCATTTTACTGAATTTGTGGTGAAGGTGTCTTACCCTGTGGACTGTGCTGTCGATTGCCTGTGGCAGTCTGATGTGTTTGCATGCGGGGTCGGTGGCTGTCCCTCTTTGATAGAGACACGTTCTGTCAAGAGAGCAAATGTCTGTTGGGTTTGGGCTTGGTTTTTTCTTTTTTTTTTTTTCTTTTGTGGGAGTGGGTGGTGTTTTAATTTTGTTTTGCTTTTAAATAAGTGTTTTAAAGAACTTTTAATAAATCACTGGGATCTAGTTGTGTGTTGGTCACGCACTTTATACTTGGACCCTCAAAGGGGGCATGGTAGGAGAGAAAGAATTGAAATGAAATGGAACACCGACACTTTGCCTTATAGTTTCTAAAAAGATAATTGCAGCTGTTTTGGCTACAGCAAGTTACAGCTTGGCTTTTACAAAGAGAAGCCTTCTGCCTTGCAGTCTCCAATACCCTCTGATACTTAGCTCCTTGGGAAAGCATGTTCCTCTCTTATTAGCACAAGAGTAATGCAGAGGGTTTTTCTTGTGGCTGGTGCTACCAGATGCCCAGGAATGCTGTTGAGAACGATGAAAACCTTCAATGTGCCTAAAATTATTCAAGTTTCTCTCCTACAGAGCGTAGGGGAAAAGATTATTTTTTTTGCAAGTGAGGAAGTCAGTGCTTCTGTTCCCATAAGTATTTTTTAAGTGGAATTTAACCCTTTTACTCAACTGCAACTGTATGATGAGTGCATTTTTACTTTTTACAAAATAAAAAATATTCACAAGAGATGTTGTTTTCTGTAACAGAAATTCTGAGTTTTCAGGATGAACAGTTTGAACAGAGTTTCAGTGCCCAATGGGTTACTGTTACATTGGAACTGACTTGTTAGGAGGAGCCTTTCTGGTACCAGGAGGTGAATGCAGCTGTGTGTTAGGCGCAGGGCAGTTGAAGCTTTTAACATGCTTTCTCATAGGGTGTAGTAGCACAGATTAGGAAACAGACTGACGCAGCAGGCATATGACACCTCTTCATTGCTCGTCACACAACAAGCTATGTATTACATTCCTTGTAAAACAGAAAGAATTTGTAAAAAAATTTAAAAGCCTGTATAACTTGGGCTTATTCTCATGTGCTTTAAAAACAAAAACCCTTGTATCATAAGTTCTCCCAAGGAGATTTCTTCATGCAGAGTTGTTTCACCTCCAGTTTTAGAGCACACCCTTATCATTTGCAATCCACACGTTGCAGGCTTCACAAGAATACAACTCCCAACCGATGCTCTTGGGCATTGATGGTCCTCCTGGCTACTCAGCTACATAAGTGATAAAAAACTTAGCAGTTTTTTAAATATGGTAATGGCACATATAAAACATTAAATGTTTCTTTAACAGGATACAGTACAAATATTGAAGAGTAGGTTGAACTCTCCTGTATCGTGTTAAACACTGATGGCTGCTGCCACTTCTCACCTGCTGGTGTAACTGCACGTGGAATCTCTCCGTTGGAGTGCTCTGAGGCTGATTTAGCTACTTTAAAATGACGCCGACTGGTTGCACTGTGATTCTCATGCAAAAGAGGTGTTGATTTCCTCAGCAGTTGAATCTCCCACAGTCACATCTATTGCTATAACATCTGTTTTATAAAAATGCCAGAGCCCCAGGAGAGCCCCGTTCCTTGGTGTGCTGAGCAGGCCTGGGCTGCACATTAACTTCTATTTTAGGCACAGGGATAACAGAATGGCAGGCACAGTAAAAATATCTAAATAGCAATTTTTTGCTTGCTTGTCTCAAC
Organism: Phalacrocorax aristotelis; assembly: GCF_949628215.1. Taxonomy (NCBI): domain Eukaryota; kingdom Metazoa; phylum Chordata; class Aves; order Suliformes; family Phalacrocoracidae; genus Phalacrocorax; species Phalacrocorax aristotelis. The sequence continues at coordinate 27,543,444 of NC_134280.1, forward strand.
ATTAGAGATTGATTTCTGATTCTGCTAATTGACAACGAACTGTTAGAAAAATCGTGTTGTCATGTTTGTGAGCAGTGAACGTGAACTGCATCCTGGGGGTACCAAGTGTAAAATGTAGTATCTTTATGCAGATAGCTTTCCTCTTTAACATAAAATAATACTCTAAATTCTAGTGATTTTGATGTGATTTCCAAGAGAGTTAGAACATTAAAAACAATAAAATAAGATTTAGTCTTAAGCCACTGAAAGAGGTTGGAGGGAAATTAAGTACTGCTTTCTCCTCATGTTTTCTCCTGTCCAACAGAAGAGCCTGAAACAAGTCAGTTACTGTCCAACACGCACCGTAGCACTAGAACAGATAGGTAAACTGAGGACACAGGTATCTGGTCCTGTTTTTTCTTGCTTTTGCTAGCTTAACTCAAAGCTGTGCTACTTGGTGCAGTGTGCTGTATTTAATTTCTTTTGTGCTTTTAATAGCATAAAGCAAAGCTAAAAAGGTCTTGGCCCTTTTGCTCCTAGGCAGCTCAATTTCAAACCACGGCCAGGCGCTTATCCATACTTCAAGGTATGGAAGTGTGCCAAACCCCACCATTATACATTCTCAGGAAAATGCTGCAAAGAACTTGCACATAATGCATGGTAAACCTGGGCTGCAGAGATGCTCTTAAGTAGGTTTGACATATCTGGAATAACTATTTTCAGTTCATGGCATAAAACTGTTTAGATCAGAGGTCACTGCTCTGTAGTTAAGGTTATATCTGAGGCTGCTGTCCTGACCTGCCCAAGTTGGAGGCTGCAGCTCAGGTGGAGCCGGGCTCATTGTACTTCCTGGATTTTAGGGCTGGCACAAGTGAGGCCGTTCCCAGGGGTGCTGTGATTTATAGCAGCTTCCTTTAGCTGTTCCTGCCTGCCCTGCTGATCCACAATAGAAAAATATGTACTGCCTGTCTTCTCTCCTCACTCCTCCTCATTTCCATTCCAGAATTAATCATTGTTCATCTTCATGGGAAAGTTTTTGAAGTTCGACTCAGTATTAAGTAAATTTAGTAACCCCCGTGCCAGCTTAGTTTATAGTTTACAACCCATTTTACAACAAAACCAGTTTGGTATAAACTTTGTAGGAAATGAAAGCAAACACCAAAATCAGTGTATCCACTCAGAGCTTAATTCATACGGTTTAAAAAGAGGTGAGTTACGATACTGCATCTTTCCCATGCAAGTGGGAGAATTTAATGGGAGAATTTAAGCATTTTATAGTCTGTTCTGTCAGTTGGCTTTCATCTCTTCTCTTTGTTCAATTAAAGATCAGACATCTGAAAGCAAGTGGGGAAAAAAAAAAAAAAGGCCAGACAAAACACGTGCCTTAGAGCACTGGTCAGAGAGACAACTTTCCTCTTTTGTGGCTGCTGGGAAATGGGAATTCTTACCAAGGGAGAGCTGCTTGGATCGTCCCAAAGGCACCCTGCTCCATCTCATCCTCTAGCTAGTGAATGCCTGACCTGATAGGTCTGTTGAAAAGATTTTCCTTAATAGAGATTACTATCTTGATTACTGTTTGTTTCCAGGCCTTGTGTGCTAATATACACCGATGTGATTTCTTGAGCAATACTACAAAAGGTAGCAGTTGATGATTTTGCTGTTTGTAGCCTCTCCTAGGCTTGCAAGTAGGTTGATAATTTATGTGTAGGTCATTTTAAAATTACTTATTTTAAAATAACAATCCAAAGTATGTGTACTGAGCACAATGGGAGCAAGACATGTAGGGGTTTTGTTTTAATACAGGATTCTTCGGCTTCCGAAGGACTGCATTTGTCCCTTTCATTACTGCCACATCTTGGGCTAATTCTATGCTGCAGAGCTCTGCCAACCCAACCCCACAGTCTGGAGTCTGACACAAAGAAAAATGCCTGCAAAAGCCTGGCAGACGAATGCTATTACTTGTTTAGTTATGGACCCATGAATCCAGATGTTGGTAACTGTCTCACTGTGGTTATTACCCCATCAGTGGGGAAGCATTGCAGTATGTATTTAAAGAAATATTGTGAAGGTATTCTTCAGACCAGCAATTTAAGCTCTTTCAATTGAGCTGTCTGAATGAGGAGCAATGAACAATTGTGCTGGTGGTGCAGGCTCTTCCACGTGCAGAGGTAGTGCTGGATTTGAGCTAACGCAACCTTGTGTTAGCGAGGAAGGTGCCACAGCTAAGCTGGTAGAAGCCTTCCTTTTGTTAACGTACTCTATCTACAGTAAGGTTATAGGCAAATGTTTACTCTGCAAACAGTTGTGCCTGTTGAAGATGTTACTGCACAGCTGTGGTTTGCTCCAGTTCTGCCATGGAGGTGACTGCTCCAGTCAGTAAGTGAAGCACATTCATGTGATTGCTCCATAGTGCTCCCCAGGGAGGGGGGGGGAAAAAGTCATCCAAGTTTGCTTAAACGGTTTAAATAGGTGATTCAAACTAACTCTGCTGGATTTTTCCTCCCTCCCTTCAGAGTAGGCATTGTTCACACACAGCATTTTGTCAGACACACCAGGATATGAATAAGTCAATCCATTCCTTTGTCTCTCAAATGTAATAAGTTTCCATCTTTCCTTTGTCAAAGCCAGGCGTTAGTTCTGTTGCTTTTTTGAAATCAGTATGAGGAAGAATATTTTGAATGCAGACAAATATCGGGCCCCTATACAGTAGCACAAATGTGTGCCCAAGTCTTCACTTACTCTTTTTTTTCTCCCAGTCAAGCTGTGGACTTTTCAGATTAATGGCAGTCCCCCAGTTTTGTGTTTGTTCTGTTAATTTCTTATTGGGCAAAGGTCTTCATATTGCTAAATATTGAGTCTCACTGAGGAAAAAAAGATGTCAGTTTTGCTTGTTGTCACCTCTACAGTGAAACCCCCAGCTGTGAACACTAAACAGTTCCTTACTGAAGGAGGAGTTGATTAAGGTATGTAAGAGACAGTATATTAGAAGTATGTGCAGAAATGCCTGTGCTGAAGCCGAGTGAGCAAAGTTTAAAAAACATCATCCAAACTCTACTTGATAATGTGTCTTCTGATAGTTACATTATACTTTTTATTGCTTCGCCCTGCCCAGCACTTTCTCACCACCAGGTACAATAAATGCCTGCTGCAAGAAAAGAAAGCTGAAGTTTGCAGGACAGTTCTGAGAACATAAACCCACATGATTATTTCTAACACTTCCTTCCCTTTACAGAAGTTTGCAGTTGCAGTTACAAAAATACAGTGAAGAGGGTTCACAACTCCTGTAAGCACATATTTAAAGTAGCTCTCGAATATTGAAATAGTACTTCTTAGTGTTGTCCAGCTCTGAACATAGTCCTGCAGTTCCTTCTGACACAGTTCCTTCCTTGTTAGTTGCTGGACGTAAACCAGTGGCTCGCCGTGATTTAAAGGTACGTTTATCTAGTGATAGCCTTGATTTATCTAGAGTTATTTCTACTAAGTGTTTTCTTCTATTCTCTTTCTTCCCTCCCTCTTTCTTACCAGAAGAGTATCGCCTACGTCAGAATAGGAAGGAGTGGTATAATTTAGCACAGCAATCAGAAGTCTGGTATTTTTGTATTTCTGTCCATTTGTAGTAACAGTCTGATTCTGCCATCTTTACATGTGCAGAGTGGCTTTTACCTTATTTGCCAGTAGTCAGTGAAAGTGCTTAAGGAGTAGGGATGAAACAAATTTAGAAAGGCATTTCAGTAAAACATTTAAGTGTTAAGTAGAGCTCGAGTGCACTGTTATTTAACATGCTTTTATTAAAAAATGCAACAGTGGAAGACTGTAACTCCTGAATGTTTTGAATTGTGAGAATATTTAAATTACTTTCTTTTCAGTTGAGAGTAGGTGACAGATCCACTAACTCAAAATGCCTCAAGTTTTTTTTTTTTCCGCTGTGCTAGTATTGACCTCTTGCAAGCTATAAACCAAGGTTTTTTACCAACCCCCCCCAGTGCATTTCTCATGCAAGTAATCTCAGTGGCATAATTAAGACAGGGTTATGCAACACAAATCAACATCTACTCACGGGAGTAAGTTTTCTTGCCTACAGATTTGCAGGCTAGGCACTTGTGTAAGCAGTGTCCACAGTGCTGTCGTACATGCTCTTAAATGTCTGTGTGTTAGTCAAAAGGTCCTATAAATCTTTTACCAGTTTTCATTAGCATTACTGTCAAAATGAAAAAAAAAAAAAAAACATGGCTGCCTACCTACTCTAGAGTTGTAGAAATAATTCGAACACTTTTCACTCAGCAGCTGGTGTTAGAGAACTGACCCTCATAATGTCCAAGTTTTATCTGGGAACAATAGAAGAGCTTAACCCAGACCAGTGTTTTAAACAATTCTTTAAGCTTTGTTGTGTAAAAATTTGTAAAAACCACAAAGTGATGTGTTCTTAGACTTAAGGACAAATCTGCTCTCCAAATATCTATTTGTATAACTGTACAAAAGCCCTTCAGGCTCTGATTAAAATATGCCATGTAGATATATGTATCTCTATTTCTTTTTACACTCAAACTGTGCCTTGCTCACCACTGCCAGCCTGTCATATTTAGTTTGTGATAAATGGTATGTATGGCAAGGTCCTGGCACGCTGAATGCTTCCCCATCAGACTGATTTGTCTGTATGTATCAGTTGCTCTTCTTTGATTTGATCTATACTTTTACAGGCTTGGGACACCTAATTTTAATTCAAATTAACAAAGTGCAAATAAAAGAGAATCGGCTAAACTACATTGTCTTTCATTTAAAATGAGTTGACTGCTTCATATAAAACTGATATGTGGAGATTTCCTGGAGCTGGTGTAGCTAGGATTTGCATAGATGTGGAACATTTCGAAACAGGTAATACAGACATCATGAAAAACACCTTGAGCATGTTTTCTGAGTTCAGGGCTAAGTAGGCAGGAGCAAAGATATCCAGCTGCCATCTAGGACAGGAGCATGCATACCATTAAGCTAGCCAGGAACTATGCTGTAACTTTAAATCGATGCCTGCCTTTGAGCCAGTAACTGCTAGGGATAAACGAATCCTAGCGTGCTTGCATTAATTTGGATTAATTTTCCCTGTGCAGAGAGTGCACTACACTCAGCTAGTTCAGAATTTTTATAGCATTTACTGTAAAACAGACTGGCCAGATCTTTTAGGAACTCTGATACAGATTTAGTTGACAAGTGTGGAAACTACTGTTTAAACATTACCTTCAGAAACAAATGAGGGAAGAGATCAAACACCAGGGTGACCTGTAGTTACCAGTGAGTCACTTTCAGGTTGGAAGGATTTGTAAAGAGGGTCTGTAGAGGACCATCCTGCGGTCATTAGTAATTGATGTTTTCATTATTGAGGTAGGCACTGGACTAGAGCATATAAATATTGCATTTGCAGGTAACAGCAGGGAGGAAAGGGTTGTAGGCACATTGGAGGATGGGACTAGAATGCAAAGTGATGTGGGCAAGTATAGGAAGTGACCTTAAAAATAGCATGTAATTTAATAATGAGAACTGCAAGGCACAGCACTTTAGTAGGCTTAATCAGCTGCACAAATCCATGGGGAAAAAAAGACTGGATGAGGAGCCGTTCTTCAGAAATGATGTAGCCATTCTGAGCATCATGTGCTTTTCAGGAATCAACAATATGAGGCCACAGCAAGATAAATAAATAGAACAGCAGTCACAATAGGGGGATGTATCTAAAAAAAGAAAAAAAAAGTGTTGGAGATGTGGCATATAAAGCCATCCCATTCAGTTCAGCACTAGTACGGGCCAGCTGGAGAAGTACCTTATCCAGTTTGAAGCACAACGCTGCAAAGTGCTGTGGGCTAGCTGGAAATAATACAAGATAGAGGAAAGAAAGAATGAATAATCTGTGGATATAGAAGAAAGTTGCTGCAAAGGAAATACGGCAGTTGTTGCTAGTCCTGTCTGGTGGTTATGGAGAGCAACTTAAATTGCCATAATGAAGACCTAATTTAGATGTGAGCAGTGCCTAGCTATGAAGACAGTATGCGTAAGGAGGTGGTGGGTCTGCATCACCAGAGGTTTTTAAGAACAAAGTTGAGACAAATGACCAGCAGGAGCAGTTTAGATACAGTTGATTCTATCTTAAACCAGGAAATGGACTAAGGGACCTCTTGAGACCAGTTTGACCAAGCTCATCTGTGACATCGGATTTAAATGACAATGTTAAATGAAAGCTCATCAGGAAGTGATTTTCCCCTTGGTTAAAAACTGTATTTTAATCAGGGTTTTTTAGTATAATCATCCTGGAAAATATACAGGTTCTGTGATTTCAAGCGGCAACAGCAGTTATTAAAAAAGTCACTGGAAGTGCACAGTTTTTGTCCTTGTTGTCAATAAAAAAAGCAAATGTCTAGTGATTTTTCTACTGGTTTATTTTTTTTCCCCTCCTATTTTGGCTTCGTTTTAATTTTGGGTCCAATCCTACTTTCCTTGCACAAAGTTGTCATGCTCTGCTAACTAGAAATAACCTAGGTGCATGTCATAAATTCTCTAAAGGTCTATCACCTCTGTGAGAAACTACTAGAACTGATTGTGCAGTACATCTTGATTTTTGATACTTTATGTGTTCTGTGCTTTGATTCTCTGCCTTTGTTCTCAGGCACATAAGTACCTCTAACACTGACATAAAAAAAAACCAAGGGACAGTTTTTTCCCTGCTTCATAGAGGCTGTTTGCAGTAGATATGCAAGCCCTAATGTATCTGTGCACAACGGCCCAAATGGATCCAAGCACATCAGACAACAGTTGTATAGCGTACTGCCCCTGACCACGGATCCTATCTCTAAGCACCCTCTGGAGTCAGGGCTCAGAAGATTGTAGTGAAAATGTAGGCAGCCTGGCAGGTTTCCCGCTGATGAGTTAATGCTGCTATAAACTTCAGTAGTTCCTCTCTGAGGCATGTAGAAGGGTGCAGGCGCTGGGAAGGTAGCCAATGAAGGCAAAGAGCAGACGGCAAAGCTAAAGGCCAGCCTCAAGGGTTCACAACGCAATTGTCTTTGAGTTGGGTTCCTCCCCTGCCAGAAACCCTTCATGTAGCTTCAGTGGCAGGGCTGGAAATCAGTAGGCAAATTAAGGTAGCATTCAGTGCAAAGCCAGCCTGGCTTGTGGATGCTTGATTAGCATAGCTTGAGCAAAGGGAGCTCTGCCCAGCACTCGAGCCACACCATGACTGGATTAGCAGTATAAGGTGCTGCAGAAAGCTGGGGGTTCTCAATCATGCCGGGTCAGTTCATTGAGCTTGAAGCTGCGGTGAGGCAGTTTAGGTTTGACCTCAGGTTATCACTTCACTCTGAAGCCTAGACATGGAAGTCATCAAGATATTGAAGGCAGAGTAAATCAGGAGAGCATCAGCAGGTCAGATTCCATGGGACGAATGGAAAACAAATGGCAAAGAGAAACATTGGTGTTTTCCTTTCTGTAAGGGAAGATTAGCAGCAGAAAGCTGTTTTTGTCTGCAATTTAAGTAAAGCATTTAGACTGTAAATGCATTGAGCAGAGTGAGTTTGGGGGACAAAAAAGGGGTTTCAATAGATTAGTATGCAATAAGAGATATGTTCAGCTGATAGCGATTCATGCTGTGAAGCCACAGCTATTGTAGCAGACAACGGACAGCCAGATTCCTCCCCGCACGCAGGCACCTTTTCTAACAAAGGACTTGTCTCCTGTGCAGTCACTGCCTGAGGTATGCTTGTACTTCAGCTTCTTTCCTTCCCCCTGGTATCTCAACAACAGAGACCTCATCCAGGCTGGAGGATCCACGGGACAAGCGAAGTGGTACTGGGATGGTTAGTTGACATTGAGCTCTGTGTTATCATTGTACATCGGTACTCATCCTAACTTGTTCATAAATACCCAGGGCACATCTGTATCTACTTCATTAATATCGATGGCAGAAGCTGTAGTGGGACATTACAGCTGTAATAGGATATTACAGATTTGGAGCCACCTACCTCAACAGACACCTTAAGGGCCCAGTGAACCAAACCCATTATGCCAAAGACCAGTTTTGCGTTTAGAGTTTCGGACTTCAATATCTTGGGGGAAAAAAAAAAGGGTTTAGTTTTAATTTCTAGCCTATAAAGGTAAAGCAAAGAGAACCTTAAGAGACTAAAATCAACTTGTAATGAGCGCTGTAACAAACACTATATTCCTGTGATTTAAGTTACACAGCACAAACCGCTGCATATTAAGCATAGTCTGAGTGATTAAACAAACTTCTTATGCAAAAGTTAGAAATACTGTACAACCTGAAATTCTACAGGCATGATTAACCAGTAATTAAATCTGAGAAGGGTGATCTTCATATGATAAACTATTTGAAGCACTGTCTATGGCCGCAAAAGTGTTTTCTTGTCTGGAGCAGATATTTTGTATGATACCCATATAAATTTTATACAGCCAGGTAGTGCCTAGCTCCACGTTCCTCCACAGAGTTCTGGGATTGCTGGGGTAGTGTGAAGAGTTGAAATAACAACCTGGCTACCTCATTTTCTGAGTTTGGTTTGCCTTTTTTTTTTATATATATATTAAAGTAACTGAAAGCCAGAATTACAGCTGGTGTGCTTATTTATACCAGAGCAAACACACCATAACTCATTTGCTTTAAAAAAGAAACAAGGTACTAAAGTAAAAGGGACATCACCAAAATAGAGCAGTAACAGAGCAGTGATTTGTTTAATAATATACAGCACCAAACTTTAATAGATCAATACATGGAGAAATCAATTACTTTCTAGATTCTCTGAGAACAAATACGGTGAAAGCATTTTCTTTAAAGTATTTTGGTTGACTGTTTATTTTCTATGGTAATACTGCAGGCTAGCATTATTTCAAGTCTTTGTTTTTTGTTTAGCCTGCTTGGGTTTTTTGTCTTAGGCATAGAAGAAACAACATAATTTCTGATCGGTTAGACAGCAAGCTAACAGTAGCGGTTGTCGATACTAAAACAGCTATTGTAGGCTGAGCACTGTGTGGTTCTAGATATAAAGGGCATTCTGGGCAAAGTTCCTGTACAACGACAAGTGTGCCTTACTAGAAATTAGTGATGGTGGGGTCAGGGATAGAGGAAGTAGAGGGATGTGAGCTGTACTAGTCAGATTAATGGTTTGTTATCACTTTTATTTTCTTTCTGTACAGAAAGCAAGCTCTGTAAGAATGTGCCTTCAGTTAGTCTTCAGTAATTCTGATCTGGGGAGAAGGGACTGGGAGCTGTTGTTTCCTGTGATTGCACTTGTTTGTCTTCTGTGTGATTCTTCTATGCTTTACATACAATGTGTAAATAAAGCTCGAAAAAATTATTTGCTAAAGGTCTAATAAATTTTATTTGGCCTGGCATTGTGCAACAGTGATCCTTACTGTTCTCTGTAGCATTTTAATGGAGGTGAAAAGGAGGAGCGGGTTCTGCAAGTTGATGCCAGGGTATAGAAGCACCTGTGAGATGTTTTGAGCTTTTTCTGTGGAAACATGAGTTTATAGCACTGAAGCTGTAGCTACCAAATACATAAGCTGTTTTCAGTAATAGATTCTTTGAAATGGTATTAGAATGTTGAGGGGGAAAAAAACCCAAAGCTTGGGTTTTTTTCCTTTGTAACAGTTAAAAGCGTTGCTACTTTAGGCACTATCCATTGGGGAATTGTTGGCTGGAGAGATGGAGAAGGTTTCTTCTGCTTTGGCTAACCTTCTTCACCTTTAGTCTTCTGCCCCTTCAGACACAACCAGTGAGAAATCACATTACTTTTGGCTTGCCAATGCAGTTATCAGGTGTTTTCATATTCTTCTCGAAGTTCCTTTCTATACCTTTCCTAAGGGGAATTGGTGGTCACAACAAACTATCTCTTTTTTGGGTTCTGAAGGGTTTCTGGCTCAGTGCTTTGTTTCAGGCAGTGGGTGCAAGAGGCCCTGCAAAGCATATCGGTGCTGGGCCCTGCACCAGCCACGTCCCAGTCTCTGTGGCCAGGAGTGTCACTGTGCTCCAGCCTAATTCAAATGCTGGAGAAGCTGATGCAGAATTTTATATATTTTTAAAAAATCTGCACAGTAGCACCTTCTGCTTCACTTGGGGTGAGGTTAATTTTGTACCTTGTATGCTCATATCTGGATTGGCCCTTGATGAGAAAAGTTGAAGCATGTGAAGGATTGAGATAGGCGGGGCGGGGGGTCATGTAGAATGGGTCAAGCATGTTTGCTGGCTGCTTCTGTTAGGTGATGACTAGTAAAACAGTTACTTGCTGACATTTTATTAGAAAATTTCAAATTCCCCAGCTCCTTATCCCATTTAAGCATGAGGGAGAATTCTGTAGTCTGAGGCAGACAAAGCTTTGCTAGCCTAGAGATCGTAAGCCAAAATTAAACTGTCCTTGCAAATACCTAGGCTGTACGTATCATTGGAAGAATAAATCTTTGAACTTGGGACCCAGCTTTCTGGATTTCTTGCCTGCCTGGTTCACGTGGCAGTGGGCACATCGCATCATTGAGCACCCTGGTACAGCGCTGCTGACTGAAGTAGCCTGAGTCCTGGCAGGGTGGTGGGGCTGTGTGCTGGCAGGGCGATCCTCTCTAACGCATACTTGTACCTTCCGCTGCCTGCTCAAATACAGGATTGTGCCATTCAGTGAATGAATGTGACTCCTCATCCTGCTGGATGCTGTTTAGGCCATTTGCATCGCCTCTGAATTGCTCTGTGTGCTGCTCTGCAGTGTTAGCTGAGGAGCAGGCCGTGCTTGATATTTGTGCTGTAAATGGCTACTGCCTACTTTTCGCTTGGCCAGGACTGTAAGACTCAGCTGTGCTTGCATTCTTTTTGTTTTTGAACATGGGAGTAAGGAGACAGGGGTGACAGCGTACCTCTTCCTACACCTGATATAAGCTGGATACCTCACTTCTAAAATCCTCCATCCAGGCTGGGCAACTTTCCAGTAAAGGTGATGCGCGCCCACCAATGTGATAGCAGCAGTTTCAGGCAGAAGTGTCCCAGATTTGTTAACTTTGAAAGACCCATTGACTTTTGAAGTCTGAAGGAAAAAAATGGCAGCACTGGATTGTGCGGTAAGCAGTTCATGCAGTGCGCTGAATGTTATTTCTGAAAGTAATTCTGTTGATCTTTTTCTGAAGTTGGTTGCTGATCACAAAACAGAGGGGTCAGTTCTGGGTAGTTTTGCAGTAGCAGTCATTAGCAATGAATGCTTGACGAGCAGCGCCTGTGAGATGCTGTGCTCCAGGTGCTTGTGCTTTCCATATGCATCATCTCTGTTCGGTACAAAGTCAGCTGGCAGAGTGCAAAGCACCATGAGTCATTCTGGCACTGCTGGAGTGTATAACTACAGTCTCTAAGCTCGGTGCAAGCCAAACCCTGGCTTTTATCCGGTCTGTATGCAGAACAGGAGAGAGAAACACACCTTTGCGCTCTCCTGTCCTAGAGCGGGTATATAAACTGCAGTATCTTGGGTGCTGTTTGAAACTGCACCAGCTGCATGTGGTCCCAAGAGGCTGAAACCTCCCGTTCAGAGCAAACATATTTCTGGGGTGCCCCAGCTCTGCTCCAGAGCCAGCAGCATGGCGCCAGCCAAGGCAACCTCTCTTTCCCAGCAAGGAACAGCGTTGGCCCAGTGTGCTAATGGTGTAGATATGCTCTGCTTGTAGCGTGACTCAAAATGACTGTGCTAATGGGTATTGTGCCTCTCAATCTTGTCAGGTAGTAGTTTCTCTGATTTTTTTTTTTTCTGGCCTCTAAAGTTTTAGTGTTGGAGCCTGGATCACCACTGGAATATGAATTTGGGGAAAAAACTCTTCCTAAGTGAAGTTTGAAAGACAGAGGCTTTACTATGAAACCTTTCTGTTCTACTTTTTGGTATCTGCAATAATTTGTTCCCGGTATTATTAATTCTTCCGGCAGGTGGAGTTAATTTATTTGTGTATTAGTCTTCATGCTTCTGGATGAATTATAGATTTAATTATGGTCCAGGTGCTCAGAGCTTTGCTGTTCTTCTAAATGTGAAATATAAAGAAAAAATAAGTCTGAGTAATTTTTTGGCTTGTTGAACAAATGTAAACATCAGGAAACTGTGCCAGGGTATAAATAAGGAGAAGATTTACTTTGCAGAGAATGTTATTATCTACTCCAGAGTATTCTACTTGGTGGGGAGGATTAGTGCTCTGCATTATACTGGGACACACCTTTTTACAGCTACTACTCTATGCAGCAGAAGATTAAAAACTTTTACCTATAATTCCTTGTATTTTCAGACGAAGTTTCTTTTGCAATTACAACTAATTATTAGTGGCCAAAGGTTGAATGGAGTTAACATAGTTGTAACAAGAAACACTCCCTGATTCCCTGTTAGGTGTAAATAAACTACCTACTACTTGTAGTATTCCTCTTCATCTGTGTCAGTCAGTTTTTTCTTTTCTGCCTGGCACAGTTATTTTCACAGTCCTCGAATGTTCTCGTACTGCAAAGGTACATACTTGTGTTCGTTTGTTTCTTGTCCTAAAACAGTTTTCCATCCCTTAATTCCCTTAATTTCTATGAAAATTTACTTTTTGGATCACATTTAATTCCATGATTATTTAAAAATTAAATAGTAATGAAAATTACAATTTCCTCTTTTCATAACTGGCTGCGCACAGTCAGGCCGGAATACAAAATCCGTGAAAAAATCTTTTTAAACTGAGATGTCATAGGATATTTGGGCAAGGGGCAAGTGTATGAGTTATCTTAATTAGCTGGGAATTACTTCTTTTCACTCCTTTTGTTTCTACCTTTTTAACGACTGCCTTTCTGATTTGTGGCCCTGAGTCAGAAAAAGCACACCATACCTAACTCGTGTGTGCGTGTGTGCGCACAATAGTACGAAATTTTCAGATGAAGATCCACTGATTTATTCTTGCAGTTGTCCTCCTATGCTCTTTTTCAATTGGGGGTCAGAAAAATTTCTATCGTGATTTCATTTTTCTTTTTGGGGCTGCATAGCAGCTACCTTGAGGAGTCCGCTGTTCCTCAGACATAACAGATTTGATGCATCTACTGAGGAAGCAGCCAAATGTCCATGTTCTGACCTCATCCTTAAGCTTTTTAATTTCCTTTACTGACACTTAATGAAGTTACTATCACAGCCATTATAGACAATTTTCTAAAAGTAGATTATGTAATTATTACAGTTTCTTGTACTGTTTTTAGTACGAAGTCAGGTATTGGTGCTGATTCTTCATTTTGGCCAAGTACGGCAATGCCAGTTTGCTCTGGTTGTTAGATATTAATTGTGTGTTGGGCATTTGAGATGAGATGGGTGAGGAGTTTGTTTTGGGGAAATCCGTGTGTTTTAGAACACCTTGATATTTTTATTTGAGGTAAGAAGTAAGGTTAACTTGAACGGACCCTTTCTTAATATCTCTGTATTTTCCCCTTTTTCTTTGATGCTCAGTGCAGGCGATCATTTCCAGAAGTTTTGCTGGCATCACTGGGCTCTATTCTGGGTCATTGGTATTGATGTTATGAAGAGGTGCACAACTGTCTTCTTGATATCACTGGTGCTAGTGGACCTAAAAGTGGATTCTTAACATTTTTTTAAGCTCTCTTGATTCCCTGCAACTTTCGGTTATGGAAGGTACACATGCAATTTCTTTATTTCAATACATCTTTAATGTGGTTAAGTTTATAAAAGGATGAGGAAGTAAATTCTTCATAGGGATTTTCCTACTACAAAGCCTAAATTTAGCTTCTCTTTTATATAAGTGTAATTTTAGATCATGAACTACCTACACTTTGTGGGATGTTAGTGAATGAATGGACTGGGGGATGACAATGTATAGGCTTTCAAGTCCTTTACTTGAGAAGGAAATGCAATTGATGTCAGCGTGTTAATTTGATGGAGTGCATTTATAGGAGGCTTTACATAGCTGTTGGGTGTTAACTTAAAACCGTGTCTTCATTTGGTACATTTGTTCGTTTGCTGTGTCCTCAGGTTATTTAATAAAACATGCAGTGAAAGACTAGAAAAGTTCCTGGACTTTCTCTTCCAAACGGCTATTGCTGTCAGTGTTAAGGTTCTTCATGCCTTAAACAACACAGTCATTCTTCTTTACAGTAATAGTGTGATTCTGAAGAGTGAGTTACTCTTCATGTTGTACTATGTCTTATTTTAAAACTGAATTATATAGATCGGGGCTTTTCCCAGTTTTGGAAGTCAAATCAAGTGCACTGTAATTTCCGGAGATAAGAATGCTACTGTATAAAATCCTTATTAGTATAAAAAATTATGCAGAGAAACAATTCAAGACAGTGCCACACACTACTCAGATTCCCATTGTTTCTAATACCAACAGCCTTTGTGGGCTTCACATGTGTATTTTTGTGTCTGGTTGTATATAACTGCTTACAGTGGTGCAGTGCATTAAACAAGGTTGGCTTTGCACCACTGAATTGTAATCAGTCCGATCTCAGTAATACTCCTAAATCTTGGTTCGCTGTAAGCATGCTGTAGATGCTTCCTGTTTAGCGCTCAGGAACTCTTTCCTTGGAAATTGTGTGCCTTTTTAAATGTGTCATGGCTCAATTATCACATTCGGTTTGGGCTGCCAAAATAACCATATATATATTGTCTAGCAAGTGACAGCCTGGGCCTTTATCTCCTCCTGGCTGTTTGCCAGCTGTTTAATTGCAGCCCTGTGTTTGCTGTGTGTCACATCTTATGGTGGTCTATTATACCCAGCTAAAACAATATTTTGAAAATGTTTCAAATGTAAACTAATTCTGTGAGACTTCACGTCCTGTTATTTACATGATCTGCTGAGGATGTAATAGTAGGTCATTTTTCCCCCTACAAATATGAACATTTGTACCTCTGATCATCTCTAGAATTTCCAGGACAGAGAGAAGACAAGATGGGGACACAAAAATGCTATCTCGTCCCCTTGAAAGATGTAATTAAAGCTGTACACCTTTCATTTAATTTTTCAGCTTTAGTTTCTGAGGCATTTTAAAAGCCAAATATTCTCTTTGTTCTGCCCTTTAGAAAAGAGCAAGCATACAGAAACTGAGCTGAGATCTCAACAGGAGTAGCAAAGCCTATGGGCCATATTTCTGCTCAAACAACTACTTTGGGTGAAGACAACATTGGGCTTTAAGTGAATGGTGTCTTAGAGAGGCAGAGCATGATGCAGGTGCTGTACGCCACACATTCAGTTTGGCAGCTGCCTGCTTTCCATCAGGAAAGGCTTAAGGGCTCATGTTACTCATGGCAGAGCTGAACTACTGATTTGTGTCCTACAGCCCCACACTGCCTGGGGGATGGAGCCATGCAGTGTCAAACCAGGATATCAGAGGGCTAAGCACTCCACAGTGCTTAAGTGTGCGGGGAATCCTTGGACTAAGTATGAATCCAGTTTTCCCTGCTCCTCTCTGTACAGCTGTTAATCTCTTGCTCGCCCTCTCTCTGAAGAGCATATGTCTTGGAGAGTTTCAGCTCCTGTGCGAGATTCCTATCTGGTGCAAACTGCTTCAGCATTGAAAGCAATGAATGTACATTAGCTAACATTCTTGGCTATGTAGATTTCTTGGCAGAAACTTTGCTTTTCCACTGCTTAAAGAAGAAAACAGGATTTGCTCTATTGCTTGTTTAATAAGAAGAATGAAGAATAACTGTTTAACAAGACAGACATGATAAAAGTCTTGGGAAACAGCTTTGCAATTTTAGGTCAGAGGAATGCAGAGCAGAAGAGAGCTTAAGAAAGATCCCATTTTTGTGCAAAATACCAGATTTATAATTAAGTAGTAAGTGTTGGCTTTTTAAAAAGGAAAGAAAAAGATAGCCTGTAGGCAGGATTAGATCTACAGAATTTTTTCTTCTTAATTGGAGGGGAAAAGATCCCATGTAACTAAAGCCTTCTAGCACACTGGAAGAGGTTTCATATTAAAATGGGCTTTTTTAAAAGGAAGTAAAGTTGTTAGTGTGCTCTTAAACCTGCTCTCTGAAAAGTGTAATATTGTGTGTAATATACTAGAGTGTGTGCGCGCATGGTTTTTCTGGTTAATCTGCTAGGAGAGTTCTGGTAAATAACCCTCCCCCACAGCTTTTTCAGAAGCTGACCTGTTTAAGTACTGTTACAAAGCGAGTATTAAAAGATATTTAGCAGAGAGTTGTGCATATATGGGGCAGCTGGAGTGTGAGTGTTTGTGGCAGTTCTGCTGTGCTGTCACTGCGTGTCTTTTCAGGAAATGCATCAAAACAGACCCTAGCATCACTTTGTTGTACCAGGATCTACATAATTCCTGTAGTTTACAATGTAACCAGTCGAAATCTAGTGTCAAAAAAAAGGCCATGCTTGAGTTTCTGCTTGACTAAACTCTTCCCTGTTCCATTAAGCTTTTGTGTAAGTGCTGTATTTAGTGTATTTTGCATGTGAGTATATATCCCGAATCCCATTACTTTCTAGTGAGTCTGAAGGCATCATCAACCAAGTTTTGTCGTATACAGATAAAGGGGGTGCTGAGAGGTAGCCTGACAGAAATCCTTACTGTCTACATGCCGCCTGGTTTGATAAGGTGGGTGTGCATGTGTGCCATCGACATGGAGACTTCAGGCAGCCCCTGACGTAGATTTTTACATGATTTGTTAAGAAGTTGTTATCACCCAGTAATAGATACCATCTCATTGAAAACAATTGCTTACTTGTTAGACATGTTCACTGCAAATTAATGGTGGCCTTGGGGAAGTGTTTCTTTACCGTTCTAGGTCTTCAGGTAGCCCCGTGGTTAGATACAAGGAAGTTATATCCCAGCAAGACTTACACAAAGCCCAGAGCTGGCAAAGCAATGCCGCCACTTACTCGTCACAGATGAATGTTCCATATCTGCTTGACAAAGTTTATATGAAGGAGTACAAGGTCAGGACAGGTCACAACAATGCACAGCCCACATGCCACTACAGGCTAATGGAGCCCTGCATGTTGAAATAATGAAGTATTGATCAAACGCAGAAAACTGGGGGAATGCAGGATGTGCAGCAGAGCAGGGTGAGAGCAGGGTCCTGTGCAGCAGTTGCTGTGGTATGGTTGAAAGGTGCGGTATGGTGCAGCCAAAATACAGAACTGTCATGAGCCCATGGCCTTTGGAGTGGGTGTGAACTGGCTGTAGTACTGGTGTTGAGGGGTTTGCTTGGCTTCCTATGCACCAGGCTCTGCTTTCTATTGCAAGTCCTGTTACATGTGCTGCCTTTATTCTCAGTTTCTGACTTTTCGCATCTTGTCCCTCCCTCTCCCACCTTCACAGCTGTGAAGTGAAAATAATTGGGGCTGAACACTGGCTTTTTCGGAGGAATATTTGTTGTATATCTGTAGTTACTTTCTACGGGATTTCAAAAAAATGAAAATCCTCCAGGAACATGCAGCGTGTTCAGGGTTAAAGCAGGCCATGAAAAGGGACACTTCCCTTTCTTGTCAAATTGGCTTTGGTTTCTTAGATCCATCACGCTGGAATGCAGCCCTGAAATGCCAATTTTCTTGTAAGGAGGAAGCAGAGCCAATTGATTTAAACTTCTAGTTGCGTCTGCTGGCAATTTCCACCAGAAGCTAATTACAGCTAGCAGCTATCGCCAGCAGATGACTGAGTGGTTTCACCTCTTGAAGAAGAGACTTTAAACCTGCACAGGGTTTCTTTTCCCTTGATCCTGTAAGGCTGGGGTAAAATCTTTCAAGCAGATATTTTACACACACCAAGAGAAATCTTAAAAAATTAGGTAAATTATTTTATCACAGAAACATTATCTGTAGCTATTCCCAAAACTGGAAGGTAATTTATTGGGCTTTGCACTGTATTGCTGTATCATTTCAAGACAACATGGCGTGCTTGTTTAAATTCTGATGTGATTCACCCAGCTCGCTTTACGTGTTGTCCGTTCTGTAAATTACTTCAGAGTAAATAAACTGGTTCAGACCTTTCTGCTAAATTAACACTGTAGGTTTGAAAATGCTTTTAGGTACTGAAAATTTTGCACCTCTTGAAACTGTAGTTCCACTAAAAAGGATTTTGCAAGAGTGAACCTTTTTAATAAAGGATGTAGCATGATTTTTTTCAACTAGCATCACTAGATGGCATTGCCTAGTAGTCTAACAGTTGAGCGTTAGTTTGAAAATAGCTGAAATTGGTGTAAATTGATAGAGTAATGAAAAAATATTTAAATCTTCCAGTGCGTATGTCTTAGGGTTTTCTGCTTTTGAATCATGCTTCTAATTGTTCAAGAGAGGGCGTCTCATTTAAGTGTTACTTTTGCATGTAGAGCTCTTAGGCAAGCAGTCTGCTATAGTTTCTACTGTGGTTCTGCTTTCTTCCTTGGCTTGCTTGAAAACTTCTTGAAGTCACTTGCTGAGGGACTGAGGCTCAGCCAGACCCCATGCTGCTGTTTCGTGCATGGTTCTCGCTATACGCAATTAGCCTCTTCTAATTGTATGCTGAAATATTAGCGGAAGGACTGTTGGGAGGATGCTACATCAGACACAACACAACAACAAAAAGCCACGCCAGTACTACTTTATGGAAAGCTCCTGGAATGGCATATTTTTCTAAAGTATGGTGCCCATTGTTATTACAGGGAATGTGAAATCAACAAAAGTGTTGTTTGGGGGTTTTATTCTGTTTGTTTATTCTGTGTTTTAGACACCATGCCTTTTTCTTCTGGCCAGTTTCCTCTGTTTTGTTAGTGGTCAGTCATGATCCTGGCTGCAGCACTGGCTGCTTGTGCTTTTTCCCAGGCAAGGCAAGAGGAAGTCTGCCTTTCATGTCAGCAGCACATTTAGCTGAAAGCAGAAAGACATTGGGTAGGTGGGTTTATCCAGGCAGGATGGTATGGAGAAATTATGAACCCAAGCAGCTTTTGTCCAGTGCTTTCAGTTCAACTCCATCATCTGCCTCTTTTAAATCTAAGTGCAAAATTTGGCATAACCTACTCCCTTTTCTTGGTTCACCAGCACTTTTAATTTAAAAGATCTCCTGCTTAAATTTATAGTTATTTTAAAATTCTTTCTTAACGCATTGCAGATGTCTGTATCAGTCTACTAGAAACTAAAGAACTGTCATTGGCAGGAATTGATATAACTTACTTATTTGGTTTCTTAGTTTAAATAATGGTTCTTGTTAATGTAAATTAATTTGCCTGAAATTCTACATTTAGATGTAGAGAGTGTGGACGCCTCTTTTTGCTGTAACACTTGTATTTACAAAACAGTATTTTAAAGTTTTTATAGTAGAGTTTTAGTTGTAGGATAGTGTTGCTAATTTACATTAACAGCTTAGACACCTATAAAGCAGTATCAGATTTCACAAAAGAATGAGAAGTATAAAAGCCAAATTAAAGAAACCAAGTAAGCATGTACCAGAATGTATTTTGATAACAGTAGGTCACCAAAGCTACCGTTTACTTAAGAGATTTGCAGCTACGTGCTAGACCTTATTTGAACAATTTTCTGGACATCACAGCAGTGTATTTCTGTAGGTTAATGTAGTTTTTTGTGAAGCCTCACTTTAGAGAAATGGCAAATAAGAATCAGGGGGAGAGCAAGGTTGTTTGGCAACTGCAACATGATGCTTAAGCCTCCTCTTGTGTGCCAGGGAGTGGTATAAGAATACCGTGACAGAAAATCCCTTAATCTTCTTTTTCATGTCCATATGATTTTAAGTCAGAATAAATGGGAGTAGCTATGAAGTAATCAAATCACTTATGGTCTAATCTTTCATCACTTTATACAGGGTAATTGATAATAAAGCTACACAATTTGGTACAGAAGAGCACTGGTGGGAGAGGTCTACATTCATTTAAACACCCCAGTCAGTAAAGTATGTGCTTATCTCCTGTTGAAGTCAGTGGGTTTTAATGACATGCAGAAACACTTTCCTGAGCTGAATCTGAGGGAGGGGAGTCAGTTAAGTGGGGCCAAACACAGAAGGAAGAGGGGAAAGTAGTGTGGTGATTGCGAGTCAGAAATAGCTATTGCGTTCAATATTTTACAGGAGGAAGCTCTACCTGTAGCCATGCAATGCACGGCTGAGGTTTTTAAAAGATCTCAAAGCCTCATCTTCAAAGATCTGTAACCCACCAGTGGCTCTTCATGGGGTTTAGCCCAGTGTCAGGTCAGTGCGTTTGGAAAGCTTAGCCTTTTGTGCCTGACCAGGGTGAGGAGAGAGAAAGCGGGGGAAGTGGGACATGCCTACTGTCCCCTTGCCTTTGTCAGCTTTCTTGTGGCAGTTTCAGGAATATGCCATTCAAAGGAATAATATTTCTGCCACACCTCTGTCCTAGTGTGATGTCTACAAGCAGCACGAGGTGGAAATGTGAGGCCAGTAGTTGTGAGGAACTGCTCACTACGTTGCTTTTAGGAAGCACTCTGTTTCATGAGCATAAAATCAAAGTACACATTCAGTGCCAGGGTTTTTTTGCCTAATTTTTACATGAGGGCTGAATGCTCATCTAATCCTGTTTATTTGGGGGCATTCAGCACATAATACTAAATGTGCTTGATTTTTTTTTATTTGCAGGTCACCTTTTAATGGAGCTGTAAAAGTAAGTGTAAACTGCACCTTCTTTTGTCATCAGTAAGTGCTGAAGGGAGTAATGCTCAGGGCAGGAGTGTCTCTGGGCTCACATGTGGGAGAAGGGTGGGCAACCCCTAGTGTTATCCAGTAAGTAAAGAGGGTTGAAAGGTAACATGGGCTCTTGTTCATTTGCACTGTCTGTTTGTACAGGCCTCCTCAACACCGCAAATACCTCCTTTTCTTTTTTTCTTGGGATGCTTCTCAGGGGACCCTGTTGTATTAATTCTAACAAACATGTTCAGGAGGACAATTTTTTCTCTGAAGAGTCTATCTGCTGTAGTTAATTGTTCTCCTGCATAGTTGAAAAAGAGGACTGGATGGCTTGTCTTGGTGACCTCCAGGTCAGACATGATTAGGAAACAGAGCTCAGGCTGTTACCTCACATAGGAAGGTAGCACTTACCCCTTTCAGAGTGTCTCACAGAGGATCTTGGTCCTCGGTAGAAGTTGAATAAGTACATTTCCCACACAATGTGGGCAATTCATGTGGTCCCTATCTACAGAGAAGAAAGTGTGATCTGGATGCACTTTGCACATATGCCAGAAATGCAGGTGTAAGCCAGATGAAGCAGTATAGATCTCAAAACTCATTTTCCCCTGCCTGATTGAATTCATGTTGAATTCATTGGCAGTGTACATAACTGGGCACTGACCCAAATAGGGGGGAGCAGCACCCTGCAAAGGCTTTGGGCTGTAATCTGGGTGGGTGGTGGGATAAAGAGTCAGATCAGGAGTCCGAGTGTATTTCTGAGCTGTCCTCTTCTGTCACAAGAGCAGTTTATAATCCCTAGCAACTGCTGCTGCAGATCCTCCTCATTCACTCCCTTCCTTGGAAGCTCCTGTCTGAATAGGCGATGTCTGCATATGATTATCCTCGGTGATATTGCATATCTTTGGTGACGGGAGGAGATGCGTCTTAGGGCACTTCACCACAGAAAATCAGTCCCTTTCAGGCACCAGGCAGGAACGGGCAGCATCCACAGGTGGCTGCCCAGCTGCCAGTGCTCCGTGTGTCTGTCTGCCTGTCCATGGCTGAGATGCCTGGCTTGGTTGCTGAGCAGTGCTATTCCTTTAGCTGTTGTGGAATTGGGATTAAGTTCTCATTTTCAAAAGAAACTTTCTGTGTTTATTTTAAGTCACAACTTTTTGGAAAAAAAACCAGCTGTTTAACCGTGGCGTTTCCAGGAGGGTAGGAAAAATGCCAAATGGTAGCAAGTGCAGTTTTTAGTGGTTGTGAGAAGCAGGTTTGAAGATCTGTGTTAGAAGTGGCTGCCATCACTGCAGTAGTTGTCTTCCTCTATGCAGAGCAGAGCTGCCCAGTGTAATGTCCGCATTGCAGGAGATCATCTGAAGCAGATCTGATGTCCTACCTCAGTGCCACGCTTGTGAATTTCTCTGTTTGTTTTGAGTCAGTTGCAATTAAAAAAAAAAAAAAAATTGGCTTGCCCTCAGCAACTGAAACACACCTTTATGAGATTGCAGGTAATTTCATCCCACTGCTGCTGTTTTGGAGCAAAACAGCTTGGATGATATATGTTGGGTCTGTTCTGTGAACGTGGAAGAAAGTCGTGCAAAGTGCCAGAAGCTGTGAGCTCAGCAAGGCCTCAGCTGTTTTGCAGGCAGGACTGTGGTGTGGGGCACCGTAGTGTCAGCGAGCTCTTATGTGGAGTTGTGTGCGTATTTGAAAAGTGCAGACCAGGCTTGTGGGCAGCTGCCAGAGGGTCTGTCTTGATTTGCTGTCTCCTCTGAGAGCTGCTCCCTCTGTGAACTGGGGTGTGTGGCTGCCTGCATTAGGAAACGCAGAGGTGGTGGCAGTGGCGCGCTCCCCTTCCTGTGCTGCTGGGAGGATGATGAAGAGCGTGAAGTGCAGGTGGGCTGCCAGGTCTGACAATACATGCTGCAGAGACTGCCAACAGGCAGAGCTTCACAGAGGGATGAATACTGTAAGGGAAAACCAGCTGGACCAACTTCATCTCAAAGGCTGCCTGCTCAGTACAGAAACATCACCGGATGCTGCGAGGAGCTGTATTCACACACCAGAGACCAACGCAACCAAGCAAGTCAGCCCTTGAGAGAGACTCTCGCCATGTCCTGCACTTGTGTGGAGAAGACAACAGGAGCAGCCTGGAGTGGGAAGACTAGCAGAGCATTTCTCAGGAGAATCTCTTCCCTTGCCTTGTATTTTTTAGTGCTCCAGGAAAACAGTGACACTGA
This sequence comes from Phalacrocorax aristotelis, assembly GCF_949628215.1. Classification (NCBI taxonomy): domain Eukaryota; kingdom Metazoa; phylum Chordata; class Aves; order Suliformes; family Phalacrocoracidae; genus Phalacrocorax; species Phalacrocorax aristotelis. The sequence goes on from NC_134280.1 coordinate 27,566,262, forward strand.
AGTAAAAATAAACTTTTTTTTTTTCCCCAGAAAAACCAAGTGTTAGAAAAACAGAAGGTTTGACTGAATCTTGCTGGGAAGAAACACTCATGATCGATGTAGGGACAGAGTGGTTGGTGTGGGACTTTTTTGTGTAGGGCTGTGTAATGAGGCTTGTATGAGAGGCTCTCCTCTGCCTGTCCCCCAGCTCAGAGGCATGGTGGCGTAGCTTTATTTTTTTCAGACACTGTGTGAATCAACTCAGGAGCAGGAGGTTGAGGCAGCAAGACAGCTGTTATCCTCTCCTTGGAGACTAGGAAGTATCAACATGCCACCAGACCTGCTTATATTACATGTACTAAACACACTTGGTTCCTTTCTTCTGCCTGTTTTTCATCAAAAGGTTAGAGGACAGGCTAAAAGAGGAGGGACTTTGAAGAGCAGGGCCCCCTGCCTAATTATGCATTAGGCACCTTATAATAAACAAATGAGCTGGAGACTCTCCTAAGTGGTCTAATTCCTGTTGTACAAACCCACAAAGGGAGTAGAGGTGTTCAGTTCCTGCTTTCTCTTGATGTTCCTGAGTGCCTTCTCTACCTGGAAGCCTGTTCTCTGGCCAGGGAGATACTGTCTTACCCTGTTGGATGTGAGAGGAGGGGGAGGATTGCTGTTTCCAGGGAAAGTACATCTCCTTGGCAGTGAGTGTGTACCTGGGGGAGCCAGGAACAAGCTTGAGTGCCTGCCAGTCCATTCCAGAGCTGTGATTTGGCAAACACGGGGCAGTACGAAGGAGGGCACCCAGCAATGTGGAGAAGCACACCTAAAATTCCCTGGGAGTACCTTGGGCTAGCTGGGGCCCAAGCACTTCTTTTCACCTGCTAATGATGCTATAAGAGCAGCAGTCTACTGAGAAGGGAAGAGCAGATTTGCAGCCTTCTCCCTGTTTGGTCCTTGGCAAGATGTGTGCTTTCAGGAGTGAGCCTGGAGAAATGCTTCCTTAGCAGTAGGCTTGACAGCTATTTCAATGGCCGATCAGGACCAAATGAGCCTGCTTTCACTTCCAGCTTGGTATGGTGAAAGGCAGCCCACCTCTCCAACAGTCTCATCTTCTACACATGCTTTCTGGCAGCTTCCACCATGGTACCTCTTTGTCTTGAAATGAATCTTGCAATGCGGCTTTTGGCCAGGCGGCGGTAAAAGCAGGCTGGTGTGGGCAGCATGGCTCTGCTCTGTGGTTAGCTGCGATTGCTGGCCGTGTCCGAGAATGGCCTGTGCTTCAACTCGTTTCCTGACCCATTCTCCAGACAGTTCACTTTTCTGCATCATCCCAGCGTTTCTGGGATCTCTCTTATAACCCCTGGCTTTTAGCTGGAGGCTTCAGAATTATTTTTTCTTTTATAGCTTTCCAAATTGTCTAGAGGTACTGCTGGCATTCTTGCCTGGCTTCCAGGTCAGGCATGAAAATGAGCTGAAATCTCCACTCTCTTCCTTTTGCTGCTGGACAATCAGATTGTTGCCTGCCTGAAACTCACTTCCCCAGAGAGACCCAGGGGATGCAGGGAAAGGGCCAAGCAAGGGCCTCTGTGTAAGTAGAACAGGAGATGGAAGCGTCCACCCAGCTGATAGTGGTGACAAACGTTGCAGGAGAAGCACCGTCTCTGTGTGTTTGAATACAAAGGACAAGGAGGCATTTACAGAGAGAGAAAAGAAAGCACAGTTTAACCGTATTTAATATGTATTTGAGTTTAAAAGCACATAAATGTTTACAATCAAATAGAATTCAAGCTTACTAAAGTATAACTTCAACAACAAAATGTTGCAAGCTAAGGGGTTTGTGATTGCTTTGTTGATGGAGGATGGACTTCGGTGAGGCTATTACAGTATTGACTTGAAGAGGATGGATTTGCTAACAGGGTGGGTGATCCTGTCTAGTCTCAGTCAAGGAAAAAAACAAAAATGAGGGAAGTTTAAGAAACTAGTGCCAGCTTGTGGCATTGGATGAGTAATCACAAACAGTTGTACTGATCTTGTAGCTTTAAAGTTATATAAATATATGAGGGTGAAAAGGAGGATTTCATTCAGTAGACAGGATAGTGGCAGCCAAGAGAATTAGTTTACATTTTTATTAGGCATTCTCATTAAGGGAATGGGAGAGCAGGATTTATACTCTTCCTGTCTCATAGGCTTATATGGGACGTTTCAGTACTGGAATGCTTCAGCATCTCAAACTAATGAAAAGATCATTTCAGGGCTCTTGAACTGCTTTATAGCTTGTGATAACAGAAAAGACATGTTTATTTCGGGAATGATTGTTTAACTGGTAGAGAAATGTGTGCTTGAGCCCTGCTAGAGCAATATGCCAGCGGTTGGCACATGCATATGGAACACAGTAGCTGCATCTGTGGATCTAATCTGTTCACCTAGAAACCCAAATAGTAAGGTTGTGGTTTTTGCCTTTGCTGAACAGTGAAATAACCTGAAGAGACTTTGTATCTTATGCTAAGAGATAGTATCTTATTCTGAGAGATTTTGTATCTTATTTGGAGACATTGTAGGGGTTCTGAGAGATTTTCCCCACTCACTGCAGGGGGGTTGGACTAGATGACCTCGAAAGAACCCTTGCGACCTAAACCATTCCATGATTCTATGATTTTTCTGTAAAACAAATATTAAATTTGAGGAAATTACAAATCAATTTTTATCTAAAGCACTGGAGGTCTGTTTCATTTTCTGTTTTATTGCCTCTTTTTATGCTGTTTATTTATTCATTAGCTATACTAATTCATTAGCTATACATTATTAATTTTCATTATTGTTAATTGTTAAATGTTAATTATTAATGTTAACTCATTAGCTATACATTAAAGTGTTCTTTTTACTTTTACTGTACATTTATAGGTAAAAGCACAAGTTGCTGTCTTTTTATCAATTTGGATTAAGCTAATTAACTCTTACTAGTGTTTCTTAGTGTCTAAGATACAATATTGTGTTGGTATAAAGCAACTCCATTAACCTGAGTGACATTAGTCAAGCCTCAGACGAGGCTAACCGAGAACAGCATCCGGTCAAAGGGACTGAATACATGTAGTCGTTGTAATAATGCTCTGCATAGCTAATGCCAGCAAAATATTTCTATGCCAACTAAATATACTAACCAGCATATACCCTGCATATGTCCTGTGAAAACCTACAGATTAAAACAGCTTGGCTGAAATCTTTTCTACCTCTTCCATTAAATTTGGGGAAACATCTATCCAGAAAGCATTTAAACAGAAAAATGTCCAGAGTTTGGTGTTTTCATTGGTCTTTGTTGCCTCACTCTCTCCTGACGTGTTGCACATTTCTTGGATTTGCAGCTAAAAGCCATTAAGAGCTCAGGAGCTAAGCCTGCTCATCAGTCCAACAAAGGCAGTGGCTAGTTGTGAGAAGCCAACTTGACCCACGAGATTCCCCGCTCCCAGTTCCCTGAGAGCTAGTCGAGGTCCCTGGTAAATCTTTAGGAAAGGGGAAAATAGAAAATCCTCCTGTAGTATGTCCTGCATGGGATGTTTCTAAAATTATTCCAGCCAACGTAAACTCTATCTCTGTAAGAATAGAAGGTAACACTGTGTATTACGCTGATCTCATTTATCATTTTAAGGCTCCTTTTAGTTGACCCCTCGCTGCTGACATATGTAACATTTCCCAGATAATAAAACTAAGCTGCTGTCTGACTTTCCATAACCACTGGGAAAGTGGTCCTCTCTTCTCCACTGACCCACGGCTGACAGCTCCCCAGCAGTCATATGAATTCCCTCTCCAAGTTTGGACCTGAGAACGCGGCTTTTAGTTCATTTTTGGACATGCTTTTGAACACTGCTCTCCTAAGTAAGAATCAAGATTACATCCAGCTGCTCCAGACTATTTAAATTTTTCTGAATATGTGTTTGTTCTGGAACAGCCCCACTGAAACGAACAGAGGAGTGGGACGTGCCAAGTGTATCCTTGGCGGCTCTGAACAAATCCCTGCCTGATAACATGTTTCGGTTTGTTGTTCAACAGTGGAGTGAGTTTATTGAAATTTCAATGATCATAATTAGGCTTCAAAAGTTAACGTTGCGTCAGCATGCAGAAGTTGAATGTTGTCTTGGAGTCAAATTTCAGACTTGGTATCACTTGTTGCTGTGTGCACAGTACTTCTGCCAGCACAAAGACATCTGTAATGCCTCCTCCGACAGGTATTCCACTCTAAGACCACTAACAGGTCTAGTATAGGGCACCTTCTCTGCCCTTTTGGTGCAGGACATATGGGGGCAGGCCCCCAGGGCTGAGGGAACCGTTCCAACCCCTTTCCAGCTAGATTTCTCTTTCTTAAAAATCCTATGCATGCACTTTCATTTGGTTACAATTCCTTGGGATGCAGTGCATCTGCTGCTGACATAGTCTGGTTTACTTCATCAAATAAGCAAATTACTCCCTACCTCAGCAGAGTTTATTTTTGGTGTTTCTGAGGAAACCAACCACACAGAGGTTGGGGGTTTAGTTTTTGGGGGTTGGGTATTTCTGGTTTGGTGTTGTTGGGTTTTTGTAGTTACAGCACCTGTGGGATCCATTGAAGTCTGGAGGTGGTGTTTGACTTTGAAAACTCCTCTCAGTTAGGGAGTATGGGACAGCCCAGGCACTGTCTAGCTGGTAGAGGCCTCAATCAATAAACACCATGTAGATAGCTTTAATTTCTCCTCAGCATTACCTGTCTTACACCAGGCGGGGAAATGGATTGATGCTGCACTCAGATGCGAGCTGGCTTGTTTCCAGACTTCATTCGTGGAGTCATCACAGGCATGACCAGCTCGTGCCTCCCTCAGCCTCTGGCATGGCATATATTCTCAGAGCAGAGCAGCTTGGTGGCACTGAGGTGAGTTTTGGGAAAAGCAACCTTAATATTCATCCATATTATTTATGTGCACCACGCGCTGGTAGAGCTTTTCTGCTGCCCTTGCTTCTTACGAGTTGCTTGTTTCTACTGCTGGAGCCTGATCGTTCCTTAAGGATTAGGTCATGATTCAGTAGCTGTGCAGAAACCCCTGAGAAGCTTTTATAGGTTTTAAATGGGTTTTGGGTGCTTTTGCCAATGTGTCCTCTGTGGGTGTTTCTGTGCTGCGAGACTGGGATATCCAGCCTCAGGCTGATGAACTTTCTTTGTCCATCAGGGAGAGACGGTTTAGGATTAGACTTGCTGCTGCTAGCATCATTTTTTGTCTTCTTCAGTAATACAGATACATTTTGAATCTGGGTCCTCAGCGAAAGTAAAAATAAAGTGTTTGAGAAAACTAAATCCAAAGAAAGTTTATGTTGTTTATGTGTTCCAAATGAAAAATGAAAAAAACAAAGGACAGTTTTATTTATTGAGATAGAGGGAAGATGAGATGGTTTCTTTACAGATGAAAGTCATTCTCACTCCTGGGGTCTGCAGAATAAATTATTCCATCCTACCTCTTTTTTGTGGATATTTGAGTATTTACATGTATTGTCTCAAGCTCTGATTCACCTACAAGTTGCAGAAAAGTAACAGCAGTATCATGTAGCTAAAAGAAAGGAGGAGGCAGGAAAAGAGTCTTGTGCTTGACAAGTGTATAAAGTGCCATGGTCAGGGGACGGAGAGTGAGCGAGCAAGCAAACTCTCAGAGTGCTTGGCTGAGAATTTACTGTGAAGAAGTCAGAAGGGTTTTTTATGCCTTACCATTTTTCAGCTTTCTTACAAAAACCAAGGATTCAGAGTGCAAAGCTCAGAAGGAATGCAGCTGCTGCTGCTGCTTGGATAACTTTACAAATGCCCAAGTGCAACACAATTGCAAATCTGAATGTTTATACGTACGCATTTTTCATGTTAAGCAGATTTCTTGCAGTATCTCTAAAATTGTACATACAACTGTCCTATACTGTACAGTCACTTTAAATTACTGTTGGTTTCTCAAATTAATGGTGCTGGTTTTGCCTACATTTTCATACACGCTTGATACATCCTGTAATATTTCCTTTCCTGTATATTTGCATCATTCTTATGTTATAACACTGGCATTAGTTTGATATCTTTTCTAGAGGAAAACCACTATTCTCCAAGATTTTTTTTTTCCTATAAAGGTTAATAATCATATAACATAATTCACTTTAGCACTGGAACTCTCTTCCAGGTGGTTGTTTCAGGAGATGCATTGGTGAACTTGGCTCAGCATATGAGCCATAGGCGTTCTCTGGAATTTTGGTATTTTTGACTGGCAGGAAGCTGGGTATAGTCAATTTGCTCTATAGGTTATAGATACAAAATATTTGCCTTACTAAAAGGTGTTGTCTCTAAAGTTGTGTAAAATTATTTAAGATTAAGTGTATAGTGGGGTGGTTAAAGCGAACTTCAGGAACTTGTAGGAGAGTTTAGAATTAAGGCCGCCATGTGTAACTTCACATTTAGGATTTCCTAGTTTATGAATATTTAATCAATCTCCTCTAATATTTCCTTGTCATTTTCCTTTTCTATTTCTGTTCTTCACTATTGAAATATTTCTAGACTGAAAAGAAAGATTTTTAAGGAGAAATAAATGCTGACAGTAGAAATATAAGCACTGTTAACAGATCAAAGTATTTCAGGTAACTACAGCAGATTTGCATTGATATAGTTGTTTGAGATTAACACGCAAACAGCTACAGGCAGTGTATCATCCTCTTTAGTTTATAGTAAAAACATGATAGATTGTTACTATGTTGTTATGCAACAGGCATAAAACAATTAAGAAGTATTTTAGCATGTACAAAGAGGATCATTGCATTCATTTGACTAGCAATCCAGAAAGAAAAAATACTTCTGTTTTCAGTAGTTTCTGGTTGTTATGTGGTTATCTCAGGCAAGCTCAGAGTAAAAGTTTTATAAACAAGACTTCTTCAGTTTGAATATGAGTCTAAGGTGAATAATTCAACCTGTGTTGGAATCAGTGATGGTGCTAGGTATTGCTGTCTGTCTGTCTGATGAATATTTTCAGTAGATATGAAGCAGATAAATACGCCATTTATAGTTAGTATTTCTTCCTTGAGTCTGTTAGGTTGTCAAAGAAAAGGAATTTTGTCTTCATGAGATGCAGATTGTCTTCATTGTAAGAAGAGTAACAGTTTGAAGGAGTACTAGGGGAGTATTCAAGGGAAGAGGAAGATCTCTGAGACTGGATGGGAGGCGTTCAGCTGAGCCAGATGGAAGGAGAGAGGTAGAGCGAATGTAGGCACATTCTGGCAGAACCATGGTCGATCTCTGCGGGCTGAGATTTTAGCAGAAGACATGTACTTGCCTTGTATTTCTGAAGGGAGGTTGAGGAGGATGTGAATGGAGTGGGAAGGTGTAGAAGAGCTTGAAAATTTGCACTATGAGGAGGCTGGAAATGTACAGTCTGCAAAAGTAGTACATTCATTTTCTGGACCTAACTTGTAAAAATTAATCAAAGAGAAAGTAGATAAAGGTGGGGGGACTTCAGGGTTTGAAAGTTGGGATTTATTTTTCTGCTGGATGCTATCTGATGCCAAATAGACAGCTATGGGCTTGGCATATTGAATGTACCATGTTGTTTTGAATGCGGCCCTTATCTGTACCTGCTTCACTTTGTGCCTTGACTCCATGACACACTGCTTGGAGCTGTGCCTAGAGACCATTCAGAAGCTAAAATCCAGCCTGTGCCTGTTTGTTAGGCAGCACTTTGTTGGGAGTGCCAACAAAATTGCCTCCTGGCTTTTAGATGGATTTGCGGCGGAGCCTGACCTTCAGAGCATTAAAGGTTTTCAAGGCCCAAGTATTTGAGAGGTGGCTCTTCTCTGCTCCATACCTGCTGTCTGGGGGAGGATGCTCGGGTTTCTGAGGTGCATCCCAATGGCTCCTGCTCCCCAGAGCCCAGTGAGTTCACCCTTTTCTGTGCTCCACAAAGTTCTCCCCCCATCAGACTGCAGGTCTGGTCAGGGTTTGTAACCGCAATATAATTTAGCTGAGTGGATTAGTTTATGAGTGTGTAGGCAATTGATGTTTAAGTGACTAATGTAATTCTTGTTTGTAGGAAGGCTTGGCATAGCCACTTAGTTGATCCGAGAAGCACAGAAATGCCAATCTGCAGAGTATATATAAAGCTTTAAAAATGGAAAGAAGAAGACTAAGAAGCATCATCAAGAATATATCATCATGATATGCTCCACTTCATATTGCTAATCACTGTCTTTATACCTTCAATGGTTTAGTGCCTTGTATTAAAGGTGGATTGCTGCTTCTTCCGCGGCTCAGATGAGTCAGTGGTTAATGAGGTCATGCCAGGTCCTGGAGGTCTCTCCAGGGCAGATCTTTAAAGGGAGGTGCCTGCTCTGAAGTGTTTGAGAGGTGCCTGGAAGTGTTGTAGATTGACTGTTTCAGAGCATGTTAGGAGATTTATCTTTTCACAAAGCCATGCTCGTAAAACTGCAGTAATAATGACTGAAATTTGTTAACGTTTAAATAAAAGAAGCGTTCATAAGTGTTTAAGGCATTCAGGATAGCATGAGGAGCAAAGTGCCGTGGAGGAAATCAGTGTAAATCTTTTTTTTTTATCTTTAATACACAAAAACTTAGGGTGGGATCCTTAAAACTGGCAAGAGTGACCATTCCCACTGAGTGAAAGCAAAGCATATGGAAAAGGTCAGATAGAAATTACTGGTGTCGTCACTTCGGCATCGACTCTCAGCAGAACAGTACCAGATTTTGCAGTACTTCCCTTCCTAGAATATATTTTAAACAGTTTATTGCTTTTAGCCTGATTGGAAAAAGCCACTGTTGCTGTCTTAGCATTATGCTTTTGGCTCCCATATGGCATACCCACGTGGGCCTCTGGTTCATCACGGTCATCTAGTTCAGGAGCAGCACTGCAGTTCAGGTACTGCAGTTGCACTTCTGTAAATGGAGGTAGCTTTTTTACCCTGTTGTCCTGAATTCTTCTTCTGAATGAGTCCTCTTGCTTCCTTTCTTCTGAAAGCACAAGGGGCGTAACGTTTGGTAGAAGGGTCTGGTTCTCTCTCATGGAGTTTTGCTGCTTGAGAGCTGCGGCTGTATCGGTGATGGAGGGATTATGTCATTCTGCACCTGCCAAAGCAGGAGCTTTGTGTAACCATATCCTCCTGGATAGTTGTCCACTTTTGAACACAGCCACTAATTCTATGTTTGCAGCTTTTTCTTTTTAGCAACAGAGGCTTTGTACTTAGTAATAGTGTTTGCTTGCAACAGCAGCTCAAATGAAGATTGTGATTTTAGTGTCACTTGGTCTGGGGCATAGCTGCTCCTTCTGTAGTGGCAGTTCCTATAAACGTGATGTTTCCTGAGTGCTTTTGTGAAAATAAGCTGCTGAGAACAATGTGTTAGGTACTTAAGTTAGTATTTTTGCAGGGATGGAGGGGGGAAGATGCTACTTGTAGCAGATGATCTTCAGCTACCAAGAAGTACAGTGTCTTTTAGGCTTAATAAGCCTAAATGGTCCAAATAATAATAAGCCTAAGATCCAAAATGCATGTGTCTAAATATATTTAATACTGAGTGCTGAAAAGGGTTATTTATTTTTATACCACATAATCTGCAGCATCCACAGGGTAGATTTTGTACAAAATAAAAGCAAAGGCACTGCTTCCAGTTTTAGTCACGACAGAGTCTTTCCAGAGCAGGTGGCATCCAGCAGCCTGGGTGTTTTGCCCGAGGTGAAAGTTCTTACTTTGTTTCTTTCTGCCAAAGAGGTTTAAATAATGCAACTTTGGTGTTAGACAGGGCACTCCCACTCTACAGCTAGCCAAACGCTTTATGTCACCCATTCCTCTTGGCTCTGGGCATAGGACCCATTTCCTTGGTAGTTCAGAGTCCTCTTCCCTCCCATAGCACAGTCAGAACATGGTCAGGCATTCGTTTTGCCATCAGCTGCACCTACGGAGATGTTACCAGCCTTCTGTGGTGGTTCAAACCCCTCCCAACTCCTCCAGCTGGAGGATTCATGTGAGTGGGGGACTATATTCCTGCTTCATACTAAATCCATACACTGAAATAGGTTAGGGAGAACTGACAGTCTCCTGTGTCAGCAGTACTGCAGGAGCAGAAATACTCAACCAGCTAACTCTTCCCTCTTCATCTTTTTCACTATATCCCCCAAGAGGACGCAATCGAAAATCATTTCCATTCATGTAAATTGTAGGCTCAGCGCTCTGGAGAATACCTCTGCATCACCACTAGCAGTTTTTTGGAGTAAAATTTTGCAGACAGAACAGTTGCATCTGAGCAAACGTCTGACTTGGTCCAGTTCTCTTTTAGCCCCCTTTAAGATTTTCATTTAGGTTGTCCTCAATGAGCGCAGCATTTGAGTGGCCATCTGTTTGGCAAAGCGCATAAATAATTTACAACCATGGTTTATATTCATTTTTGTAGTTCTAAGGTTATTTTAAAGAAACAGCCCAAAGCACTTTTTCCAAAATTAATAAATTTTCATGTAAATCTGGAAATGCCTGTACTTCTACTCAGATCTCCAGAAAAGTGCATTTAGTTCATTAGTTTCATGCTGAACTGTTAACATTTTAGGTTGTTTTATTAGGAGAGAACAAAGAACTCCTGGCTTGTTGAAAATTTGTTTTACAAAAATAAGGATGAAAAGGTTCCAAAAGAGCTGATGTTAAGCACTGCAAACTGGATGAAGTTGTGCAGATTGGAAAGATTTACAAGACATCTGGTAATTAGCTTCCAGCTCCGATGGAGTCCTGCCCTGTGAAAGCTGCTGCTGCTTGCACTGGAGGGGGAGCAGGAGGGAGATGAAGCATAACCCTGAAAAGCTGGATCTTTGTGTTCACAAATTATCAGCGGGCTATTGAAGAGTCTCCGGACACCTCTTTGGAAAACAACCTCCTACAAAAGACATGCCCAGCATCCCTTCCTTTGCAGGATTGTCTCCTCTGCTGGCATTTGCTCGGTGCAGTGGGGGAGTGGGAACAAGCTATCAAAGAGCTGTTTATGACTTTCCCTGCCTGAGCCAATCTGCTAGTCTACCCCACACCAGCTTGCTGCGCTCCCCGGGGACTGCGCGGCAGCTGGGAATTACTGGAGTGCGGCTGGCTGAAGTTACCTCTCTCTGCCCAGCCCAAAATGCCGGTGATGCTTGGGACTGCTGCTAGAGCTGGGCACCTGGTGAGTAACCTTCTCCAGGGAGGTACGGCAGCACACTCGGGTGCAAGGGACCCAGAGCCAGGCCGCAGAGTTTGATCCTTTCATTTATTATTATTATCATTATTGTTGTTATAATTATTACTGTTACTACTACTACCGCTGCTGTTATTTTCCAGGACTATTTTTAAAATTTCATTAAGTAAGATTTAAACAAAAAAGAAAACTTTCCATTTGGATTTGTTTTGTAAGTTGTCTCTTGGGAGCACTTACCCTCACCCTGGTTATAGGATAAGGTGTGTTTGTCTGGTTTCTGAAGTTCAGGCTTATATTGAATGGGAATCGCTGAGATGTGGTGCTTTGGTTACTTGTCAGAGACTTGGGAGACTTTGCTTCTGTATCCTGTTCTGTCCCTTACCTGTACAGTCACTTTTAGCAAGTCATTGCCCTGTCATGTTTGTTAGTCTCTCTGTAAAACAGAATGTTGATCTTGCCTAAGACACCTGCTGTAAAAAAGATTAAGAACAAAATTATATATTTACTATTAATATTTTTTTTGTTACAAATATTTAATCATATAAAAATGGGTAATCAATCCCAGCAGGCTAACTGCTAGTAAAAAAGTTTATCCTCTCAGCTCTGAATCTGTTAAGTACAATAAGCAGGCAGCCTGTCTTAAGTTAATTTTTCTAGCAGTGCTGTGTTTCAAAATTAGACATTTGCAGCAAAGAAAGAGCTTTATTGATATTAGTTATCAGAAAGAACATTATTTTTCCTAGATTGCAAATGTAAGCAAATGTGTGGTTAATGATGTTCACTAAATTATAACTGACTGAGAAAATGAAGGAAGTCGAGTTATGTATCAATATATAGTATTAGGGCATGTTGGAAGAGATTATACTTAATTTGTATATAACCCGATGAATTTTGCTACTGTAGTCATTAAGCATATTCTTTCCACTGATAAATCATGCTTATAGAATCAAATAAAAACCATACACAGTCTGAGCCTTTTCTTCTTGAGATTACAGCCATTCTGAGTCCATGTTGTAGCGGTATGTAATTCTTGAATGCAGTGCAACTGGTGCTGCAACCTGATCTGTTGGAAAGAAGGGTCTAGCACCCAGGAGGACATTGGTGCTGTCCATGTGCTTTTGCTTTGCCCAAGGTCTGAGTTGCTGTATCCTACTGCAGGCAGTAAACTGCCACTTTCCTAACAGCTGCCTTGAATCTGGGCTGTGGGGGAAATTAAATTTCTTTTGAATCATAGTTCTGAACAGATGTTTAAAAAGGTGGAATGAAGCTGCAGCGTATCTTAGTCCACTGGTACCAGTGGTCCAAGCTCTACAGCAAAGCTCTGTGTGGGTCACAAATTTCTTAGCTCATCCTTTAGTGGTGGCAGCTGTCTTAGAGGAGGGGGACAAAGCCCTGTTCCCAAGGCTAACCCAAACAAGTTGTGCTCCATACGCTACAGCTGTCTCCACAGAGAGTGTTCATTCGGAAGAGTTACTCATTAAATTAACATCGTTAGAGGGAGCAATAGTTGGGCTGGAGCTGGCTTTTCAATAAACAGATTTTACTGAGTGAGACTTGTTTTGCTTAGATGTTTATTGACTTTTTTTTCCCCTGGAATGATTATTATTTTCACATTTTTCTTCAGTGTAGTATACTTTTGTGGAGTGAAATGAACTCATATCAGACATTGATTTCTGTCTATTTGTATGCATGATGCTTTCTCCATTCCTTTGAATTGCTGTGTTTTTGGAACTAAAGCTGGTATTCACACGGTTTTTTAATGCTTTTAATACACAAGCTACATTTATATCTACTCTGTACCAAGTGTTGCTTCAGCTGTCTCCAGTTCTGCATTATAGAAAACAGATTCCTACCCTCAGTTGCTTTTGTTTTGAAGCTCTCCAAATATACATATTCGGCCAGTGAAGTGTACATTGTTGGGCTAATGTTTTAGCACCTGAATCAGGTCTGCCTTATGCTCGGTGCAGGTCTGTTACTGCTCATAATGTTGGGTCACTCTGTAGCTTATATACTGGCTGGACAGAGTGGAATGGTGAAGAGAGATGATCCTGAGCCTATATGGTGATAAATAGGACACTGCAGATCCAGAATTGCATATGCAGAGTGTAATTCCAGCATGTTTTAAGCCAATTTGGGTTGAGCTGCTGCAGCCCCCCACTTCTGCCCTTGTGCCGGTCTGCAGCCAGCTGCTGCTTCCAGGAGCCCAGGCGGCCTGACAGCAATCCTCCATTACTTCTCAATCCACTCAGCACCACAGAGCAATTCAGTACGTGATTTCACAAGCACCACTACAGGTGTCAAGGGAGGGGAAGGAGGAAGAGGAGGCACGGAGCTGGTTTTGCTGGGATTAATTGGTTGTGGGACAGCACCGGCTACCTTGCACTCAGTTCTACTGGAATGTGTTATACCCCAGAGGTTTGGTTTATGTATTCAGGTTGGCAAAAGCTTATTTGCAGAATTGTTTAGTTAAAAGTACAAAGGTAAAAAATCTAATATCAAGTAATAGATTAACTATATCAAATTTGTCAATAAGGGTAAACTCATGCCCTGCGTTGAATGTGAAGCTTGTCATCATTTTGCTTTAAGCAGAGTTAAAGCCCATAGCCAGAGCTCCAATGATCATTTCAGACCATGAATCTTGTGAAGAAGTGAAATTTTGTTAACCAGTGTGGGAACAGGACTGAAGACCCACGTTCTAAACATTAGACCATTGTGTTGAACAGGGTTCTTGGGTTTTGGCTCACCAGACTCATGCCCCTTCCAAACAGCTAACTTGTTTCAATTCAGATGAAGTAGCTAGTGACAAAAGCCACGTAGTGACCCAGCCATGTTCAGAAAGCAGCCGGACTTGAGAAGTCATCCTTACTGTGCTGAAGGTGGGGAAGGTCTTTGTGTATGAACTGGGAAGGGTCGATTTTATTTTTGAGAAATACAGCCTTTTACTAGTTACAGTGATTTCCACTAGACTTTTATGGCTTCGAGTTAGGCATCTGGCACAGGGAGCTGTGGCATGGCATTTTCTGTTTTGTTAGGCTGTACAGCATGATGTGGAAATGGATGGAGACAAGAGGGAGAAAGCGTTTAAAAGTAATAATAGAATTACGTTTGGAAGAAAGCCTATGCTAGAAGGTTAGGAAGACTGAATCAAGAACTGTATTAGATGATGACAATACAGACTTCTTGTGAGAGAAAATATTCAGTGCTTGCTACAGGGCAACATTCAGGAAGTTTGTATGAAACAACTGAAAGTATGAAACTAATATGCATGTATTAAAGATCATTAAATCCCTAAGTAGGTGCTTCTTATTCAGAGTGTTAATGTGTTTTAATGGAAGCGGCTATCTGAGAGTGGTTTTGTCTTTTCTCCACCTCTGTGTGGGCAAGCTGTAACTTTGCTGCTGAAGTTGAAAGCTGATTTTTTAGATGGGGGTGGGGAAAGGTAACCTCTAGTTATATTGCTATGAAGTGGTGGAGGAGCCCAATGCTGGATAACCTGGAGGAAGAGGTTCCACTGGGGTAGCACCAGGCACGTTGGGTGTTCATCTTCTTGACTGGTGGATACACCTGCATTTCAGTGAAGGTGACTTCCCAACAATTCTTTCTTTCTTCGTCCTGGATGAAGTCCCTGAATAAACCATGTTCACTAAATTCCACGGTCGCCTTTTACGATATTAGAAGAAAGTTTTTCCAGAAAATTAACACCATTCACAAGTTTAATTATGGAGTCTGCCTCTAGGCTTGAATTGTCAGGCTGTGGTGATTCTCTAATTCACTGATGTGCTTTCTGCCTTGAAAAGCACTGTTCATAGGTAAGAGTTCCTTTCAATTTTTGGCTGAAGATATGTTCCTTAAAACATAAAACAAAACCCACAGAGCAGTGGAAGATTTTATAAAACGTCAGTCAGTATTTGAAATTGCCTAATGTTAAGTTATTTTGGGTGTATTGATAGCTGGGGACTTCACTGGAACAGCTCTAGTTGACTTGCAGGCTCAGTCTGTTGAAAATTGCCCAGTAATTGTTCCTAGGCATGAAACTTTCTAAGTTTACTACAGTTAAAGCCTGTTGTATTTTTAGATTAATTAGATCCTGTAGTGAAATTAATTGTTTTAACCATTCTCTCTTCCTCCATCTGAAGTGTGTAACGGATGCTGAGAATAATAGATTTTCTTTGTTGACTTTAAGAGAGTCATTGAAAATATTGGTGGAAAATCCTAACCTGGATTTCTCAGTGACACTTAGCTTTTTGACATGAAGATTTTGCAGTGAATGATGGAGCTGACTGATGTCTAAAACACGTGGATGCCACAGAACTATTGAATGAGCTACTAATAGTGTAATCTCAGTCCAGTGGGTAAAGTGATGGCCTGGAATTTGGGAGATTTACATTGCAGTCATACTCCACAGCACGCATTTTCTGGATGAGATTAGGGGAATGATCCTGTGTGTGAGTGCCTCCATTTTGTATATTTGTGGGCAGACACCTTAAACAAGTCTGCACGATTTCTTAGGTACAATGTGATTCTTTCAGTATGGATTTCTAGCATCAGTATGGAGGCTATAACATACCAAAGAATAAAATACACGTGTATGCCAAATGAGTTTTGTTTGTGTTAGGAGGTTGAGAAGGATCCTCTTTCATGAGAGAAAAGCAAAATTTGCCATGTTTGCTAAGTACAGGTTCATCAGTGATTTTGAGAGGAAGGAAAATGGGAACTGTATATGTGGTAGACAAATTTCTTTGACAAAGTGATTTGCCTTGATACAAGTTATGCTTTATACCAACAGCAAGAAAATAGCACATGTTTTGCCACTGGTACTACTAGTGTTTCAACACTGATGACAGGGAGCTGGTCTTTTATTTTATGCTAAATTACAGCTTTGTTATTATGAACACATGATGAAGTAGCAGGAAATGTTCCCTTTTACTGACTGTCCTCTCTGTGTTTTAATAGGGAGTATGGATAATTTCTCTAGTGTAGGCATGTGAGAGGGGCCTCTATGCAGATTTCAAGGTACTTAAGATAAACCAAATGTTCAGCACAGACTTTCTTCATGCCTGTGAATCCTGTGATTTCTCTGTTTTCAGAAACAACTCATGTTTGGTTCAGCTTTTATGTATTGCCTGGGTAGTATGTATTTACAACTCCTCTGTCAAGACATAGGCAGAAACAATCTGATATGTTTTATTACCTGGTTTAAATTCATTATTTCTTTTGTAATTTAGCTAACTACATTCTGGGGTTAGTTATTTTTCAGAAGAAAAATTACAGGAATTCTGCCTCCATAATTGGCTACAGTTGTTCTGGAAGATGGAGAGAACCTGATCAGACTTCTAACAGCCGCAAGAAAGGTCCTAGGAACTAGCAGGAATACAAAGAGGAAAGTAAAGTTGAGCTATTGTAGCAGTGAACTAATTTAATGGGGCTTTTGGCAGTGGAAAAACTATCAGCTTTCCAAAATACATTACTTGGGTTATCTACATGTTACAGCTTTGATGGGATTATCAAATGATTTGTTACTCAGCGTCATTCAGTAACAACAGTGTGTATTCTTCTCCTAATAGCAAGTTTAGAGCTGGAGGTTTTAATCGTCTAAAACACTACAGTCTGGTACCTTTCTCTTTAGGGTGATTAATAGCAGATCTGCACTCAGTTAGATTCCCCTGATGGTACAACTTGACGTGAACCAAATAGGGCCACATGATTACATTTCTAAGCCGGACCGTGCACTCTAAAGTTTATGCCCTCTTTATGCTGGCTGCAGGAGGACAAATGATACCTGATTAAGCATAAAGCCTGGCGTTACAAAGCTAATCCGTTGACATTTTTGGAATGGATACGGTTTGGCCAAGCTAGTGTACGTTGGATCAGCACTTTGCTTTGAGTAGCCACGCTGCTTTTGATCTGGTAGGAGGAGCTCTCAAGTTGGATTTACTGTCACATCAAACCATGGCCTCAGGCACAAGTCCTGCACTGCTTTACAACCAGCTGAATTAGCAGGCGATCCATGAGTTAAAAATAGACTACTTTTTTTTTTTCAGCAGCAATTTCTACATTTCAGTCTTAAGGGCATGATAGATTTTAAGGAAGTGACAGAAACAAAGCTTTGTACAGTGAACTAGACTCCATGTATCCTCAGTTACACAGAGCCTCTGTGGATCTGCTAGAAGCAATAAATAACCTTTTTCAGCAAACAGATGTAGCAGATAGTTCAGTGGCAGGTAAAATAAGAACAGTTGTAGCTATATAAAGAACACAATAGACTGAAACTTTTTCTTTGTAAGAATTGCACACAACCTGGAAACCTTAGTAAAAGTTGAGTACCTTATCAAAAAGCATTTTCAACACAGATGTGATATATTGCTCTAGACAGCCCACATGTGTCCAACCCCAGAAGAATGCTGTAATCCAAAAATTAGGGCTATACGTGAGACTCTTGCCAGTGAAACCACTATGCTTTCTGTGTATAGAAGATGTACTAACCAGGGTCTGTAAGTAGAGGTGCTTAGGCACTGGTGCTGATAATGTGAATGCTGAGAATAAGTAGTCCAGAAAGCCCTGTAAACAAGGCAGTGAAAAATAAAGAAAATGGAAATTGCTGTCCATGCTTGTTAGTTTTTAAAGGTTACATGACTGAAATCTACAAATGTATGTATTTTAATTAAATGTTCATTTCATTTCCTGTGCTCTGTAACCAAAAATGCACAAGCACCTCCACAATTGGGAAAAGAGGATTAAGAAAAAAAGGTAATGGATAAATTTTATTCAAAATGTTGAAAATATCAAAGCATCATGGCAGTGTGTATTTGTACCTAGATGAAAAGCCAGTGTGCTACAAGGTAGCATGTGATTACAGAGCTAGACAACCCTTTCTCACTGCATAGAGGGTGAGGAGGATTTTCTAAAGTATTGAGTTTAGAGGCTCGGATTAGGAGCCAA
The DNA here is from genome assembly GCF_949628215.1 of Phalacrocorax aristotelis. Taxonomy (NCBI): domain Eukaryota; kingdom Metazoa; phylum Chordata; class Aves; order Suliformes; family Phalacrocoracidae; genus Phalacrocorax; species Phalacrocorax aristotelis. The sequence continues at coordinate 27,584,374 of NC_134280.1, forward strand.
GCTCCCCATGCAGTCAATGAAAAGTAGGTGTTACCGGGGGAGATGGAGAACCTTGGTATTAGGGAGTATTTAGATGCTCCTTGTGCTGCAGAGAGTCACTGATCTCTCTACCCTGATTGTCTGGGAAGTCTGGGGTGCAAACATCAGCATCCTTACTAGACACCCTACATGGTAGGCGTGAGTCTCCACCTCTGCGATGACTTGAAGTTACGTGAGCCTGGGCTTTCTCCTCCCACTGGAGAAGAATTCATCAAGCTCAGAAGCTCAGATGGTGAGGCAGGCAGACTCAGTACAGATGGGATCCGTGTATTTGCCTGAATTGTGTATGCTGGTAGGATCTGTTACAACCCTGTTAGGCTCTAGTGGCACGGTGCTGAACTAGAACATCATCCAACAGCTTTAGCTGAGACGTTGCTGTCCAAAACAAAGCCTTTCATGCTGATAACATGCCGAGTGCTTTTCCTACTGTAGGATTTGTAAAACTCAATTTCTGAAGCTGTGTTGTGGATTTTGCAAAACTCACTATATAGCTTTATGAAGTGCATTTTTCAAGCAGAGGGTTGTGGAACATACTTGAGAGCATTCATTCTTCCTTTCCTTAGTAGCTTCAGCTGAATTAAGAAAAATCAGAAAAGATATCTTACTCCTTTCTTAAAGCACTGTCCTCACTTACATTGCTGTAAAAATTATGATTATACCATTGTGACAGAGTCACTGTGGTTGAGGAGTCTGTGAAAAGCTTTGGGAGTTTTACTTTTGCTGAATCTCATCTTGACATAAAAGTTTAGGGAGGATGGAGGGGGCTCTTTCCTTCCCTAGTTGTGACCCCAGGTACCCTGTTTGGTTGTTAGCTGCTGCCTTTGGGGATACCTGCCTGACTATCAGACCTAAAGGTGGGGCCTTTGAAAGGAGAATGTAGGAAAATATTCCACCAGGTAGATCTGTGCTATGTAGGCACCCCCGATGGGCATCTGGGATATAGACTGGTACCTTTAGTTGTATGGTAGCAATTACATTTCTCATAAGACTGTTTTAGAGTCTGACAGACTTCACAGTCAGGAAGCTTCCTGAAAAACAGGTTTGTTATTTTTTTATTTTCCCCTCAGTTGTATCCTGTTACAGACTCAAATTGTTTCTCATAATAAAGCTTAACACAGTTAACATCAAATTTAGCTAAATTACATTTTCCTTCATGGTTTTTCTTCTTAATTATCAGACTCAGTACTATGAAGTTGCATTCTGTCACCAAATTCAGAGCCCTGTGTGTCAGAGGAGTGCTGTTGACAGGAGAAGCACATTCAGCAAGTGCAGAAAGCATCACACTCCTAGCATAATGTAGATTGGAAAGTTCTTGTCCCAGTTTCTCATCGTGCAGCTAGTTCCATACGGGGGGCTTTAATGCATTTTGATTTAGTGAATTGTAACAAATGTGGAATTCTGATTTCTGTAATCACTGCGTCAGGACTCTTAACAGACTTCTTGCTGGTGTGAATGCTGCTGCATCCGTGTGAATGCTCATTACGCTGTGCTGGAAAAGCTGTACTTCATCCCGTGCAACCTGAGAGCCAGGGTTCAGCAGAGTTAGGTTTAAAGGAGCTGGTGTGACCCCATGGGCCCCTACAGTTTAACTTCAGGTCTTCTCAAATTCAACATCTGAAGTCACACTTGTAAATTAAATCTGTTCAGCGGATTAATGTGGTTATAAATCCTTTGTCTTATCTGGATCAGATATATATCCCTCAGTGAAGTGGTATAATGAATATTTACTTAGGAAGCAGATGTAGCCAGTGAACTTTATTCTGTCGATTTATCTAATTCATTAACAAAAAATCAACCCAACTTTTATGTATGAAGTAAAAACCCCTTAATTTTGCAAAGAATATTTTGTCATTTCAATTAATTTGCTTTGTTATTTTGTCTGAGATTTTTTTTAGCCCATATTTTTAAAAGTTAATCTTTTTAAAATAAAAAGCAGTCCTTTATTGAGAATATACTGGTGGTGCCTTTACTGAATTTGTGATGTTCTGTAAGCTAATTTAGAAGGGCAGCAAGCTGGTAGCAATGAACTGCACATGTATGCTGTGTAGCCAAAACACTGAAGTTGTCATCAGATCCGTTGCTCCATCAGGATTTTGTGTTTTAAAGGACAGAATAGAGGAGCATTTTGTGTCCATTTGGATTCCATGGGAGAAGGAGTTGGGTCTTTCAGTGATGAAAAAAGGAAAGGGAAGAAAACCACAGAAATCCCTCGCTGTAGCACTCTGCCTGGGTTATTCTGTCCAGTGTGGCAGACAGTGAGTGAGATTCTGAGGCTGTCACTCACCACAGCTGTCAAGGTTTAAGGGGAGATGCTTGAAGCCTATGCTTCAATAGCAGGGCAACTTCTGGAAATCAAGAGCTCAAGTGCAGCCCCTGGAAGCACCTCCCATGCCAGCATCCCTAGTGCCCAACAGGAGGAGGAGAGTATTTCTTCTGGGTGTATCAATGAAATGGGAAATTGTGGACAGAGTAAAGCTTCCTTATTGCCAGTTTTCAGCCCGGGGTTTTTGCTGTCCTCTGTGGGAGCGGAGAAGTTGGATTTGCACCAGGGAGTGGCCGTTCTCTCCTTGTGGCTTTCTGCAGCACCGGGACAATGCTCTGCGGTGATGGAGAGTTGAAAGCAGTGACTCCAGCGGGGCTCGGTACACAGCGGAGCTGTTGCCGGAGGCAGGACTGTGCTTTCTGCTCTTCTCTGCGGTTGCCCAAGTGGGTGTAACCCCACTGTCCTGTCCTTGTGGAAATCAGTGCCGAGGCTGAGGCTGCCCTGAATAAGCCTGGCATGTTTTGCTGAGTGTAGGTTTGTTTACTTCCAGAAAACATTACCTTGGTATGTATACAAAAGACAAAGTAGGGTATGGCTGGCTGAGGATGATCCCCAGTGGAAATATACAGGTGGTAGAAGCCAAGTGTGGTGTCTCATCTCTGCTCTTTAATCTTGTGTCTCCTCACACCAATAATGTAGTAATTGCAGGGATTTTCAGGTTGCTAATGAAGCAGGGGTATCTTTTACTTCAGCTATTAAATAGAAATGTCACAAACCTCAATCAGATGTAATGAAATTGTTCAATTTAACAATTTTGTCCTTTATCTGAGTGCGGTTATTGTTACAGCTTTGTGTCACTTTTGACATTGCAGCAATCTTTTCTCAGCAGTAGGAGGGGTTTCAAATACAGCGTTTTCTTCCTCCTACAAGGTGAGGAGTTCCCCTTCTCACATTATAGCCCGATCCTTTCATGTATTGCTAGCGGTAGCATAGAAGAGGTTAGCAGATAGTAATAGGCAGAGAGTTATTGCACTTAGCTTCTGGCTACTAGCTGATAGATGCCCTTGCTCTGACTTGGTGAGTGATTACCAGATAGTTTGGCACTGGAGTGGTGCCACACTTAATTGTGACTGATTCATTGGGCTGAATTATGTCACTAATCTAATTCAGCTATTTCATTAATCTTATTGAATTGCATCCAGCTGTTAGAGGTGTATGAAAGAAAGGTAGCTGACACACGAGGCAAGAGCAGTAACCCCTGCATTAAACTATAAAACAGTCATTAGGACATCTAATGCTGAAATTGAATTGCTCCATAGAAATTTGGTTTCCAAGCACAATACTAATTAGCTGTAAGCTTGATGAATGTCAAGAATTAATTAAAGCATTTCAGTGGCCTGTGTGGGTTTTAAATATTGTCATTATTGCCCCAATATTTTCAGTTCTTACACTAATTGCTTTTTAGAGAGCATGAATGGAATTATCTTCTGGAGTGACTGAGGGTACAAATGGTTCATTACATCATCGAAAATGGACCTCCTTGCCTCTGGATTTCCCTTTTTTTCCCTAAAATTTATCTATTGTTTTTTCTTCCATCTTTGTGCATGTATTGCAAATAGAAAGGTAAGATCGGTGATTTTTAGACCCAAACTTTATTTTGACAGCACTTCTAGTTTTTCTTTCTCAGCTGTACTCTGGAGGCCAGCACGCCGTTGTTGCCTACTTTTATTTTGGCAACCGGAACATAGCTACAGCTCCATCAAATAATTTTTTGTTTTTAATTAAATAGGATGTCAGCCAAAATCCATGATTATTTTGTCCTGTTAATGAAAGGCCTGCAATAGTTTAAACATTTGGTACATGAAATGTCCACAAGATAAAAAGCGTTTTGGGAAATTATTAATTGAAAGGGAATTAATTTTCGTTGTTTCTTGAATATGATCTTAATGTAAAAATAGCTAAATTTTTGGTGTGGGAATTGCAGATGCATAGTGCAGACTGCTCATATTCCTTGTCTCTGATGAGTGTCTCCACATGCTTGGCTACATAGTAAGGATGAATATCCAACATGCCATGTTACAGACTGCAGACATATATATGACAAACACAGAGGGTGACATGACATGAGAAGAACCTTAACACTTGGAGGGCTTGCAGGGAGGTTCCTCTGAGTGTCGAGCAATGCCAGAAACCACAAACTCCCAGGCTACAGCTTGGTGCCATGGCCTGTTGCTTGCTTCATGTGCAATCACATATGACAGTCCTAGCGCCTGTTCCTTGGGACCACGGAGGGAGAAGGATGGCGATGCTTCACCACATGTCTGTGAGATGTAGGTGGTGCCTGGGAGGCTGCCGAGGTGGGGAGGATCAAAAGGATCTTTTACAGTGCCATGTTATTGACTTGTCTGCATAGATGTGATGAGTCCACCGTGCCTGCGTGAGCTCAGTGGTGTTGTTTTCCGTAGCGGTCAGTTTGGATCTCAGCAGTTCAGATTCAGGTCATTTTGTGGAAGGTTAGGTTAGTTTTTACCATGAGCCTTGCTTACATAAATAAGATTGTGCTTTGTTTGTTTTTGTGAGGAGGTTGGATGGTTAGCGTGTGATAATAGCATTCAGTATGGTGTCTCAGAAGTTGAGAAAATGCTTGTTCTTTATCCCCTCTTTCAAAGCTTTAATAATTAATTACACAATAACCCTTCCACTAGTGAGAGATGTGTTCAGTATTGAACTTCTTAAAATAAACTGGTTTTGGCTAGAAGTCTCAATGCTGATTGCCTGGAGGCATAACACAAATATATCCTGAAGAAAACCGTTATTTGGATTAACAGCGCTGTAAGAAGCTCAGTTCCAGGTTACTTGATTCTCTCCCTCCCCTGTTTTCCTGCCCAGCAGTGTAACATTTCACGCTAGCCTGTGAAACAAGTGGTAATAAATGTCTATCAATATATGTGTAAGTCACATTTTTTATGAAGGCATGATCCATTTAATGCCTGAAGAAAATTAATATGGTCAAAAAATACAACACCTTTTGTGTCTGGATGTGATGTCATTAAAAGGGCATGATATAGAAGCTCAGAGCAATCACATACTCGAGAAAGCAGATCTGGGGGTGTGTTTCAGGCAGTGACAGTCCAGATCTGTTTCATTGCTGTATCTCCAAAGGGACAGCAGAGTGCCCAGATTTCGTGCCTGTTTGAAATACTGAGCCCACTGAAATAAGTTGAAAATTAGGCAGATGTTAAAGATAGGCAAGTGGTTTGTATTAAAAAAAATGAATGTAGAATGAAGTTAATAAAATGCCTCTCTCAAAGATACACCTGACTCTTTTGTGCTCTCTCCTCTTTTTTTACACAGTGCCGGTCCTAAAGGGGATAACATTTATGAATGGAGATCTACTATACTTGGACCTCCAGGTTCTGTATACGAAGGAGGCGTTTTTTTCCTGGATATCACATTTTCATCTGACTATCCATTCAAGCCACCAAAGGTAAGGGTAAGGTTTTTATTGTGTTTATACTTTTTTTCACATGTGAGAAGAATGTAAATTGCAGTGAGTGAGTGCTCATTGCTTTCTCAATATCAACTTTTGTTTATGGTCTCTTGAAAACTACTAGGTCCAAAATCTTGGCTTGCAATTTCAGAAAAATCCTCTGTCTATTTTCTGATTACCATAGCCAATACTGATTTCCAAGCTTTATCAAGCGATAAATGAGATGATAATTCTGATCAGTAGCTAAAATTCAAGAAATTTTAAAAGAAGATAGCGTAAGACCTTCTTATGCTTCCATCTTCTCATTCCAGCTACTAAAATATATGTATAATAAACTTTTTTCTGTTATGAATCAGATTCTGTACTATATATTTTTGTATAATTTTTAGCAAAATAACAGAAAGCTAAAATAACTTTAAGTAGACAACTAGAGTGTTATAATGTGACTTCAAATTGGGTAAGTTACTCTGATGACTTCACAGAATCACAGAATGGTAGGGGTTGGAAGGGACCTCTGGAGGTCGTCTTGTCCAACCCCCCTGCTTGAGCAGGCACACCCAGAGCAGGGGCACAGGAACGCATCCAGGTGGGGTTTGAATGTCTCCAGGGAAGGAGACTCCACACCCTCCCTGGGCAGCCTGTGCCACTGCTCTGTCACCCTCACAGTAAAGAAGTTTCTTCTCATGTTTAGGTGGAACTTCCTGAGTTCCAACATGTGCCCATTGCCCCTTGTCCTGTCATTGGACACCACTGAAGAGAGTCCTGCCCCATCACCCTGACACCCACCCTTTATATATTTATAGGTATTGATAAGATCCCCTCCCTCAGTCTTCTCTTCTCCAGGCTGAACAAACCCAAGTCTCTCAGCCTTTCCTCATAAGGGAGATGCTCCAGTCAATAATTTCCATTATTGTAAAATGTCAGTCTATTGACTACTGGCAAGATCAGCAACATTGATAATATTTTTAAGCAAAAGCTCTTTTTATTAATGAAACTAATCTTAACTTAAACTTTCATTTCCTTGCTCAGAAATAGTATGAACACTTAAGAAATCATAATCTATTAATGGATATCAAAGAATTTAAAGGTTGTTCCACTCTCCTCTCCCTCAATGTCAAATTAGAGCTCTTGACCAAGTCACCAGAAAGGAGACTGCTGACATTCGCAAAGACTAAGTGCATTCTACCACACGATGTTTCTACAACTTACGGCTCTTGTGGCTACAGCATTGTTATTATAAATCAGATACCATTTTTCATTCCTAGAAGGACTACAGCATAAAGAATAATATACCCTCTATGTATTTTGTGCTTCTCCAAAATCCACAAAATCTAATAGTCCGTGAGCTAAGATTGTTATAAGGAAGTGATGCAGAGTTTTAGACAAATGCCTCGTGAAAATCCTGTGGATTTTTTTAAGAGCCTGATCATTTTTCAATTTTCAATAGTTTCAGAAAACATCGTGGATTTTCCCCCCTGCATCAGTATGAAAAAGAAAATTTTCATCATCTTCTTGTGCTTTATGTAGTTAAAGCACTGAAATATTTCTAACTTCTTATTTGTGCAGAATAATGCTTACATGCTCTACTGATATTAGTATGAAATAATTTAAAAACAAGGATGGTGTTAGTTAGTGTGATAGCATTGTTTTGGATGATTATTATGTCCTGCCTAATGAAGGGTAAGGCAAAGATTTCATTGCTAATTTGAGCAAGAATAATACCACAGTCCAATTTTAAACATTAATTTTCATGGTCTATATTTAGGCTTTTAAAGAAAGGAAAGGATTGACTAATACTGCACATGCAGCCAAATTCTGACTACTTCTTCACCTTCAGAAACCACAGTAAAGTTATGTTTGAGATTAGATTATTCTTGGTGTGCAGTATGTTCATTAAATAGCATACAGTATGACAAAGCAGGTCCTAATTTTTGTGGGTACCAGACAGAGGGCCTGTGTGAAAGCAGTTTGTGCACCAAAGATCTCCATGGTAGGTTTCCTGAAGGTAGCCATGACTACAGTAAATACACTCTCTTCTGAAAATAATTGTGTTTTAGAAAATGAGCAGTGAGGAGCTGCCTCCACAGCAGCTCTGCAGAACTGGGAGCACCCAGGCACTGCTGCTGCTCAGAGACAAGGGGCAGCATCCCTGGGCGACACTGGATGACACTCTCTCTCTCTTACGCTGTGATTCTAGGTTACTTTCCGTACCAGAATTTATCACTGCAACATCAACAGTCAGGGAGTCATCTGTCTGGATATCCTGAAAGACAACTGGAGCCCTGCTTTGACTATTTCAAAGGTTCTGCTGTCTATTTGTTCTCTTCTGACAGACTGCAACCCGGGTAAGGAGCTGATAGTTTACTGAGCGTCGGCTCTTAGTTGTTGGACTTATTTGCCATGGAATGTAATTTGCATCTTTGATTGTGTGCAGATAAAATAAAAATTAATGTTTTTAAAGTTGGGGATGAAACACTCCTGCTTGGATGCGGTCCCACATTTAATGGTACTTTTCACTCCTGTGGCACAACAGAAATTAAATAGCTTTAAGCCCCTTTTTTCCCAAGGTGGAAAAAATAAGCGGATGTCATTGAGGTCTGTATTGCAGGAGCTGCAGCAAGTGAGTGGGCCAGGAAAACAACAAGGTTCTCTGGAGTTATAAACTCATAAATCCTGCAGGTTGGAAGGGGCCACAGCCACAGGAAGTCCCTTCTCTTAAGACAGCAATTGAAACGTTTAATCTTGCAAATGTGTGGGGGGGGTGATGTTCAGAGAGATTTTTACCTTTTCTAAGAGAGTTCCTTGTTCCTGTTGGGAGGGGAAGAGCTCCACTGGAAGCAGTACAGTTCCTCAGCAACAACTGCGTGACCAGTGTCATTAGTCAATGAATGCTAATTGCCCGCGGTCAGGGCAGGAACTGAGCAGTAATGCTAAGATGAGAGTTCATTTGCAGAAGACTCGTAATGATCAGGGAGAAATGGATTAACCTCTTTGATATAAAAGTTTGATGACTCCTGAAACAGACTGGATCCCCTCGGTGTGTGCCCATCATCCTGAAACCCTGATGTACGCTAATCTTGTCCCGGAACTGTGACAGGATTGCGCCAGGCTGCACCCACTGAGTGCTCCCTGCGCTCATCGGCCCTTCCAAAGGGGTGAAAGCAGAGCACTTGGCTGGGGCAAGGTTCATTAATATGCAGATAACCACAACAGATTTTTCTGTTTTCTTTTTCTGTTCATCGTGACTTGTGTATTTTCTCTTGTTAATGTCTTGTATGGTAAGGGTCCCGCTATATCTCACAGCATTTTCTGGCCTAACAAAGACTGTATTTTGGAATAGAATCTGTATTTTAAATCGTGTATGTTTTGGTGGGGTTTTTTTTCTTTTCTTTTTTTAATTGTGAAATGGTTTCTAACGCATCTTCTCCTGCCTTTCACAGCTGACCCTCTGGTTGGAAGCATAGCCACTCAGTACCTGACCAACAGAGCAGAACATGACAGGATAGCCAGACAGTGGACCAAGAGATATGCAACATAAATGACAAACTACTTGTGCAGTGTGAAGGTGCAGAAGGCAACTTTGCAGTGTGCAACAAATCTTTATAGCCTTTACAATACGGACTTCTGTGTATATGTTATACTGATTCTACTCTGCTTTTATCCTTTTGAAGACTGGGATACTGCCCCCCAAAAAGGTAAATGCTATCAAGAGTAGAAATTTGTAGCTGTAGATTAGTTATGTTTAAAATGCCTACTTGCAAGTCTTGCTTCTTTGGGATATCAAAATGTATTTTGTGATGTACTAAGGATACTGTTCCTGAAGTCAACCAAATATTATAGTGCATTTTAGCCTAATTCATTATCTGTATGAAGTTATTAAAGGTAGCTGTAGATTACTAGGAATTATGTCATTTGTATTAAACCCAGATCTATTTCCAATATGTGGTACATGCTGTTGTGAAAACTGTTTTAACTTTTACCTTTGTCAGTTTGTAATGAAAGGATTTCCTTTTTCCCTTTGTAGCTCAGAGAGCACCCAGTGTATCATCTCAAACACAATAAACATGTTCCCCAAGGAGTAGTTTCTTTGTTTTCCTATTTTAAATTAATATTTGAATAAACTTAATTATAGTAACAAGGCAGGGCTAATATATCACAGATCCCTGTGGATAATCTTTAAATTAATATACGTAAGCAAAGGCTTGCTCTTAAATGTTTAATGCACACCTGTGGATTGCTTAGTTTTCCCTGTTTTGATTTTTGCAGAACAAATGTCATTTCCACAGTTTCCTTAAATTTAATACTGTTCAGCTCTTTCTCAAGTTGGAATGAGAGCATTGCATACGCTTACTCCAGAGCTTAATGTAGCTGGTTGCTTCAGGGCCAGTCCTGCTCTCATAACAGACTGCCTGAGTCTTGCCACAGATTTTTTTATTTTTGCAGGACAAGGGCCAAGTTAGAGATAGTCTGGTGCTTTTGTTTCTGAGTAAAGCAAGTTGGACTTGCTGATCTAGAGAACGACAGTTACCCATTGAAAATGGTCTTCCAAAGCACGACTGAACACTATATCCTCTGTCCAGAAAAGAAAGTAGTAGAATAAATTTAATCAGATTTTTATGACATAAAAACAGTTGTGGGGGGAAGGAACCTGTGTTAGTAAAAATGGAATCTGTAAAACTTCTAGAATATGTTTCCCCCCCTTCACTTTCTGGCTTGGAAATTTTGTAACATCTGTAAGTAACAGAGATATACAGCTTTATAGTACATACAGTTTAAAAAGTAGTCACTAATAGTTTTATAATTTAAGCTTTTATAGGTTGCCAGTCACAATATTGATTATAAAAAAAAGAGACTTGATCCCTTTAAATGATTTTTAAAATTACACTTAATTTTAAACTTTGCAATCTCCCTTACTACCTGGTGTTTTTGGAGATAATGTAGCACTTCCATCAATAAGATGCTCTGCTCATTTAATATATGAAAACTGAATGTTAAGTTTAAATATTAAAGCAATAGAAAAAATGTTAAAGATTTAGCTCTAAAGTTAGCCATCACTGTATAAGTCCCTGTTTTTTGTATCACATAACCTTTGACCATGAATTGTCCACCCTACTTTAAATATTTCTACAGATTCCTGAAGGTGGCTTGAGGAACTGTGTATCCCAAATATCTCAACCTAGAAGCCAGTCTCTCAGTAGCTACAAGATAGCTTTAGAGTTCAGGTTATAAAGTGCAAAAGGGAATGAGAAACGGGATCTGGCAGGTGAATATGCCTAAGTCAGGTAACAGACTAATGCCAGGAGATGAAGTGCTGGAAATCACTGCTGAAGGTGACCAGAGTTTCTCATTATGTCATTGGACATGTGAGAAATAGCACAGATTGGCAAAGAAACAAGGGGCTATCACATCTGGGCTGGACATCTAAAGTCTGCTCACTGCTGACCGTTAGCACACTCGTGGGTGACACGGTGCTCGTACACCACTCCAGTGACTTTCCAGTGAAGAGAAAACTATGTATTTCACACATTAACTGTGTTGCCTACAGAATTTACGGATATTTGTATCATAAAATATTATGGTATAACAATACAGGTTTTAATCCTAATTTTAATGTATTTTGGTTTTGTATTGAACCTACAACTTCAGATACCTAGGTGTACAAGTGGGATGCCTTGTTAGTGTTGCCCCATCTTGCCTTCCTTGCAATTGGATCCTTTACACTGAATTCCCATCCTTTTTTTTTTTTGTTCGTTTGTCATGATTCTGTTCTTTTTTAATGTAGTTTTTTTGTGTGTAAATTTTATATTTACTGAAGTAAAGGTTGTTTTTGTGTAAACATTTAAACTTTAAAAAAAGAAAAGAAGCTAATTTTGTTTCTCAAGTTCTCTCTGCTAAACCATGCAGTAGAAAGAAATTTGTATTGTTAAATAAATCAATTAGTTGTTAAATGAGAATGCGTGTCTATTTTCATGGGGAGGGGAGAAATCCCGACTGAAAATACATCCAAAATGCCAGTTGCAAAGAGCATCTGGTGTTTTCAAACTATTTCCTTCTTGGCTGTGCTGGGGTGAATACCGGACGCTGCCAAAGCACAGCACTGATCCTAGTTTACTGTTTTAATTTCCAGTTCCATCTTCTTATCACCAGTTGCTGGGCTCTGTATTTGGGAAAAGGTGAATTGCAACGACAGTTTTGTGAAGAGACCAGCTAAGGATATCACACATCCCCTCTTCCTCTCCATATTGGTTGGGCTTTTCTTGTTTTGTTGTCTTTGGGATTTGAGTGGGGAACACACGAAGCTGGCTGGGAGGGTGCCCAAACCGGGCTCCATGATCTCGCGGCACAAGGGGCACTCGTGTGGGAGCTGGCTCTCCTAGCCTTGGAGCTGTGACACTGCTGAGGAACAGAGGGCCGAATCAAACAGGCGAACACAGTCACATCTCTGCTTTTCAGCTGAGGTGGTTCAGGTGGTTGAGGTGGTTCAGAGCAAATACTTCATCATATAAAATGAGAAGGGATGAGTGAATAGAAACATATTAAATATAAATATTCAATACAATGGAAAGGCAAATATATATCAAACTTATCATTTCTCTACTAGCATGTTCTTGGTGAGCTGCTTCATACTCTGGCAGCGTGTGGGGTGCCTTACTATCAGTGTTGACTAGTGATCATTCAAAGTCCATAGCCGGGAATGGAAGGGAGTCATGGGCACTAGAAAGCAAGACTGCGGGGTAGCCTGAGCCATGGACCAGGCTTGCACAGCCTCATAAGGCAGGAACTGAACCAGGTCTGGTTCATACTCTGCCCCCTCCCTCCCTATTGTGGGGGGAAAGGAAACTCTGCCACACCTTACTACATGCCAATTCCTGCTCTGTTACAGCTTATTTGTGGCCATGGGTGTTGCAGAAAGTCCGTTTCTTTACCTTCCTGCGTGGAAACCAGATTTGTGGCCTTGCAGCAGTATCCTCGCTTGCCAGCACCATGATGGGAAATCTGTAGGGCTCAGGCCGAGGGGCTTTACGCCAGCTGGGTGCAGCTCTGAGCCACAGGGCAGCCCCAGCTGCCCCTCTGCCGCTGCTGCCACAGCTTCCCCGCAGCCATGCCCAGGTCACCACAGCGCTGTAGGGGAGGAAGCTGGAGACTGCAGCAGCTTGTACATTGATCTTGTGGTCTTCTGCCCCTGTGGTTTCGTCTGTGTGGGCACAGGTGGCAAAGGAAGGACTCCTGACTCCAGGCTGAAGAGTGAATTTTATCTTTTCTGCATTTTCTTCAGCAAAACTCAGCCCTGGATATTTGTGTGAAAGAAGGAAGGCCTGTGCAGGCATCCTGAACTAAAACAGCTTCAAAGGACAGTAACAGTAGCATGACTAAAACGAGACTTGATTCAACCATAAACCAACATTGTATTTCTGCAGCCCATGCTATGGCCAGGGAAACATGCATTTGAGAACTTTGTGCTGCTTTGTGTACAGTACCCCTTCATCCCATCATGCATGGTGGCACCGCTTGCATTTCCATCGCATGGTAACTTCCCAGTCTGAACCGCTGCTCCCTTTCCCTCACTAACCACCCTGAATGAGAGTGGCTGGAGAGGATCCCAAGACAACAGGAGAGAACATGTAATAGAGCACGTGTTTTAAAGGGAGAAGTGAGACATCTGCGTGGCTGCTTGTACTGCTGCCTGACCTTGCTGATGTCGATGATGTCGATGATAATTAGACACGTTCAACTGTAGCTTAGGTGGGAAAGCAGATAATGTTCTTGGAAGATAATTGTTGGGACGTTTGCTTTTTTATCCTTAAAGAGGGAAACCTGCTTCAGCTTGTCTCCCCTCACTTCTCTGGGTGCATGTCTCTCTGGAGTGTGGTTATGACTACCTCTGCTGCTGGGCAGATCAGAAAGCATCCAACACACTAGCAACAATGTGGGGGATCCTTAAAAATAAAAAGTGCTAAGAATAGATAGAACAAGAAGCACAGTATGAAAAATTTACATATCTCATCCCCTCATGGTGACTACATCTGAGCACAGGCTCTGCAGCTATAGGCATGTAAGATGCGGTGAGACCACATGCATGGATAACAATTGCATATAGTTGTCTCTCTTTCATAGTTGTTGCTATGGGTCTTCTGCAGGTAAGGTGTGGACAGCCCTATCTGCTTATGTAGTGTTTCCAAGTATTGGGAAGCATTTTGCCACTTTGTTGTCCAAGATAAATATCGCTTTGAACTGTCCTAAACTGTTGCCCTTCACAACAGCTTCTGACAGTGAATGCTACAGTTAATTACAGACTCCATGAAAAAAATACTTTGTTTGTTATGTGGTTATTTCATGTAACATGCTATGTGAACACTTCATTTTATGTCTTCTAGTTTTGTACTGTGAGAAATAATGAATAATTGCATCTGTTCTCCTCCTTGATTCCATTTCTGATTTTATGTACCATCATTATTATCAGCCCCTAGTAACCGCCCTTTCCAGGCTGGAAAGTCCTCATTTATTTAATCTCTCCCTGTGAGGAAGACACTCTGATTATTCTGGTCACCCTCATCTGTATATTTTGTAATTCTGCTCCAGCTAATTTAAAGGAATGAGAGCTGTGCACTGTATCCAAAAGGTGAACTCACAATTCATCTGGAACAACGTTTTCTGGTTTGGTCTGCTTGCCTAGTAATTTGTAATACTAGGCCTTTTTGGCCATTGCTTGTTGCTTCGCTAATGTCTTCATTAAGCTGTGTTCAGAGATGCTGGAATCTCTTTTCTCAGCAATAGCTAATTTAACCTTTTATGTAAGTTCAACAAATTTGTCTTTCCCCGTATCTGCTACCTTGTATTTATCATCACCAAATTCATCGGTGATCTTATCTCCCAGTTCTCAGTATCACAAAATCCTTTATGGCTCCTGGCAGTCACTTTTAGTTCAGGCTGTCTTGGATATTGACTCTGTGTGTGCTGCACGCACCAGGGGTGGGAGGCAAGAGCAGAAGCAACAGCAAAGTGCACCGGACAGGTCTGTCTGCCAAGAAGTGATGGGTCCCCAAGGACAAATTATCATCTGGCTTCTGAATGGCACAAATGAAAGCAGCTGCCAACTGTTCTCATCAGTCTGGGCTTTGTCTCCCTCTACAGAACAAATGTCAGGTCATTATTTAAAGAGGAGCTCAGCGTGGGTAAATTTTCTGGAGTGCTGAATGAGCTGTCATCCTGGAGATTTGTTTTCTGGGGTATCATATAGGTAGACAGGGGTGACTCACAAATCCTGTGGGAGACTGTTCCTCTGAACGTAGCAAATGGATGTGTCTCTGAAGGCTATGGTTGTGTTAGAAATCCGCAGTCTAGTGTTCATTCACGAAGCCAGGCAGCACAAGTGGGGCTGGAAATGCAGAGGCGATAAATGGAAGGGGAATGAAGCTGTTAAAGTACAACGGTGCGTGATGGCATTTCTTATACTGAGGCAGGCAGCTGCTCACAAACGTAGAAGGCCATGGTTGTTTTTATGTATTCCAGCATTTTAAATCTGCGTACATTTGTGAGAATTTGAAGCAAGCTGGGACTCTCTTGACTGCATGCTAAATAAAGAGGTTACCAGGACTTACGGTTCCTAATTTATAGGCAGTGCAGTTAAAGTGACAAATTATTTTAAACTTGTTGTCAGTTGCTGAAGGGAAATATTAATACACCCTATGCTTTTCTGCCATTGCCAGGGTTTCCCTGTTAGCTGCGAAGCTAATGTGCTGTCTTTTCACTGCTGGAATGATTAGTTATTACATACAAGCAACATTTTTCATTCTATTCACTTCTGAGTGTTGCTGTTTCCAGCCAATTTTTTTTTTCCTCATAATTATGGATTTAATGAAGAACTAAAAACATTAAGATATCACTTAAGCTTCATTCACTGATTTAGTTGATATTTTACTGTAAAATGACCTTAATTATCTTCCCTAAACTCAGAGGAGAGTAAGAATTAAATTACACAGTAGTTCTTCTGGAAGATTATGCTGTTTATTAGCAGGTCTGTTACCTTGTTTGGTACATTATATGGGTAAATCACGGACTTTACTACAATTTTCCTTTGCCTCCTGCATAATATTTGATCCAAGCATTTATACACCAGCAGATGGAATAAATGAAAAAGATGAAGTGCTGTGGAGTTTTGTGGTAGTGCAGGAGAAGGAAAATAGAAACTGTCACGTATTTAAAAAGCATTAAATGTCTGAACTTTACACTGAAGAAAAACTAAAGTTAGGACAAATCAAACCAAACACTGGCCTTTCTGGCTCAGCTGATTTCCTGCATTTCCACGGGGAAATGCAGGAAATAAAATAAATAACCAAATAAATACCAAGCCAAGGAAACAGCCAAATAAAACGTTTGAGAAGTTTTCACTTGAGCGGGCTTTTACAAACCCAGCGGCAGCGGTTCCTACTGAGCCACGCACAGCTCTGCAGGTGCCCGTTATTTGGCAGGGCGCAGCACCTCAGGCTTAGCTGCTTCTGCAGCTCCTCCGAAGCGTCCCCGGCGGAGCGGCTGGGGCGCCCGTGCCCCCGCAGCCGGGCGGCGGGGCGGGGAGCGCCGTGCCCGCAGCCTTCCCGCGGTGCGGACCCCCGCTCCCCCCGCCGTCGGGCCAGGAGCGGCTCGGCCGCCTCCTCTCGGCCCTCGCCTGCGCGGGGCGGGCCCGGCCTGCGGCGGCAGGTGGCCGGAGGGCGGCAGAGGGATCTGAAACGAGGCCAGCCGCGGAGTTTCGGCGGGGCGGCGGGAGCGGCGGGCGGCGCCCCGGCCCCGCCGCTGCGGGGCGCGCTGTCCCCGCTAGGTGTCGCTGCCGCACCGGGGACCGCCGGGCTCCGGCCCCGGCCGGGGCGGGGGAGGGGGCGGGGCGGGACGGGACGGGTGGGGTGGCGGGACACCGGGACCCCGGCCCTCACCGGGGTGTTGCGGCCGCCTTCGGCTGGGAGTGCGGGCAATCTCCGGCTGCCCCGCGAGACGGGGGACTCCGGACATGGAAACCCCGGAGCTGGGGCTCGCTCGGCGGCGGTGCGGGGCCCCGGTGTGCGGGGCCCCGGTGTGCGGGCCCTCGCCCGGCGGAGCGGCGGGGCCGCAGCGAGCGCGCAGCGCCGCCCGCCCCTGCGGGACGGGAGGGCCCTGCTCCCGGGGCTGCCCGCGGGACGGCTTCCCGCCTTGCGCTA
Source organism: Phalacrocorax aristotelis (assembly GCF_949628215.1). NCBI lineage: Eukaryota > Metazoa > Chordata > Aves > Suliformes > Phalacrocoracidae > Phalacrocorax > Phalacrocorax aristotelis. Next base: position 27,601,352 of record NC_134280.1, read on the forward strand.
CCCAACAGCCGCTACGCTGCACTCTAAGGACGGGCAACTCGCTTTAAAGCGTGCTTTTACCCCCAGCCCCCCCCCCCCCCCCCCCAGATTGTTCGATAATAGGAAGCTGCAACAGATCATCTGAAATAGCTGCTGCCAGCCCGGTACTCGATCCCTCCCGAGTTCATTAAGCTACCTTAAGCTCCACAAAATTAAATATCACTTACATAAGCCCAACAGCCCGAGAGGGAGGTGAAGCGTTGGTGTACTGGTCAGTGCCTCTCAGCCTGCTGGTTCGTCCCCTCTGAGCGCCTCTTTTTTTCTCAGAAAGAGAGACCATAGGCTTTGAACAGTCGTGCTGCACTTAGATGCCGCTGCTTCCAAAGAAGAGGCAGTTAAAGAAACTAAATCTGCAAGTTTAGAAGAGAGGTTTTCGACTATCTTTCAAAGTTAAATCTTTGCAGATGGGTGGATCTAGTCCAGATGGACTGAAATATCATGTTCAGTTTCTATTTTCTTTATTAGATTAAATATTAGGCTCTGGCTTCAGAAAGTCCTTTTTCCTCTTTCTATAAGTCATATTCATTCATAAGTCCCACCCTGAAAACTTGGCCCCGCAGACAGCTGGTTTTGTTTCCATAACAAAGGGTTCTGAGGGCGCTGCTTTCGCTTTCCCCTTTGCCCAGGCTGCTCTGCTCCTCAGGTCTCAGAGGAGCTTACCCAAACCCGTGGCAGCTGGGGGGGACTACAGCTCTGTAAGCCAGCAAGACTCATCCTGGCCCTTGACTTGTATTTTGCCACTCGAAGGGTGACCTCCGCTAAACACTGTAAATCAGGTGAAGCTGACAGAGGTGACTCGTGCCTTTCTCAGCCTTTCAGCTTCGATCATGCACTTGGCTACTCAGCCACAGTGCACTGATGCTGCTCCTTTTACCCCTCCAGCAGCAGTTCCCTGGAGTAACAAATGGAGTTGTGCTGGTCTGGCACTGTCTGCTTAAAAATGATGTATGGATAAATATTTTAAATTTGCCGAATTGCTAATGATTTCCAAAGGCTTTAATTCAGTGATTAAAGCTGCCATTGATTTTTCAAGCCTCAACCTATGCTGTAATTCAGACACTCCGCAAAGGAAGTCACGCACAATCAGATTTAGCCATCGGTCAAAGTGAGGCCTGTGCAATTATCATGACAAACATCAGGTATTGTATTTGCCTTATTAACTTACATTAGGAACCTGTAGTGAAGCTGTGAAATAGCAGTCATCTTAAGACGTTTCCGGTGGCAGGGTTTTTATTGAAGACATTTACAGAGCCATAAACTGCAAAGGGGGATGGTTCATGCAAATTGCTGAGATTTATGCTTTGAATGTGTTGTAGGCCTGCAAACATGCTGGAAATCCTAAAAAACTACTGCCAAGTCCCACAGACTGCATTGGAAGGAACCAATACTTCCTGGCTGCAGACTTTTTAAACATTTAACAATTTAAACAGTCAGCAGCGGCGCTTGGAAAGCTGGTTAAAAATTACCAGACTTTTTCCAATCAAGCCAGGTTGGGAGTTTGCCACAGGGCAGCATCATGGGGAGCTCCCATGGCACTAAGCCCCCACCCCAGGCACTTCATGACCCATCTGCCCCATTCATCACAGTGATGCTCCCTATAGGCAGTTACTACTTCATTAGGGACCTTCTGGCTCACTCCCCTGGAGTGGTGGACCTTCTAGCTGCAGTTCAGTCCAGCTGGCCTTTGGGAACCTTCAAACTTCCAGTTAGAGGGAAAACTACAAGAGAGGATGCACATTTCATGACCTAACCCAATTTATTTCTATAACATCCAGGCATCAAGAGCTGAGGGACATTTGCCACACAGTAAAATAAAAACACTCACAGAAGAACCAAGAAGCTTATTTAAAAGCAGTTTGGAAGCGTAGCAGCGAGGTAGTAGCTAGTCCTTAGTATTCAACCCCCAGGTCTTCAGAAGAAGGGAGGGGATGAGGCCTTTGCAGTGCCTTGAGACTCTAGCATTTGGGGAACATGACTCTCTGGAGAAGGGAAGGTTTAAAGGTCTGCTGGATACTACGTGCTCCGACCTGCTAGAGCTGACTTTTATTGTGAGAATCTGGCTGCCTTTTGAAATGTAAGATTCAAGATTCTTTTGTTTTCATTGCAGATAGCTGAGGGAGCCGACTCAGCTCTTCTCAGGTCTTGTCCCCATTTTATTTTTCTGCCTTAAGTTTACAGTAGTTTTGCTTTCCTGCTTTTGTTGCCATACAACTGACTCTGCTGTTCCTGGCCATTGTTAGGGACACATTGGGAAAGCGGCTTTGGGAGCTGCTTCTGCTAGTTTAAGAATGACCAAGTTACTGTGGCAAGTGCCAAGCAGGCTGCAAGCACCAGATGAGTACACCTTCCTTGTGGTGTTTATACTGTGCACCAGTAAAAAAGATTTTTCTCCCAAGACCATCCTTCCAAACCTTGCTACTGATTTCTTTTCCTTCCACTTTAAGGGTTTTGAAAGCTGAGGTAATCTCCTTCAATTTGTTATTATGAAAAACAGACTAATGTGAATCTAGGGGTTCAGTCTTGAATTAATATAAGGTTAACACTCATGGCAGCTGAGTGATGGGGAAGCAGAAGTGGCTCTGGCTTACGCTGGCTTGCAGAAGGTCCCTGGAGGACATCACACTGGCAAGAATTATTGCCTGAAGGGCAATTACATTGGCAAGCATCAGCTGGAGCACCGTGCACCCTACTTTCTCACCTCATCATGCCAATTCATGCCGCCAGCTTTGTTCTGACACCCATCCTCTATCACAGGAGCAGGTGGCAAGGATCCAGCTACGCTCAGCGTGAGGTCTCTGCTCCTTGGAGAGCCAGCAACCGAGGGCCAGTGCAGCCTGCTACTGTGGCTGCAAAAATCCAACACAATGCAAAGGGCAGAAATAAAGCCTGACTGAATAAAACCCAAAACCTTGGACCAGTCTGAAGGACTTCTCTGGTAAACAAGGGGACCAAGACAGTGGGAGTAAAGAAAATAAAACTGGTGTGCTGGAGCTAGGCCTGACTGGTGGCAAATGAACAGATGGGCGGCTCTACTCATCCTCCTCCTAGGGACAGGGATGGTAATTCGACTGTGAGACAAAAGATGTGGACCGGAAGGTGCAGATTTCCCCATCCCGGCTGCTGTGCCTGCTGCCTTCTGAGACAGCTATGATCCCACTGGGCCTTCGTTGCTCTTATCCCATTAGGGTTAGGGATGGGGCTGGGAGACAGACAAAGCCTGGCGCTGGGTTGGTGTGCTCCTGGATGGAGGCCACGGAGGGACAGGCTGCACTGCCCAAAGACTCGTCCCAGATAAGCTTATCCCCTGGGTCGTGGCTGGGGGTCCCATGTTCAGCCCCAGACAAGGATGAGGGTTAGGGATGAAGCTGGTTCTGGAACTGTAGGACTATTGCATTTTTTATTTAATAAAATAGTAAATGATGGGAAGACTGGAAGCCCACGACTGAGCAGCTACAGAAAGCACGCATAAAAGAAAAAGAGAAGCAGCCCTACTCATTGCAGACAAAATGCTACTTTTGCAGAGCTACCCTGTAATAGGGCCCAAAATATACTTCTGTTCAGCATCCTTACTGGTGCTCCAGAAACCAAGACATATTTGCAAAAAGAAAATTCAAAAAATAACTACATGAAAATGTAGAAGCCTGTTAACAGTACACTAAGAGTACATTCAAAGGAGTAAAATCATTATGAGCAGACTGGAAAGTGTCCAAAGAAACCTGTTTCTGTTGATAAAGCTTATAGGGTCTCTAAGTGAAGCTCTTATCGGGAAAATTTTTTTAAAATATGAAAACAGAAGCTAGCTACAGGATAAGGGAAGCTATTAAAAGCAAGCAAGCAATAGAGGGCTGAATACTAAGGGGAAAAAGTTTGCAGCTGATTTATAATTACTCAAAGCGGTTAAGATGAGAGCCGTCTGTGAAGAACTATCAAAATAACTTACAGTGACCAGGATTTAATACAGCCAATAAAATCCAATATGTTTAAATGTGAAGTGATATGCAGGAGGAAAAGAGTGTGACTTCACGTACATGATGGTATCTGAGCTGCTGCTTGCCATCCAAGAGTGGTGCCTGGGACTGATTGCTCACAGTCTCTTCCAATGCCAGGATGAAGCAAGGACAGCCCAGTTTCAAAACGAACTAAAGACAATAAATATTCCTCAAAGCATTGAGCAAGCATGTTAGGAAACACCTTTCCTCAAGGGTGGTGTTGGGAATGCTGGCAGTCTACGTGGGATTAGAAAAGCTAAAAGAACAACAACAAAATATTCCCTGAGACCTATCTCTGGTTATACCAGCTCTGAAGCAGAGCTTGGGTTGGTTTTTTTTCAGTAAAAGTATTCATGTGAGCTGTGGTTACCCACCTGACTTTTCCTTGTAGTTAAGGCTGGGCAGCTGCCATTGGCTGCTGCCATATGCCCCCCCAGTTTAGCTCAGCGCAAAACTTACAGGTGGAGCAGTGACAGATTGGACCCAAGACCCAAGAGTCATGTCACTTAGGCTTTTATTACAAGTCTGGGAATTACAGTTCTTCATTTATTTCTCTGATTTCCTCAAAAGAATGCAACCAAGAGAGAAGGATTTTGAATCCTGTTAATTGTCTCCTATCTATTGAAGGGAAGGGTGGGCCTTAGCCTGTACATTAACATCAACAAGATGGTCTTTGAAATCAAGTCATATGCTGATAATAGATTGACATCACAAACTTTTGGAATATAAATTTGGCGATCTTGGCTTAAATATTCTCCTTCACATTTTCCCAAATGTCCTATAGGTGGATCCATATTGTTACGTTATGCTAACATCAGTGTGTACTTCAATCAGTCAGTCCCTCATTTTCATCTTCTACAAAGCCATAATCACATTCAACCCTCTTACAAATCCACGCCAATGCTATACCTCAGGCGATATTGAAACCAGTGCTCCAAGGTACTGATTTGTATATCCTCCACTTGAGTATTTCCCATCAGTTGCAGAAAAAAAGACACAGTGGAGAACAAGAAATAGATTACATGGTGGGCTGATTTAAAAGGCGGCTTAAGTGTCCTCAAGGACAGGAACTGTTGCATAGGTGGGAATGACACTAACAAAGAAATCAAGTTAATAATGGTGTTCCTCAACACCAGAGACTCTCATTGTCTATGTAGAGAGCACTCTTGGCTCCCCACAAATTAGGGACAGCAGTGGTTTTTTTTCTTCTCCATCTTACAGTGAAACCCAGGTCCTGTCTTTTGCCTGAATTCAATTACACACTCCTCCTCCTCCTTCTTTCCATGCTGGAGAACATCCTGCACTGTGACTCAAGTTACACACTGCCATGTGTCAAAAAACTCACAAAACGAAGACACCCCATCCCTCATAAGTTGCCAGGTTGGTCTTTGTGCTAATTTGAGCTGCTGGTGCTTCCAGGAACTACTTATGTCAGGTACTACCTATCCTTTCCTAGTGCAACAGTTGACAATGACCGGCATGAAAAGCAGAGAAAAGATTATTTCCTGGGAGAAGAGCTGCCAGCAGAGAAAAAAGTCTCCTGAAACCTGTGAATTTCCAGAACATGCCTCAAGACTTTTTCTAGTAGCTGAAATCAGGGGGTTGCAATAGCAATTAAAAATGAACAAATAACAAGATAATTAGCCAAATCCGTGGAGTCTCAAACTGGCAAAGAAATGCTCAGTTTAATGAACACACAATGCATAGTTTCATACTGAATGTAAAAACTAATGAATACAGTGATATCATTTGGAATTGAAGAGATGTGTATTTCCGAAGTTGGATGTGGTAGGGGTGTAAATCAGAAACATCTGCTGCTAGGCAAGAAAAGTAAAGACAAAGGCCTCAGTAAAGACCATCTCCCCAAATGCAAAGTCAGCATGATAGATGTGAAGTTGTGATTCCCAGCACTCAGCTCCGGGCAGGGCTGTTTTGCCCTGCCTCTGAAAAGGGAAATAAAAAAAAAAGAAAAGATCTTTCAGTGGGGGAAGTTGCCAGCAGTTGCAGGCTAATGCAGAGAGTGACTCAGAGGCAGAGGTTGCAGCAAGCAGGCTCTGGTTCCCAAAAAAACTGAGTTCCCAAGAAGGCGAGAGCTGCGAAGTATGTCATGGCTTCAATGGCCCTGTGGGAAACACAAAAAGCAGAGCGGCACACTGCTCAAACGTTTCTCTTCTCTGCACAAGAGGGTGCAGACAGCCCCAGACTCGCTGTGCCTGGCCTCAGGACCAGCTGGAGCTCACCAGCCCCAGTGCAGGCACCACATGGCGAGGTGGGCTCACTCAGAGACGGGTAGGGATGAACAAGCCCTGCTCGGGCACTAACCACACGAAGTGGAGCTGCTCGATGGTCCTGGACAGTTTCTCATTACACACTGCAGTATGGTGGTAGCTTTGACTCAGGTCTCTTTTCTTTCTTTCTTCCTTTCTTCCTTTCTTCCTTCCTTTCTTCCTTTCTTTCTTTCTTTCTTTCTTTCTTTCTTTCTTTCTTTCTTTCTTTCTTTCTTTTTCTTTCTTTCTTTCTTTCTTTCTTTCTTTCTTTCTTTCTTTCTTTCTTTCTTTCTTTCTTTCTTTCTTTCTTTCTTTCTTTCTTTCTTCCTTTCTTCCTTTCTTTCTTTCTTTCTTTCTTTCTTTCTTTCTTTCTTTCTTTCTTCTTTCTTTCTTTCTTTCTTTCTTTCTTTCTTTCTTTCTTTCTTTTTCTTTCTTCCTTCTTCCTTTCTTTCTTTCTTTCTTCCTTTCTTCCTTTCTTCCTTTCTTCCTTCCTTTCTTCCTTTCTTCCTTCCTTCCTTTCTTTCTTCCTTTCTTTCTTCCTTCCTTCCTTTCTTCCTTCCTTCCTTTCTTCCTTCCTTCCTTCCTTTCTTCCTTTCTTCCTTCCTTCCTTTCTTTCTTTCTTCCTTTCTTTCTTTCTTTCTTCCTTCCTTTCTTTCTTCCTTCCTTCCTTTCTTTCTTCCTTTCTTTCTTTCTTTCTTTCTTTCCTTCTTTCTTTCTTTCTTTCTTTCTTTCTTTCTTTCTTTCTTTCTTTCTTTCTTTCTTTCTTTCTTTCTTTCTTTCTTTCTTTCTTTCTTTTCTTTCTTTCTTTCTTTCTTCCTTCCTTTCTTTCTTCCTTTCTTTCTTTCTTTCTTTCTTTCCTTCTTTCTTTCTTTCTTTCTTTCTTTCTTTCTTTCTTTCTTTCTTTCTTTCTTTCTTTCTTTCTTTCTTTCTTTCTTTTCTTTCTTTCTTTCTTTCTTCCTTTCTTTCTTTCTTCCTTTCTTCCTTTCTTCCTTCCTTCCTTCCTTTCTTCCTTCCTTCCTTTCTTCTTTTCTTTCTTTCTTCCTTCCTTTCTTCCTTCCTTTCTTTCTTCCTTTCTTTCTTTCTTTCTTCCTTTCTTTCTTCCTTTCTTTCTTTCTTTCTTTCTTTCTTTCTTTCTTTCTTTCTTTCTTTCTTTCTTTCTTTCTTTCTTTCTTTCTTCCTTTCTTTCTTTCTTTCTTTCTTCCTTTCTTCCTTCCTTTCTTCCTTCCTTTCTTCCTTCCTTTCTTCCTTCCTTTCTTCCTTCCTTTCTTTCTTCCTTCCTTTCTTTCTTCCTTCCTTTCTTTCTTCCTTTCTTTCTTCCTTTCTTTCTTCCTTTCTTCCTTTCTTCCTTCCTTTCTTCCTTCCTTTCTTCCTTCTTTTCTTTCTTCCTTTCTTTCTTCCTTTCTCTTTTCCTTTCTCTTTTCCTTTTTCTTTTCCTTTTTCTTTTTCTTCCTCCCTCCCTCTCTTCCTCCCTCCCTTCCTCCTGTTTAGTGCCCCTGCGTTTTCAGATAACAAGGATATGTGTTCTTCAAGTTTTCCATTCCATCTGTGTTCTCCCCATGGCTATTGGCTGTCATCATAGCATCCCATGCTTTATTTCCCTTTCATCATCTCTTACTTCTGAACTGCACTTTATCCTTCCAGGCAGGAGTACTTTGCAGTGCCAGTATCAGGCTTTTGTCTGAGGAAACTAGTTATTACAGTATGTGATAGGTGAAAAATGTGTCAGGAGACTAATTTTGCACTTTGCTTCTTGACAGAAGAGGCAATGCCCCAATTTTAACCAGATTTGAAATCCTTTATGTGGGCAAAACTTCTGTCAACATCAGCAGATGCTGCTCAAGTCATGCTTCCCAAATAAGGCTCTTTTTTATGGTGATTTATCAATACCACAGTTTAGCCTGCATCTGTAAATGTTGACACGACACTTACTGGCAATTCGCTTGCTCTCTACATCTTTTCTAAATTACTTCAGCATTAAGAAATGAATGCTTTTTTTTGGAGGAACTCAACCTTTGCTGGAATCATAGAGAAAAAAAGTGAAGAACAGAAAAAGAGAGGGGTTTGATTTTACAAATGTGTAAAATGAATAGCCCAGGTGTCTTCCACGAATGATTCAGATATCACCGCCTAATTTTGCTGTTGGCCCTGTGCCAGCTGCACTGAAACATTCGTGCAAAATATGTCAGGAATCACACTATTAAATCACTCTAAGAAGCCCCACCAGCCCCGCTCTGCCCCATACATCAGGATGGTTACTACCACATGCTGAGGACTAAGGACTGTACCTACCGGGAGCTATAATTTCCAGCCCTCTAACAGCTGAGAAATTAACTATAGGAAAAAAAAATAAAATCTAGTTTTGTGCACCTGCATTACACTACATCAACTCAGTTTGGGGTCAAACAGGTGCCAGAGCCCAGGCATGGGTAAGACTGCACAGCCATGAGCAGGGGCAGAGGTGCAGAGACAGGGAGGAGGGGAAGATGTCTGCCCCTCTCATTGGCAGCAAAATGAGATGCCCTCTCCCCGCAAACTGCTTAACTACTTACTTAAATCTAAATCAGTCCTAAATTAGGGCCTGTAAGCTCCTTGGGTTGGAGACTCTATCTTCAGATTTGAAGATGCTCTGCACTTAACAATAAATTGCAGGACACTTCTTTCCCTTTTACATTGCTTTCAAGTGACATTCAGTTGCATTCAATTACAAATAACCTTGGAAATCTGGCACAGGTAGATCTTCCCGAGTAGTTATCAGGAATGTCATATTAAATGTTACATTATCTCCACTGCCTTAACAGATAAGTCCATTATCTCCTGTCAGTGGCTGGTCAATTTTCCTCTCTATTGAATCCTTCCGTTTCATGATAGAGCAACACACACCAGACTGGGCATTTCTAGAGCTTTATTTATTACCTGTCTGCAGTGCTTGAACTCTCTCATCATTTAGACTACGTGACTCATAAATGCACTCAAGATACATACTGAAATAAGCTGTTTCTCTCTCCAAATACAAATCCCGTTATATTTCATTATTTCCATATTCACAGTGTTTAGTATTTGTTCTTACTTAGAATGATGCCAGCAGTGCTTACTACTGACTGCAGAAATCATGTGCATTTTTCTTTCCGGTCTTTAGTGGACTTATATGAAAACACAGCTTCATTTTTCTTTAGGCTGTGAACTGCGTATTCTTTGACAGCATCAAACATTATCCTGTCTTATACCTATAGCCTAGAGAATGACTAGCAGCCCTGTCTCCCATCTATTTTAACTCCATTTATGTCTCCATTGCTTAAAAGTGGATTTGAACATGTACATGCAGTACATGTACAGGCATGAGTTCTCACTTATGTTGACTGGTGGATGGAAAGTATTTTCAGTGTCCATTTGCCTCATCACTTCTAGGTACTGGGTAGCAAGTTCCAGTGGCCAGAGGTCAGTAGTACATGCTACAGCTACCTTTGGTTCCCATGTTCACCTTTTTTTCCCTATTTGCCTGGGGACCACAGTGCCAGGCACTCCAGCCTGCAGTACACCCTGCCAGGTACAGTACTGACATACACAGAGATGCTCAGCACCGGGATATGAGAGACAAGGTTTCCTCTGAACATGTTATTACAATTTACTTAGGCTTTTCACAAAAACTCATGTTCAGGTCCTGTGTGTTCAGTTTGGGAAGGAGAGAGCTGAGGAGATGGGAATGGGAGCACACAGAAATTAGCAGCCATTAAGGACTGCACAAATAGATGACAGTGTGGTTTCAGATTCTGGGAGGACCTGAGGACTAAGTAACATGGGTAAGAAACCTCAAATAATAAAGTACCATCTGGGCCCTTGCCTAGGATTCTGAGTATGTGTGTTCCCAAAGTTCACATTAATATGTGGTTTGGTTTTTTTTCTCAGTTCTGCATAACCTAGCTCCAAACGATCCACTTTATGTGAGATCCTGCTCCAGCCTATTTTTTCAGGTCTGTTCACACCAGCTAGTTTGTGGAATGGTCTGGTCAGTTTGGATTTTTGAAATCAAACCTCTGAAAATCCTCCTGAGCATGCCTTCTACCCCAGAGCCAACTCATTGCTAATTAGCACAAATCACAGGGACATAACCTTTGGAAAATACCGCTGATGCACGTGCATTTCAAAACAGTATTCAGCATTACGATGTGGTGTGTAGAGAACATTGTTATGAATATTCTTTTGTACAAGAGAAGCATGGCTAAGCAGAAAACCTTTTTTAATCCTGTTTTATGACACATGCCATATTAAATATATCAACTGCTATCATGAATGATCCAGATGTAAACATGCTGTTGGCTTTAACCATATACTAATTTTATATACAAACATAAACACTATGGCAGAAATGCCTTTTCAGTTGTCTCTTCCTCATGCTGGATTAACACATCAACAGCTGTGAAAGAATGTTTTCAACTGTGCCACACCATCTTAGTATTAAAAAACTGTCCAGACATAATGTCCATCAGAGGAGAATTTTATGCCTTGATTGCTCCCTGCCTCTGCTGTACCAACATGAGCAAACATGAAGCTTAACATTTCAGAATTTCTTTTCATCCCAAGACAGAATAAGGAGTTGAAATTTTGAAAGTCGTGGAATGGAGAAAACCGTGCACTTTGGGAATACCAAAGGGAATTTATTCAGGCATTCTGCTGAGATAAGATCAAAGTGCTTCCTTTTGATGTTACCATTTGCATGTGTGCAGTCCAGAGCACCACTATCAGCATCCGAAGGAGCAGCCAGAAAAAAGTGGCTTTACCTGACCAAAAGTACAGAGGGGATTTCTCAATTTCCATGAAAGATAATATTGATGAACATGCAAAACTTTTGACTACATCCAGCCTATATTTTCTTGATGAGGAAACAAGAATTAAGGTTTCCTCAGAAAGATAAGACAGGGATCGGTTCATTGTGCAGGGACGGTTAGAGGCAAAAGGTTTTGCAGATCTTGCATACAATGCTAACTTAGACCCATAAAACCCACAGCGCTACTAATATTTTCAGTAAATGCCTGTATCACCTTGTAGGGCGTTTTCCTTCACCACTGTTTTGTTCTCATCCACACCTACATGAAACTAGAGCCACTTCCCCCAAACTGTTCTGCTTTAGGTATTTTCATTTTTCTGTGTGTGAATTTCTGTTTTCCTCTCTTTACATTTTGCATTTATTTAATTCTTTAATTCTACTTAGAGAGTACTCCTTTCAGCCCTGCTTCAGTTGCACTGGAGATTTTCACATCCTGCTATTTCAATGAAAAGGAAAATGCCCTTCTCTTACTCCGTTGCACTATTAATGTTGAATTTACAGTTATGCTTTGGAGTAAGATGCTTTTCATGGTTCTTTTTAGCTGAAAGGGAGAATATAATTTCAAACAGTAAGCAGGAGCAGGCCCTGGTCTGCTGCTCATTTGAGGGACCATTAAGTTTGCTGAAGGAAAAAGACCTCCCCATCTCTATCAAGTCAAATATGCAAAAGTGTTTTCTTCTTTTTGTAGGCTTTTTATGTCCACCCCACATCTTCACTCATCAGATGATGACTCGTGCTGCAGTGACCTGTCAGGGTCTCTGCTCTGCCATTCCTTACCAGGTAGAGCACAGCCCCAGCAAACAGCTCCAGGCCATCTTCCGAGCATCCTGTGCATGAAGCTCCCTGGGGAGATCCACAAGCACCCATCACCCTTCAGCTGAGCATTTACCAACATGCTGCTGCCTACAAGGCACTAAGGAGTGCATGTAGAGTTAATAGCTGCCTCTTCTCTACTTTGTGCTCTTGCCTTGGTTCCTCTTTTCATGGTGCAGCTCCTATTTTCAATATAAGCTCTTTTAGCTTTTGAGGACAGCTTTTTGGGAGAGGTGCTTTTTTAAAACCATATGTATGAATAAAATTTAGGACAGCTGCATTCTGGGCCCTGGAGAAGACAAATCCTACAATTAAAAGATAATCACCTCCCTCATCTTTGCTATCTTTGTCTGTCTGAAAAAATGCAGCTCTGAACCAGTGAAAACGCTGTCACATCTCCCTTCAGATTCAAGTTTTCAGTATCTCTAGCTATGCCAGTGACAATGATTCTCAAAATATCCTATTCCCACTCGATTCCACAGGAAATAAAGGTGTACAGCCCTTTGCAGGTAAGGTCTTGTGCCATTCACTGACCTACTTCTTTAACTCCTCTCTTTCCACGATGGCAGCACTGTGGCTGTTTGTACCTACGCAAAAGTCCTGTCCCAATCTAGAGGAAAATCGATGCAGCCTGCAAAGTCACACTATTGACAGCAACACCTTCAAAAATAAAGCATTCTTGGCTCTGTGCATAGGCTTATATATCACCATTCCTCCCCACTGTAGTGAGCAGAGATATTTCCTACCTACTAAGTATTTAGGGCTGAAGCCCACTGGTGTTTACGACAGTCATCAGTGTACCATCAAGAGACTTTATGTACTGTCTTAACCAGTATGGATATATAGACTTTGGAAAACAAACATTCTAAAGTATATGAAGCAAGAGTGGTATGGTTTGAAGAGCAGACTCTAGTCAGCAATTGCTGTCTCTGAATTTGCTGTTTGGACTAGGCTGAAAAAAGGAAGTACAGAAATGCTCCTCCTGAAGACCCATGTGGTCTTGAGATTTGCTTCAGGGCGAAGCAATCCAGATTTCTCTGTAGCCCTCCAAGCCCTTTTCCCTTGCCGTTCTTAGGTTTACAGCTAGTCCCCCAAAAAGGAAAAATGTAACTCTGCTAAGTTATGCGTAGGGTCTCCCTCCCACCCGCACCTCAGGCACCTGGACTCTCACTAGGCCTTCCCAGAGCAGGAAGAAAGAAAAGCCCCCTCCTCGCCTCGACCCCCCTCCCCTCGCCGGCAGCACCCCGGTGCGATCCTGGCCGGGACCCTCTCGCCCGTGGCTGCTGCGCTCCCCCGCCACCGTGGGGAGGGCTGCCCCTGCCGTGGGGAAGGAGGACTCCGCCGCGGGGAGCGCTGCCCCTGCCGTGGGGAGGGAGGACTCCGCCGTGGGGAGGGCTGCCCCACAGAGCATCCAGGCGGGGAGCACCAGGGAAGCCTCACTTAAAGGCTGCGGGTTTGCACCAAAGCCGGCCGGTGCTGCGGGCCCGCTGCGGCGCTGCCGAGCACCCGCAGCGGCGCCGGGAAGGCTCTGGGGTATGCTTCTCCCCTGCGGTTATTAAAGGCAGGCCCCCGGCGCAGGGGGCGGCCCGGGGTCGGGCCGGGGCCGGAGCCCCCTCTCTGGGGAGGCACAAGGGCCCCCCCGCGGGCAGGTCCCGCGGCCGGCGGAGGGGCCGCGGCTGCTGGGGCGCTCCCCGCGCACTGGCAGCAGAAGTCACCCCCTTTCCGTGCTGGGTAGTTTGCTTTCAGTCAGAAGTCAAAGAATCGAAAACGATCCTGCTCTTTCAGGTCTTGATATTGCTTGCCTGTATTTACATATCTTCCTATGTGTTAAAACTACATCCCTGTAATCGGGCAGAGAATGTGACGTTCTTTTTAGACTGGTTTTGGCTTTCTTTTGGAATTGGTTTGTCGACGGATGATAATTTTTAGTCGCCGGTAATTTGAATAGACTCATAGAATGGCTGGGGCTGGAAGGGGCCTCCAGAGCCGGTCCAGGCCCATGCCTGGCCCCAGCCAGGTCTCCCCACCGCCCACCCGGGCAGGCTTCGGGTATCTCCAGGGCTGGCGACTCCACAACCTCCCTGGGCAACCTGTGCCAGTGTTTGACCACCCTCACAGTGTGAAGCGTTTCTCTTATGCTTCAGGGGAATTTCTTGTGTTTAAGTATTTTAGATAATGTTCTGAAACACGTTGCTTTCAAATGTCAGAAGAGCGTCAGATGGAAGAGGACGCTCACACCCTGAAAAGCACAGTCGTGATTCACTCAGTGATACTGAACGATGCATAAAAGCTGTACTACTGAGAGCTTAATTTTACTTTTTGATCCGACACCATTTTAACTCAGGGGTATCTGTTCCTGATTTACACCAGCAGCCCAACAGGAGGATCAGACCCACTAATTCCACAAGAGCGGCTGTGCCATAGCTGCCCTAACGCACAGAGTCAAGTGCATCTGATTTCTTTGTTTTACTGGACAGGGTAATAAAGCTTGCCTGAACAGCAGTATTTAAAGCAAGTGAACTATGCGAAATCTCTCCCCTCAACTGCCATTACACAGCTTGCAACCTTTCGTTCAGGAGATTAAGTTTGCATCTCTTTGCATTATCTCTTCGTAATTGGAAAACTTTCGTTTTGACAGAGACAATGTGGCAGCCTCCCTGCGAGCCTCGCTACGAGCCAGTGCTGAGTGCCATCTGGAGAACCGATGCTGAAGTCAAGCAACAACATCCTGTCATATTTTATCTGGAACTTTGTGACAGAACAACTAATAACATCTTAAGCTTCATTTGTCTGGCACTCTCATGCTCTTGGCAGAGGTCATAACCAGTAGTGGCTTTGCTGATTTGCTGCATCAAAACTAATTAGGTTACAGTGCTCACTGACAGACCCTCTCATAATGGCGTAAAAGCTTCCGGCTTTAAATTTACTCATTATGTCATAGTAAAGTTTAAAACTCATAAAACTTGCACCTGTATCAGCTTCCCAGTCGTAAACTTTAACATCTATTAATGGTGTTTATTCAGCTTGATGGAGCTATCAGTCCCTTATCTTCATTTTTGCCTTTCTTCTTTAAAAGCGCTGCTGGTGAGGAGTGGGGCTTGTGGCATGAAAACGCGTGCCTGATGTTTCAGATGCAGATTTCCAAGTCCAGCCTCTTTGCTTTTTGCATTCTTTGCAGCGACAAGAATGCCCCAAACTGTCTCGGTGTGGTTTGTAAGTGAATGCACTTAAGCTACCTCCCGCCTGCCTCTCAAGAAAACTTGGCATAGGTGACCTTTTTACCGTGTTTATTGGAAATTGTTCTTTTACCAGACACTTTCAGTTTGTCTTACTGAATGAGTCAGTTTTAGAAATCTGAGTAAAGTTAAGATAACCGTTGCACAAGGTTAAAATTAGGGCAATGCTCAGGGTAAAAGCCAGGGCAGATCTTAACGGCTCTTACTTCAAGTGAGAAACCAGCAGGAAAGAAGATATCTGGTGCACAGAGGGGAAAAAGGAGAAGTAAGGTTTAACAGTTTCCTGCTTAAATGTTGTAAAACATGTCAGCAGGGAGCTGTGGCAGTAAGAAGAATTGTGCTTTCTCACAGCAGGAAAGTGGCACTTCACTAGACTGGCTACGTTGATTATCAAGATGAGGCTGTCTTAAAGAGCAAGCACAGCTCTTAAATGTATTATAATGTGTGGAAGAATCATGATTAAAAAAAGCAGCACTGTGTATCTGCTCTAGGACTTTCCACCTACTGCTGCTTGCAGGGGCTACAGCAGGGGTGAGAGCTCATGCAACTTTCTTTTTCGCTCTTGTCTGATAAAAACATCAGCCAAGTCATGGGGATGGCTGTCAGTTTTGCACTGCACTTTGTAGTGAGCCTCGGTTTTCTTGGACATTAATGTCAGATCATCTCTATTTGAGAAAAACATTAGAAGTGTGTAAGAATGAGGTTAAATAAGTATGTATTTATTTATTTAATTCTTCCTATGCTCAAAGTGATTCCCCTGCCATTATTGAATATTCCTGCACTTGCTATTTATTTATTTATTTATTTATTTATTCCGTATGCTTTTTTGCATAAGGAAAATACCACGAAAATCTGGAACTTCTAGTGCTCCTATTTGAGACAAAGACTTTGAATTACATTAAATTGCAAATTCCAGTTTAGAGCATTTATAGATAACTCTCTGCTCTACCCAGTCGTCTGATTCTTTCTGTCTTATTTAATGTATTTCACGTATTATAAAAAAGTATGGAAGATTTTTGAGCAATGCACATCCATTCCAGTGTCATCAAATGGAACATATGCTGTTCACCCCCAGGAGCCCTTCCAGTTGGGAGCTGTATCTTTCTGAACATGGATGTACATCAATGGTTGTGACAAGCCGTGTGAATGAGTCTTAGATGATAATGGACAGATGTGAAGAACTCAGACCTGGAATATCATGTTCGTATTGGGATACTTAATTAGCTGAAGAGACTGATATTTAACAGGGAGAAGTTACTGCGTGATTAATGGTCTGGATGGATTGCTTTTGGAAAGGAGACTAACCTAGGCAAAATATGTAGATTGACAATGCAGCGTTAAAGGAGATTAGAGCTGTCTGAGTCAACAGATATTAGAGGAGGGTCAGATCCCCAACACACTATGCATGTATCCACATTTATTGCTTTACTACCCTCATTTCAGAGTCCATGTCATAAAAAAGTTAATCATGTGCATAAATATGTGCAGGACTACCGCCTCATGATGGAGAGAAATTAGTTAGCATGTCATACACTACTCCAATTAAGAAGTAGAAATTAAAGGAAAGAAAATCAAGACTGAAAATCAGGAGAGCCCTTGTCACAGAAGATGTCAGGCTATGGACTGTTTCCATCGCTGATGAGTGAAGTTTAATTGTTTGGGTCTTAAAACCAAAACAAAGCAACCAAATTATTAATAAAAACAGAACAGCAACCAACACGCCCTAAATGGGTTAGGCATTCGCTGACCTCTGCATCCCCATGTGTGTATCCAGCCTGATGTTTTGCATCAATCAGAACAAAAGCAATATCTTATTATATGTGCTTGATAGGAACTACAGTTACAGATCATTTAGTCTCTTGGGAATATACACGTGGTGTTATGTGGCTACAGGGTTGCACAGCAGATAGTACTTCTGATTTGGGAACTTAGCATGAGCTAGTCATACTCACCGTCCCTAGCTTGAAGTAATTTTTTTATTATTATTTGATTTAGGAAACTTAAAATTCTGAGACTGCTCTTTTGGGACAGAAAAATGAGCTGAGAGAGAGCACCATGGACAAATAAATATACCCTTATTTGCATACATGCAGTAATATCATTGAGGAGTCATCAAAAGAAAAAAAAAAAAAAGACTGGGCTGTTGTATACTTACTTTGCGGATTTTTTAAGACAGAGTTTTAAACAGGAATGATGCAACATAAACCAAAAATGCATACAGCTCAAATTTTGAAAATACGCTTTCAGAAGATACATGTATTTCATCACATTGCTCAGATGAAATATGAGCTTTAAAACTGCTTACCTCAGGGAAAAGGGTGTTGCCTAAATTTTCTTACCACATTAGAGGGCTTTGTTGTGACAAAACATAACGGAAGCTGGGTGAGACTACTGCCCATCGCTCACTCTCGCTTCCAGTGCAGGAGTGCTGTGAGGACCGTGTGTTACAGCTGCTTTGTCCTGTGAGGTAGCTTAAAGAGGGACATAATCCAGCTATAAATTCACAACAAAGAATCTCCTGCTGTAGAGTAACGCTGCTGGATAGAAATGTGCTACAGTCAATCTGTGCAGAGGCATAAAAGCGCACTGGAAAAGAGGGAGAAGGACTGAGGCTCAGTGGGATTATGCTGAGCTTTGTCTCCACTGCTGTGTGGGCACCAGGGTGCTCCTGCTGCCAGTGCACGTGGGGCTGCACCCTAATACATCCCGCTCAGAGCTGCCTTCCGCTCTCCAGTGAGGACAAAAGTGACAGTGTGAGGGGACAGCCTTCTGAAAGACAACGGTCTGGAAACTGAGAGGCTCCTACTCCACCTGCCTTTTCCCTTGAGTTCTCATGTCACGCAGGAACAACTCTTCCCATCATTTATGCAGTATATGTCAATGATGTGTGCCAAAACTTGCCTCTTTCAGTAATGTCTTTGTAAGTCCAAGGTTTTCAGTAGCATGAACAGGGAAATTGGTTTAAGCCCTGTAAATATGTAGCAAAGCTGAGTTCTTCAGATCATTGTCCTCCATGCTGGAGGCTTAGATATTGATTCAGTTCTGATATACATCTTTAGATTAAGAGAACAAATAAAACATTAAGCAGGTGACAGTGGTTACAGTTTGGATACCACAAAGTGGATCCAGAGAGTGTAGCTGTTGCTGATAGAATAGCAAAGGGCGATTGAAAGGGAACCAACAAGTGGAGCTGTGGTTTAGACTTCAGGGTTTGAGGATGAAGATCATCAGGTTCCCTCTGAGACACCTTAAGCCGCCTTCTGTTTCTTGTTTTGCTAAGTTGCTTCTCTGCAGTCGGAGATGGGTGCTGAAGAGACGTCACCAGTACCCAGCCTCTCTGTCAAAAGTGGAACTGTCGTTAGTGTTGTTCAAAATTGATTTGGCCTCTGAGCATGCTAAACCATGTTTGTTCTATGTTGATAATTTTCAGTGTATTTATCTGCCTTCTAAAGTCTATGGGGATTGCATTTTGTTGAAAGATATCTCTGAAAGTGGGAGTGACAGGGAATTACTGGGCAATACAGGGTTCAGTGCTAGAGCAAGAGAGGCCCTCATTCCCTCTGAGTTCACAGCATGCTCATACAAGCTAGATTAATACTGGAGTTTCATGCTTCTTATAGGACTTAGTTCTGACAGCAGTGAGTTTTCTAAGCCCACTCAGCTCACACCATCGTGCACTGAAGAACATACTAACAATCTATTTAAATGCAACACATTTTGTTCGCGAATGTATTTGTTCCATAGTCTGCTGACATGGTTTAGCACCTTGTCAGCAGTGTTCAGGGTTCAGTATTTCCCCATGCTCATCGAGCACAAGCTTTTCCTTCAGCTATCATGTTGCAGAGGTACGCTCTGTTAAAAACAGGACAACGCTCCCACAGCCTGAGTAAGGAGAAGCAGTTCAGATTGCTAACAGTGCCAGAAATACAGAGATATATCTGCTGCATATCTTCTCCTGTAGCATTTTAAAGAGATCTGAAATAAGCATCAGCTAAGCCAGCCTATCTCTGTTGCTTTGAGGGAATGTGATGTCTCCATCTGTATTTATGTTCCAAACGGAGAGTGCTGCAGCCCATAAGACTTATCTGACTCAGGTCCTGTGGCTGAAATAGGAGAGCCAAGTGCTTGGTGAAGGGAGGCATTTTTTAGCTCCTGGCATTTCTGATAAAGACCCAATTATTTCAAAACCTCTGGCAGGGGTTTTGTCTTTGGAGGAGAATTTTTCTTTACCTCTGCTCTAGGTTAGCTGCCAGCCAGCTTCTAGACCTGTGAAGAGGCAGAGGTCAGTTGGGCTCTTCATAATATGGGAAGTCATTGGCAAGGTAGTGGCACCAAGGATCCTGCTGGGAGCTGGGGCACAGCATCCTTCTCTGCCCATATAACCAACGGTCACTCTTATCGGGTGGAAGCATTAGTTCCTATATTTTGCAGGGCAATATGCTACATTCACTGAGGCCTTCCTCTGAGCAGCTGGAGGGAGAAGGAAAGGGCTTCTCTTTGCTTCTGCCTCCTGATTAATTTAAAAAGTAGCTTGCATCCTTTTTTAATCTTCAGTTCCTTTTAGCTGCTCTCCCTCTCTGGAATTAGTTGGCAAGTCCTAGAAGTAAAAGCCACTGTGACTATTGCTGGTGTTTTTTTTGCCTGCACAAAAGGAGGCAGGAGAGAGAGGCAGGTCTGAAATTTTCACTGTTTCTCCTTTAATTTTCTCTTGCACTGAGGAAGAAGATTCAGGAGACCAAACTGAATTAATCTGTCTTAGGGGTACATTGAGGCACTATATCATAGGTAAATACATGCTGGACCCACTTAAATGCCCTTTATGGTGAGAAATAAAGCTGCAGCCTGCTGCTTAAAGCTTTATCTGCAATTGCCTTCGTTCCCCTTGTGTGTCCCTCTAACACAAGAGCAGGCTGAAAAAAATATGGAAGGAAGCCACATATTTTGCCTTCAAAAGGCAAGTGTAAATGTTGTCATAGTAACACAGGAAAGCAGAATGCTACTCTATAAAGGTAGGGTGGGGAAATGAGGGAGGGAAGGAGAATTAGGGGTTTACAGAACACATGAAAAATGACAGTTCTAGGATGAGTAAATGAACAGAAATTTGCCATGTGACATCTTTAGCTAGTTGCAGGAAAGTTTGTGTCTAAACCACAAGCAATTCCAGTGAACTAGGTCACAGCTAAATAAATTAGAATCTTTTCACCTTCTTTGTCTTATGTGACAGAAATCATGATAAACCAGGGGTCAGACAGACCCTGAGCTTATCCAGGCCTATTACCAGAAAAAGAGACTGATGACTCACAGTATCTTTCTTTTTTATAAGCAGTTTGTGACATGCCATAGCATCATCAGGGTTTGAAAGATTCCACTGAAACTGCTAAATATTAGATATTAAAAAGAGAGAGAGCTCAGGGCGGCAGATGTTAGCATGTCTATCTCACACTAGACCCTTTTGTTGTGAAGGCTTTCTTTTGATTATGTCTTCTCTGGTGATGTAAAAGATGGCTGATTCTGGTGTCCTGAAGGCTGAGTTTTTAGTAGTTACATCAGGGAACTTTCAGTAAGAGAACGGAAAACCAGGAAGGAAGAATAAAATAAATACACTTGTAATGACATTTAAAACATTCCTCAACAATTTTGTTCTCACCCATTAAGAAAAAGTTGTGTCTATTTCCAAACACAGTTCAAATTATCCTACTGCTTTAAATGCTTTGTGTATATCTGTTTGTGTAGGTGGTGCATCAGGGTGCTGCGGACTTGAGAAGCTGCCGTCATCAAAGCCAAGGAGACAGGAAAGAGCCCACAGCCTTTTGGTGATCGGCAGATTCAGTCACTTAAATGCTGAGCCCAAAGCTGAAGCCTGAGCAGGGTCTGCTTCACAGAACTACGTGAGTGCCATCGGAAACTTTTTTCATTTTAGCTTGTCATTTAAAGATGCCTACCATCTGAGGAGGATTCATTCCCAGGACTTTATATAACACGCAAAGTACTGTGAAAGGAATATTTTTAATGTATCTGCAGTTTGCTTTAGTATCACAGAGTGAGAAGAATGTCTTAATTAACTTGCTTTCCCCCATTCCTGTAGCCTGTACTATAGGTACAGATACTACTATTCAAGAGGGAACAGAAGGTTGCATTTTCATTTGGAGTTGGCAAGTGGCACATCATTTCCTGATGTATGAAGGTGAAAAGCTGTATAAAAATAGAAAAATGTCTATCTGCCATATTTACAAGAATAAAATGCTGTTGCTAAATGCCTTGAAAACAAAGAGAAAGAAATGTAAAGAATGTCTATGTAAAGAAATCTTTCGGGCAGCTTTTTTGTCCGCCAGTATTTCTGTCTTTCTGATGGATTTCTGCAGGTCTCTCCTTTTAAAACAACAGCTGTAAGAGGATCTGAAAGACCCACAAGAATCTCTCCAGACACTCCTCTTGTCCTCTACAAAGGCCAGTCTCCCCATAAGTAACAGATAACCATAAAAGCAGGGAAACAAAGTTGCCAGCAGCCAGGGTACTGCAGGTGTTCGTCTCTCGGTTTACAAGTATTGGCTTACGGTGGTGATGGCTGGAGATCAAAGAAGTATTACGGAAGCAAAACTAACACAATGAAAGTCAAGTGCAAAAAGTATTAGTACAGGAGTCTTCTCAGTCCCTTTCACGAATGTGATGGTGGTTGTAAAACCACACATGGTGTAAGAAGTCAGGAGCTCTGTTCTCCTAGCAGAAAAGAACCATTACCAGGTTCCCAACAAAACCAAGAATTTACTGTCTCCCCCTTTTTGCCTATATAAACAAATCAATTTTTCACTAGCAGTAACACAGATCAAAGGAATTAATTGTTGCTTAATTATTGCCTAGTGTGGCCAGATACCAGTTTTCAATCCTGTCCTGGATCATAAACACAAAATAGGCATTCGTATCATTCACCCACCACAAGTCTAGGCACTGCACCCTTTGGAGTGCCTTATTTGTTACGTTCAGTGGTACTGGATGCAAACAAGCTCTTGTTTCCCAGGGAGCATGCAGACCTAGTGACGGGACAGGCCCTGCAGCTCTAAGCCAGTTTTTATAGCAAAGTACAACCCTAGAAAGCCTTTCTCTCCCAAGTCACCCTATGACAACAATGTTGGTGGGTGTTCAGGTCGATCCTAACTGAATTCCTGTACACATAAATAAACTGTAACCAGTGTGCTCTCTCGCTCACCAGGACATTCCTGCTTCTGAACTCCTGATTTGTGGTTCTTTCTAATGAAAAAACTTGCTTGCATTTTAAACGGTTGCCAGCCCCTTTGGGTATGTGCAGGCCTGGAGCATCTTGCTGTTGGTCAGGGAAATTAGAAACGATGCCTCATGGCCACAGGGGAAGGCTTTCTGACACTTTCACAGGTAGAAAGAGCAAAAAAAAAAGAAAAAAAAAAGAAAACACAACAAGGAGAAGTGAAAAACAAAACAACCCTCTGCTGCTCCCTCACCCTCTGCTGCTCCCTCTGCTCTAGCCTCAGATTGTCCCACTTGGTTGCCATTTAAATATTGAGCAAGGTTGTGAGTAAGTTGTTTAATATGAACTATTTAGTCCCCCAGATTGTACAGTTTTGAACTTTGGAATTACAAATTTCAAACAGGGTTTTTATCAGTTTATTCTTAATTCTGAATCTTGTGCAAGAAAGTAGATTATTTTAAAAGCTCTTTAAAACAAAGAAAGGGTTTTTTTTAAGAGCACTGGAAGTGGAATCACAGCAAACTAAGGGTTTTTTTAAGAATGTCATCTTGGGTTCCCAACCTACAGCCACATGCATAGGGGAATCTGTGGCAGGTAGGTAAGGGTGGCTATCAGAAATCATAGCTGTATCCATGTATGTTTATGACTTTGGAAACATGATCGTGTGGAAGGAATGTGTCTTTTCAAGAAATACAGGTTAAAAATATTTCTAAAATTGTGAAAGAAACTAGTCTTAGAACCATAATTGCAAGGCTGAAGCAGAGAAAGAAAAGCAAGACTGTGACATACAGAACCCTATGGAGGAGGAAATTCCTCGGCAGTGTAAAGCAAACACATTTTAAGGCTGCTCCTTGCTTGTAGCAAATGAGTGCTCTGGCCACTCGAGCAGACTGTGCTGTCTGTACTCCTAGTTGCCATGTGGTCCCACAGTCCATCTGGAGTACCAGCACAGAGTGGCACAAAACCATTGGGAGTCTTGTATGCAGTGAAAGGACAGAGCACTGGAGGAACTACAGAAGTGTTTGGAGCTCAGCAGCTCCTGCAGTCCCAAGCCAGCCTCGCTGGACAGAATAAGCGAGAGAAAATCCACTCCTGCCCCATTAGCTACATGAGTCTTAACTGCTTTCTCTTGTAGAGGTATGAAATATCTTTGTAAAAAAAGCAAGTTCAGATTGCTACATATAAACATATATGTGATACCTTTATGAAATATTCAAAATATGATGCGCTGGTCTATGGTCTGATCTGTGTGTGTATTTGAAAGCCTTTTCCATGCTTTGGTTCGGGTACTGAACATTTCTGACAGTTTGTTTGAGGTAAACAGAGCCAATCTGTCAGCATGATTCACTACCAGCACATCTGATAAGTATGACTTAACTTGCAGCAGGCTTGTATGTTTTTAAAGCACTTGCCTGCTTTGCAGTTAGCAAATTGTGGGGCAAAGCAAACACAAAAAGAGATAACAAAAGGAATGATGGATCTGATCACATTACAAAGGAAGCGGGATGATGAAGAGATTGCTTTACCTAGCTCAGACACCTGGAAAGCAGAGCGTGGGTCTCAGCTGCATCAGAAGTGTGATCCAGAAGCCCCATGCTGTGCACAGGCACTGTAACAAGAGGCTGTCATCACATACTGTCCCACATTCCCTTTTATATGGATTTCCCTGATTAAGTTTCTGTTTTGACAGCTTTTGAACAGTAACAGCTTTCTCTTTTTCCCTCTGAATTTCCTCCTTCGAAAGGTGCAAATTGCGGTTTTTCTGTGGCCCGTTAGAGGTGCAAATAAGCACAACGTAGCCAAATTAGGATGGTCTTGAAGCAGTAAAATATCAGGGCTGAATCCTGTTGAAAGATAATATCTATATATTGATGAGCTGGGGCTAAATGGTGGGAAATATATGTGTGAATTTTTTGGGGTAGATCTGCATTTGCATGGCCTGGGACCTTGGCAAAGTCAAGGACAGGGAAGGCACAAGCAACCTAAAGATGGTTAAATTCTGGGAATGAAATAGCTTTTGGTGGCAATTGCTACAAGAAAATAATGTTTGTGTCCTTGCTTCACTTGGAGAGGGCCAAGTCAATGCCTCGCAGCGTAAAAGGTAACAGGTGTAACTCTACTTGCTTCTGAACTTACTTTGACTTCTCATTCTTACTATTAGAGATTCTGTGCCTGATTCAAGCACCACAACACGTACCTGCTGTTACATGGAACAGAAAACCACTTCCTTGACTACAATTTATTGCTGTTTATCACAAGCACACATAAAACTATCATTACTGTATTACAATGTCTTGGTGCTGAAGGCAGAAAAAAGAAGCAGAACCACATTTTCTTCTGTATTTTCTTTAAAGACTATCATGGAAATAGGCTAAAATAAATTTATGAGTTTGTGCATCTTTGTTTCTATTCCTTCACATCACCAAAATGAAATCAATACTGGTTAGAATTTCATAAGAACGCGTGTATTCTGATCTGCACTAGTTTAGAGACAAATAGTCCAACACAACACATCCAGCTACATGCTATACATGCTATTTTCACTTGCATGAAGGCAGAAAAAAATCACCTTTCAGGGTGAAAGTCTTGTTGTTTAGCTGCAAATAGAAGAGAACATTTGTTTTTGACTGAAAGGAACACCTTCTTTTCCATTTCCATAGCAAGAAGAGCAAGAGTTTCTTTTGTTACACAGTTAAAAAGGGCTGTTTTGCCCACACCTTGAAAAAAACAGAGCCTTTCTGTAGTATGCCTGCTGACAGAACTGAAGGAAGCCTGATCGAAAAGTAAGTCAACTGATTTTTTGTGTTTTTCAAATCACTGCCATATTCATTTTGCCTTGATTTTATTGGAAAGTTTACCATCTTATTAGGACACCTGAAAGAATTGTAAAAACTGTATGAAAATGGACAAAATTGCAGGCACATGAACCCTTCTTTAGGTTCGTTTTAACCTCATGCTGGTGTGCGTGAACATAGGTCATTTTCGCTTGCTATTTTTAGTTGGTCTAACAAGAGATACTGGCTCTGCCTGCGAACAAACCCTGCTTCTCCTGAATTAGCAGACTATCATGGCTGATTGTAACCCCATTACTACTATGGGAATTTTATTACAGGGCTGTAAAGTCCTTTCTGTGGCATCGAGGTGCCCCTTTTTCCCTACTCAGAGTGGGAAGCCAACGGGGCTGAGGCTGGACTAATTGTATGCAGGAGCCTGTTAAGTTTCCAGTGTAAACACATAGGAGAGTTTTTGCAAGCAAAAGCTGCTGCTTGCAGCTTAGCAAAATAAAGCTGTGAGAGGAGAAAAAAGAAATCCACGTCATGTATTTTAAGAGTTCCTTCCCATTTCTAGTTCTTACATGATATACAAGATATAGTAGGCTTTGTTTTAGAAGAGGGCTGTATTTTTACCATTTACAGTCACAGATATAACCTAGCGACAATATATTACTATTTACCTCAGTCATTTCATTCAGCCTTTTGCAACAGTTCTGGCTACTCCCATATCCTCTTATTTCAGTGAGCTGTGGACTTCAGTGGTTAACTGGGACCCTTTAGGTATTTTTAACATTCACACTTCTCTTTCCTTTCAAAATGCTGAATGGAAAAACGAGCACTGGGCTATGTTTAAAATTAAGTTTTAAAATCCAAATAATGTAAAGTAAATGAAATTAAAAGTTACCATTTACCAGTGTGTATTTGATTGCATCATTTTAACATTACTGTAGCAGAAGTGAAGTACAAAAGAGGAACTCCCTCTGCAGAAACGTGCCCTTATACATGCATGATGCACCCAAATGGTTTGTAGTAGAAAGCCTCAAATACACCAAATCTTTTGAATTAACAAAGGATTTCTTCTGTTTGATTGTTTTTCTTTTCCCTCCCTGGCTTAAAAAACTTCAGCTCATCACTTTGTAGAGATTAGATACAAGTGGGGCAAAATGTTGGTTTTGCTAAGGGTGCTTTTCTGTGAGCAGAGATGTCCCAGCTGACATAATTTCATAGACAAGAGAGGAAATTCTGCTGGGTCCGCTGGCTTGGAAACTGTTATTTAATTTTTGTCTTTTGTTCATTTTAAGTCTGTCTTGGGTAATCCAGTTCTGCAGCCTGACACAAACTTCCAGTGCCACCAGGTTACAGAGCGTCACGTGACATAATACATTTTGACACATCCAGATGTAATGCGATGCACATGTCACAAGAAATAAAGCAAAGTAGAGGCATTTAACTTTTGTTCTCCTCGATGGACTTGTAAATAACTACAGGTGGGTGAGTCTTTCCTCATACATGCCCCCATTCCTGCTAAGGGAATAGAGGAGCTGCAGGTAGCCATGAGCAGTGGCAGGCTGTAGGACATCCTGCATGACTGCTATGTTTTTACAGCAATAACTTTCATACAGCCCAGCAAGCCCTGTCACACGTATTTAACTGGGTGCCACACAACTGTGTGCATTGTATTAGACTGAGGTTGAGTCTGATGAGTTCTCCTCCTTTGTGTTCTTTACAGCGAAGTCAGACAGGACATGACCAGACTGATTTTAACTCCCCTCTGTAGACAGCTGTGACTGCAGTATGGCCAAGCAGGCACGGCGATAGCCAGCACCCAGCAGACGAGTTGCTGCTGCCCTTGCTGGATGCAGCAACACCTTTGGGCATGTCTCTAGCTCAGCTGGAGGTGTCCTGGGGGTTGCTGGGGCGGGGGGAGGAAGGGAGGCATGGGGCAGGCACACTTTAGTTGCTCTCTAGTCGATGCTGCCCCAAGCAATAAATAAGTAGTTTCAGCACTCTGTGTTGCTTCCTGCCATGTAGCAAAACCAACAGGAGAGTATTAAGATGGGAAAACTTCTAAACATTTTTTTTCTTCAGGTAAGAAGCATTACTCAAGGTTGAGAGCCAGAGATGAGAACGGCCAGATAGGTGCACTGCAGTATTATTCTCTTTAGTAGAAAAAGTGAGGCAAAATAAACCTTTGGCAGCATTTGAAACTTATTACTGACCTTACAAGTGCTGACAATATAAAAAAAAATATACTGTAAAGGGTGAATTTGCTATATTTGTTGCTTACTGAACAAACCAACATTTGTGGGGCGGGAGGAGCTTTTTCTTTAGCTTTGAAGGCAGATAGCACAACCAACAGCATGACTGGTAGTCAAATGATTTAATCCACTTTCCTTCCCCCGTCTGGGTACTGAGATATAAAGCTGAATCTATCAGTAAGTGAAGCTGACAATTTCTGTTCTTAGGTGGCTGCACTGAAGCAGAACTCTGTGGGAAAGTGGTCCCTGCCGCAGCTCTGTGCCTCCTCCAGGGCTCTCCGGTAATTTCGGCAGTCTTCTTCCACACAAACTGACAACTGTCACACTTTCAACTTAAGTATGTATAGGTGCAATGAGAAAGACCATTACTTTTTCAGACTGAAGGTTTACCTGCTAATGCTACCTGAGCAATGCCATTCTACAGTTTCCTCCTGCTGGTGCAAGCAGACAGTGCTGCATAGACAGACACCAAGACAGTTTCATTCATAAGACTGATACCACGCCTGAATCATATGGAAATTATCTATTTTAGGTGGTGGTTTTGTTGTTTGCTTTGTTTTAAAAGCAGAAAAAGGCAAGCATATTAATTGCTGTACAATGAATGACGTTTTCTCAACTGTGCAGATGTAGGGAGGATTTTTTAATTGCAAAAAGTGATACTTCAGTGCTGTATCCTGCATCAATCTGATATTAAATTTTACAGTTTATCCTTCAGCAATAAGTCAGTCACTTAAACTGAAGAAAAAGGGTAAGATTTTCACTGGGACTGAGATTCTGAGTTGTTGTGATTCCAGGTTCAGAGCTGAGAGTTGTACGTTACTTCATGTCAAGCACCTTAGGGATTTTGAAAGTTTTTTGAAGAGTCTTTTCTCTCTTTTATTCTGCATAGAAAATCTTGTTCTTTGTTTGAATGACTTTTTTAAAGCACTGTTTTCCTGGGACCTCCTGCATGTCTGATTTTCAGTTAACTTTGCTTTTAACTAGGTTTTTTAACCAACATCTTAAGCCATTACTTTAGAGATGTTATACTACAGTGACTCAGAACAGAAGATAGCTAGTTACCCTAACCATTTCTCTCAAACAGGTTTTGATATTTTTCTTGGAAACATAAATCACTTGATCTGGTTGGTCTTTGTACATTTGGGGAAAAAATATGCATAAATACACGTGCATATATATACATGTATTTGCATAAGCAAACCCTCTGCCCCCTGTGTTTTCCCGTTCCTGAGCAAAGGACATTGTCCTGAGGTCAATGGACTCCGAGTCTTTCCCTCAGATGTTATCAGCTCCACATCGGGTATTTGAGTTGCAGGGAAGAGATGTGATGCTCTTCTCTCAGAAGAGAGCTCAGACAGTAGATCTGCTTCTCACCAGCCCTGCTGGTTTGTGGTGCCAAGCTTATCTATACAGGTAAACTCATCTGTATGGGCACAGGGAGGGTATGGAACAGCCACTTTTGAATGCATACACACATATGCATGTACTCACAGAATAAGCCCTAACCTTTAACAAAAGGCATAGGGAATCTTCATCAGTCTTTTCCGTATTCTGCCTCTAGTCTGCTGTTGATCTGAGCTAGGTAACCAGTTTTATTCTATATGATTAAATGTTTTGATGATACTGTAGGGGAATGAATTAAAAAATTATATGTTTTGAAGATAATTTTTGTAATAAATTCAAACCAGCCTAACTAATTCCACTGAAGAAAGAAAACTTGTCAACAGAAATGCAATGATCAGTATGAAAGCCTGATGAATGACCCGTAGGCCCAGGAAAAATTACCTAACTGTATATAAAACTTTGGAAACAAGGTTTTTGGAAAAACCCAGGAGAAGGACAATTCCTGTAGAAAGGATTTTATTTTTACACAGGAAGTAACATTAGCCTGTAAATCTCAGCTCTGCTCTCAGAAATGTTTCCCATATGGATCCGAAGACATTTTAATTTCCATATGTCCTGAGATAATTCCTCAGCCTCTGATCCCGCAGCAATCCAGGATATCAGATACAGCACAGCCAAATGTTAGATGGGATTTTTATACATTTCTGTCTTGTGAAATGCTTCAAGGGAACTTCTATCTAACAATTCCAATGTATTCCTTTGCTCCAAATGCATTTCCATTTAATTTAGAGTACCAACTTATTTCTGGATTGAAGTCGTTCCTACGTTACTCAAGGAAGCATTTCAAAGCTCATAGATGAAATTTTATTAAACTTGTGCTTTCAAAAGTATATCGTCCTTTGAGGTTTTGGCAGGAAATTGATAAGCTTAAATAATCTTAGAACCTTTTTGTAGAAAACTATGTTTTGAATGATGAAACATGAACACCAATGCTACAACTTTCATTTATAAGGAAGATGATCTTCACAGGATTTTAAATGAAATCAATGCCTGTCAAAATTCACCATGCTTAACCTATAGAATATGAATTACTAAATTATTTTGAATAAACCTGCAAAACTGCTCATTAAAAATGTAAACATAGAAAGATGTGCAGTTCAGTTCATAAAATGATAAATATATTCTCTTCTTTCAAAAAGATGTTCTGGGCTGATATCAGATTTGCTAATTTGGTAACAGATCTGAGTTATTCCTGGAACTC
Organism: Phalacrocorax aristotelis; assembly: GCF_949628215.1. Lineage (NCBI taxonomy): Eukaryota > Metazoa > Chordata > Aves > Suliformes > Phalacrocoracidae > Phalacrocorax > Phalacrocorax aristotelis. Next base: position 27,631,374 of record NC_134280.1, read on the forward strand.
TCTTTTAGGAAGAGAGGTTTATATTTTGATGGACAGTGTCACAGCTGTTGAGATAAAAAATTGAAAATCTGCCAGACCCAGCTTTGGCAGTTTGTACAATGTGAATCAGGGTAGAGTTCAAACAATCTTAGGATATGTGCCATAACCATAATCTGAGACCTCTTGATAGTCATACGAGAGAATGAGTTAGCAGAGGATACTGGGGAAAAGGTGGCATTTAAACAAATGGAGATGAACGGTGATAGTTTCCCATTAGGCAGCTGTAGAAGTCTAGCAGCCGGCACATGGTGTAAAAAGATGAATTTGTATTTTGAACATCCAAAATCAAAGCAAACTCAAAGGTAAGAGTTAACATTAGACAGCTATACAGCACAGGTGTTTTTCAGCACTGAAATCTGGAGCAAGTTCTTAGTTTCACCAGAGCTCTTTTCAAGAATGTGAGAACCATCCTCATGTAATAAGGCATTCAAACCCATAAAGAAATCAGCACAAAACCTAGTAATTAATGGACATAATTCATTGAAACCAAACAGTGATAAAATTCTCCACTAAACAAGGAGTGACTTTCTTGCCAGTCTGTGCTCTTTTGGAAGGAATCGGAGCATGTCCAAATGTTTCCTGGAACCTTTGCCTGCTTCATCTGCTGCTTTGTAGTTTGAGAGGAGCCTGTTGTCTCTTTTGCCTTTTTATTTATCTAGTC